>NW_027270890.1:3942500-4542500 GCF_040938485.1 Diadema antillarum | reverse complement strand
TTTTATTAACATTGTTACTATCATTAGTCTGGTCGAGTGTTATGTGATGGTTTATTCAGTGTATTTATAATCAGTGGCGGATCCAGAGGGGGGGCGCAACCGGCGCACGCCCCCCCCCCCCTTTATTTTTCGTGAAAAACAAAAGAAATAAAAAGAAAAACAATGAAATGAAACCCGGAAGTGGCACCAGAAATATCAGTCACGCCCCCCCTTTACAGAATTCCTGGATCCGCCCCTGATAATCATTGTGTCTGTAATTTATTTGAAGTATTGATGTGATTTACTTCTCTCTGCTTCTTTCAGTCTGTTCTCTTCTTGGATGATGACTTGGAGGATCAACCAAGAACAAAAATTAGAGTCTTTTAATCATGGAGGAGGTTTTAGAGTGAATGAAGTACTGTACCACATCAAACATTCTCCTTCAGTTCATAGTCCTACCCAAGGTGTACAAGTCTGAC
The DNA here is from genome assembly GCF_040938485.1 of Diadema antillarum. Lineage (NCBI taxonomy): Eukaryota > Metazoa > Echinodermata > Echinoidea > Diadematoida > Diadematidae > Diadema > Diadema antillarum. The sequence goes on along the minus strand of NW_027270890.1, from coordinate 4,542,042 downwards.
CACCAGGCTTCATCCGAGTGGCTTGGAGGAATGGCGCCCTCTGTCGTCTGATTTTAGCAGCTGTCAGTCTGGACTCTCAAACTTTTCTGTAGTTTAGACATGAAGTTGTCTTGTCAGGAAATTTTGCAATCTTTACTTTTTGCCTGTCAGGAGACTATGGTACTCTGTTTCTGATGTCAGTGGTAGGCTGTGGAAGACTTTCAACATAGTAAAGAGTGCATTTTCACAAGTCAACTAATCTCTTGATTTAATACATGCCTTGCTTAGGAGTTTGACTGGAGGAGCAAACGTCTGAAACTATGTGTTGTGGTTATTTATGTGAACATATTATGTCTGTCTTAAAGGGAATGGCTAGTAACCGATTAGTGGGAATCAGTGGGAATGCTGAGGGATGTTTGTTCTAATCCTTGTGGGATTCATTTAAGAGTACATTATATCTACTGTTGTGTGAAAATTATTTGCTTCAGAACGGTCTCATATTCAAGTAATGTGCAGATTAATGCCCCGTCACTGACCAGGGACGCTTACCTGGAAACATTAAACTGCACATTACTTGAATATGAGACCATTCTGAAGCAAATAATTTTCACACAAGAATAGATATATAATGTACTCTTAAATGAATCCCACAAGGATTGGAACAATCATCCCTCAGCATTCCCACTGATTCCCACTGATCAGTTACTAGCCATCCCCTTTAACTAGCTGTTATTACGTACTTGTTCTCATACAGCTGTAAGGCAGAGAAAAGGTGGTTGTATCTTGGAGGTGTCGGTGTTTCTGTGGTGATAAGTTGATAGGTTTGTGATGAGAGTTAGATGACAGGTAGGCCTGGATTCCCTCTCTCAGTCTGCGTAAATATCTCTGGTTGTCAGATGTCAGAAAACTTTCTAGTAAAGAGCTCTATCTTGTAATGATTTACTAGACTCCTGTCATGTGGGACCAAGGCTCACATATTGTGTGCAATCATTGACTATGTAAAATAATTGTACAATTTGCTAATGTTGTTTGGTTGCCTGGTACAATTTGTATTTGACCTTGAAAGAGGTTTCATGTGAGACTAAATGACAACGCATACTGTACACATTCACACTAGTCATATACCAATGTTTGCCCAAGATAAGGACTATTGTTTGTTACCTTCATTACAATCAAAATATCTTCATGATTTGACTTAACCCGTTGAGGACAGACTGATTTTGTTACAACAAGCATTTCTCATGGACCCCTGCTAGGACTCGTCCTCAACGGGTTAAGACACTAAAGTGTGTGAGCCAGTTGCTTTACACAATAAAGGCTTTATGGTGTGTTTAGCTGTACAGTGATGTGCAATGCAGATACATCATACCTACAGTTGTATCTAATATAGAATCCACACATTATTACTAGTGATTTAGTAAGTTTCCATAGAGCAGTGACTATTAAACTCATTTGAGAGGAGCAAGTATCAAAGGCACATGAAGATTTCACCTAAGATATGGATGTGCAATGTAGATACACACTTTCATCTTCATTTGATTTATTGCCTGAATATGAAGCTGTCAAAAAATTCAACACATCACGATGTGAGCCATGTGTTGTTGTTTTTGTTTTTGTTTTTCATTTAGGAGAGGGGTAAATAAGAGCAAGTAGTATAGAAATTGCTTTGTATTTGCAGTGTATGTTAGATATGTGATTATGATTTGCGTATGTTTCTATTTTCTACTGTAATTAAATTTTAAATGTACATATTTCAAGATAGTTTTAATCACTTCTGGTTTGACCTGCAGTCAAATCTAAAACATAAGACTTTTCACCTGGCTCAATGTTCCACAATTGTGAGAATGATAATTCAGTGCAGTATGGAAGAAAATGAAAATATAATGGTTTTCAAAAGCTGGTGATATTGTATCTGTATGCTACAACTGTAGTCATTTTATCATTGTAGCTGTAACTGTCATTGGAGCATGTGATTGTATCCTGCAGTATGGATATTTAGAAGAAAAAATATCATTTTTATAAGGTTGTCATGCTGACATTTTTTTTTCTTTTAAGTTTTTTGCTACAGGACCAAAAATCATGATTTTGTTGTTTATTTGAAACATTTACACTCTATCAAAAAAATGAGAAATTGCCTGTTCAGGAGCGCAGCCTGATGGTATCATATGGACACGGCCATTATTCTGTGTACATGCAGAATGAGACGCTAAGTAAAAGTAATTGGTATAAGCCATGTGTACAGGGAAATATTGAACAGCTGTAAACAGACATCAAGTTATTTTAAGAGATGGCTCCAAGTGTGTATTCTTAGCATGAAAGTTTGTGAAGTTTACCAAGAGGATTATATTGTAATGTGGGCGTGTGACCATTGCTGTTTAAATCTTCTGCTGAAACTTGGAGAAAAATAGTGCAATGCATGTGATTAACATTTGAATTCTACTGACTAGAATATTGTACTTGAATGTTGAATTCAGTCATTGTACAGCTGATAGTATGCCACTGTGTGAGTGTAGTACAACCTTGATACAGTCTGTACACCAGTAATTAGCAGACAGTCTTGTGTAAAGAAAGTCAGAACTCATAAGAAGCAGCTTGAAAGGATCTGTGGATTTGAACAATGCACACTGTAATGTTAAGTTTTAATACAGTGGTGTCTTCATGAATTTCTGACTCAACCAATGCATAAAGTGACTGCTACAATCATTGCCTACCCACTGTATCCATGGCTGCAAAATGAGTTGAAGATGCTACAATGTTCCTCCAGCAAGAGTCCGGTACAAAAACAGTTTAGAACTTGGTTAGTCCTATTAAGAATGTGATGAATAGTCTCAAAGAGCAGCATTGTTCTATGTGGGTTGTTAATGGTTTCTTTTTGTCTTGCAGACATAACTTGTAAACATCTGTATGTTGGACATGGCAGAGATGTATCTATTCTGTACGTGTTGTAGGTAACATCAAATGATAGAAGTGCCTCCCACAGCTTAAACATACAAACGTACCATATTACCACTGAACATGTTTGCCATCTCAATCATTCATGTCAAGCTAATATGAAACCTTTTGATTTCATGGTTGTACAGCGTTGGGAAATCAACATTTCTTAGGCTGTGTGTTCCTATTCAAAAAAGTCTGCAGTGCTTATTAAGTCCTCATTAAGCACTGGATACACTTTAAAGAGAGGTTGGTTTGACATTAACAGTTGAGGACGGACTGATTTTGCTACAACACACATTTCCCATAGACACCTGCCCGAGTATACTCGGGACTAGTCCTCAACGGGTTAACAGTCGAGATCTATCACATATCCCTGAAAAGCACAGAAGAATGTCATTATATTAGACATACTTCCATTTTCCAGTACTACTGATTGCTGAGTATTACAGGTCATACAAGTATCTGTACAGAGCAATGTGATTGTTGCTGTAATACAGAATAAAATGTTTGCATTGTATTTTTTATGTGCATCATTTCAGTGATGGGGGGGTGTTTCATAAAGCTGTTCGTAAAGTTACGAACAGCTTACGAGCAACTGGTGATCAGTTCTGATGTGATATACACTATTGTACTTATCAGAATTTCCATAATTTTGCACAAGAACTGATCACCAGTTGCTTGTAAGTTGTTCGTAACTTTACGAGCAGCTTTATGAACCCCCTCCCCCCCCCCCCCCCCCCCCGTCTTGTAGAAATCATAATGCAAAGAAACAAAATCAGTAAACATAAACAAACATGGCTGAAGTGTCAGATTTCAGTTAAGTCTGTCGTGCATATTTTGGGTACCTTTACTTTTACGGTAGAATTTAGTCATACATTGTATATTCATATCCAGACTTTGGGCTGTGGTATAAAGTGATGTATTGTAATTGAGGCAGACCGTGAGACAAGCTTTCTTTTACTTTTAACTGAACACGACTCGTATGCCAAGTAAAGGTACATCAGAATGTAGGTTGAAGACCATGGTCGTGACATGGAATTAATATTTGTCTGCATTTCTAAGAGGGGACGAGATCATATGCCTATTTTCACTCGCAAGGATTATGTATGCAATGTATATGTACGTATGTATGTATTAATGTACAACTATGAAAACAGTACAGAAATTGAATTAAGATAATATATTATATGTCTGTGTACATGGAAGTTGGTATGTATGCATGTGTTTAATATCCCACATGTACATGTATGCATGACATTCCAAACAGTAGCTGTATGCATCCAATGGATTACACCAGAATCTTTGAACTACACGTACCCAAACTGATCTCAGGACTTTTAAGTATCTTTGCTGATAAATTTGACCAGGCTGAGGTGAGTGGAGGATAGGATGTAATAAACTGAGATAGTAGCATTACCATTTCCAATGATAAGAAATAACGGTCCACTGTACTGCATTCCTCATAAACCACATTAAAGGTTGCATATTAGACAGTGTTTAAAATATATAAACCAGAGTGCAGTCAAGACTATGGAAGAGCTTCCACTAATGAGATTTACTCATATTTTCCATGTAAATAGTGCATGTTGTACACAGTTAGGTTTACTCTGAATTCATCTATTTTGACATGAAAATGAGCTTCAATTTCAATGGGTGATATGTAATTAACATGATATAATGAACATGTTGTAATGATGTAATGAACATGATGTAATGAACTTACACTTTTTATATCTTGCCCTGAGAATTAATATTAACTTAGGGGTAAAAAAAAAAAAAAAAAAAAAAAAGTCGTATGTAGCATCAACTTATGCAGTTGACTGTATTTACATCGATTGAATTCTCCTTGTTGGAAAATTTTTACACTGGTATAAACATGGAATTCATGGCAAATTAGGTGAAAGTAGTGAATTTCTTCATTTGGTTGCTGAAGATAATCAGTGTAAAACATTTTTCTATTGAAACTTAACTATGGAAACATGAGTGACTTCATTTAAAGAAACACAAGCTTCATAAGATGTACCATAACATCCTTGATAAAAAGAAAAGTAGGTGACAAACAGAACACTTGATAGAAGCCCGAGTGTGGTTAATGTCATTTGATGAACCATGAATCCAGAAAGTCACACACAGTTGGCTTCCACTTTCTTTCTTTCTTGTTTTTTTTTTTTTTATAAAGTAAGTTAATCATATAGCATGTCAGAATAGTACCATTTAATGTGTGTATGCGTGTGTCTGCCTATGATTAATGCACTCAATATATTGATACTTCAACAGGGGAAAATCTTCTTTTACATGTTTTACAAAAGCGAGTTTGTGTGTGTGTGTGTGTGTGTGTGTGTGTGTGTGTGTGTGAGAGAGAGAGAGAGAGGAAAAAAAAAACCCATTCTGAAAGCCCAACATTGTCTGTGAATGTTGATGTATCATACAATGTTTTCTACTACATTTTCATGCACGTTTTTGTTCTTAAAGAAGAGTGACATGAAATGGTTACATGTCATGTCAAAAACACCACAGATTTCATCAACCATCATTTGTGTCAGGTATTGGTTTGTTTTCCATTGCAGCCAAAACACTTTATTCACCATAAGGCTAATTCCACAGCACGCAAATGATTCCACAGAACCCAACAACATAGCATGAAGTGAATGAAATACAGTGTGGATTTATTCACAAGTTTCTGTGGACGGACTTATGATATGGTGTATGTCAAAATCTGAAAACAAGAAGGCTATAGTTAAAACTGGTACAAATATGTACAGACTTTCTGAATCCAACATACAATGTTTTGATATCCAAGACATTTCCAACAAGGAGATACACACATTATATATGTTGTGCTGTGTAGTCTGTATATGATATGATATACTTGCACAGTGCTGAAATTTACTCGGATTCTAAAGCATATCAAATTCCCTTATGTATAGGTACATGACATATGCTTGCCTCTAACTGGCACGATTCCTGGTCTTGGAACCATTTTCTTGCGGACATGTATCTACAAACTATTATACTGATTCATGCACATTGTGTATTGTACAAGCAATCATTCTTTGGTATCTGTTATAAGTCAACATGTTACTTTGGATTCTTCTGCTTGTTTGTATTACATTTGTATCAGCAATGTGGCAATTATACTTCAGATATATTTATATGCAAAAGACTGGATTATGTCTTATTTTTGCCAGTGTTCACTACGAGTGTGTTATATGTGTACTCCTCAGTAACACAGCTTTATCCATGAAATATAAATCGGTAATGAATTGACAATTGCATGTGTGTGTGGATGTGATTCCATTCAATACGTTAAATCCTTCAATGAATGAAACTGAAAAGAAATTTAATTAAGTCAAGCACATACCATCAAATTCTGCTATCAAATAAATTTGATACATGAAGAATAATGCAAACAAATCAGAAATAAATCACACTGTGATTTGAAGAAGTGACAATATGAAACAACTGCAAAGAGAAAATCAAAAGAAATCTGAGTCTAGCCACTTGAATTTACATGGCAATACAGATTCCTTTTGGGTGTTTCTCACTGGATATACCATATGGCTCATGAATACAAATATAGTGTATATATTATTTCTCCCATTTCAGTACATACATTTTGTACATAGAGAGGAAGTAAGCCTAGGTCTGTCATTGGTTGTGTGAACATTGTTTAAGTTTCAAAGATACAAGCCTTATAATGAGAACAAACCATAAGAAAACCTGGAGAGCAGATTACATCAGTACAGAAGAGACGTACAAATGTATCTTGTCTACCAGTACATATATGTATGTTTCTGTGCTTTCATGAGTTTAGAACCGTAGTAGAACCTGGGATACTTCCTGTCTATCAGTTACACCAATGAAGGCCATCTCTTGCAGTGAGGTTTATAGTGAAGACACCAGCTACATGGGTGGGTTGTGACCATTCATGGTTGATCTGACACCATGTGGTGTTTGTGGAGCTGGAGGTTGGGTAGGGGGTAAGATGTGACCTCCCTTCCTAGACAGCAGACCTATCTCTTCCTTCAAGGCCTCTATCTCTTGTGCTTGCAGCTGAAACAAAGAAAGGATATCATGGTGTCAAATCAAGAGCAATGGCATTCTGTGCAACATGAGCTATTTACAGAGAGTCTGTGCTAACTTTTGTTTAAGATATCCTAAAGGGATAGTATAGTTTTGGGTGGAGATGAGGATTGGGCTTCAACTTTTTGCGAGATACCAAGCAACTTGAATAATACATAACATACCATTATAAGAGCAATTTAAAGTTTATTTGATGAAAATCGATTCAGAATGGCTGGGACATCCAAAAGCAAAGTAAAACAAAGCGATCATAATAAAAAGGTGGATCCCACCTTTTACTAGGATTGCACTGTTTTGGATATATCTCAGCCATTTCAACACCAATTTTCATCAAATAAACGTAAACTTTGGATTCCTCTTGGAATTGCATGCTCTTTTGCATATCATAAGAGATTTCTCGTTATCTCACCAAAAAATGTTACAAAATCTGAAATTGGGTCCCAACCAAAACTATACGATCCCTCTAAAAGCTACTCTCTACTTTCACTGCAATTTAGGCTAATATCCTTCACTATTTCCAATGCCTCTTGATAATGGACTTGTAAAGAATTGAGTAAAATTAGATGCCAGTGGCAATTCGCAAAATTTTCATGCCGCAAATATTTCTTGCTTTAAACTATTCATTTCATTAAATCTAAGAATGTACAATGTCACACTGATTGGCAAACTCTTATTGTGGAGTGTTGTATTGGAGAGATTAAATAAGACAAGCTTACCTGAACCAGTTGAATGAGACGCTTTTTCTCCACCACATCAGCCTTTCTGCTGCCTTGGAATTCTCCTCCCTAAAGAGATGTAAAATGGATCATACGACTGGTAAGAATTTAGTACATGTTGGAAATAAGGGAAGCTATTTGCCTGCACAGTGGTAGGCACAGTGTAATATGAAATTAGAGAAGTTTGTAAATCTTTGGTTTAATCAGGCATCACTGGGGAACCACCTGTTAAATATCTTGCATTGATTTTAATGAGCTATGGGGTTTATAGGGGAAGCTTTCTAAACCTTTTTCCTTTTTTTCCAAGGACATACAAACGACACCCATACTGTACCCTGCTCCAGAAAACACTCATTAAAAACACCAACAGAAGATTGGGGGAAAAAACTCACTGTGCTAAGAATAGTTCAACTAAATTCACAGAAAGGAGGCTGTATTTGAGGCACTAATGGCACAGTATCATGAATGTGAATGAGCAATAAAGGAAGAGTCAGACAATCTGTAATCCATATTTACAAGTTTTGCTTAAATCTCAAGATGAGAGTTTTTCAGGGAGAAATGTGCTGCATCATCAATCACTACATGCAGTGACAAAAATAGCAGGCAGGGATTTCTGTCATGGATGTTATCATTGGAGCTTTCTACACTGTGAGAGTAACGTACAACTTCCTGATGAGGATTTAACTCACAAGAAAAATGTCGTACTTCAGCAAGATTAGAGTAACTCTCATGTCTACAGAATCACCTCAAGTACATCCTGTTTCACCCAACAAAGAACAGCAATCGCACAAGAAGAAGTGTTCACCCTTCTTTTATTAAAGTCAAGGAATGGGTTTGTGTCTCTTGGAAAGAAAGTTTCGTCATTCTTACCATCAGCTTGACCTCCTGTAATCATGGTCTGAACACTTCATATTCACACTGTTTAAATCAACCTGCCATGTTTGATGTTAAGTACTGCAGCAACTCTTTGCAATTAAACATACATAAAAACTGAACAGACAGTGGATCCCATTGAAACCAATCAGAAAACAGGGAGTACTGAGAGAAAGGTATGTAAATTGATACCCAAAGCACCATCAGAACCAAAGTGAGTGAAAAGTAAAGACAAAGGAGTTGAAATAAAGTTGAACAATTTCAATGGTAGATGTTACAAATCCTTAAAAATAAACAAAGAAAGAAACATAATTTGATAACAATGGAAGAAAAAAAATCAACATTTCATAAACATAACATTACACATTAGACTTTAGGGAAAGCAAATCACAGTTTTCAGTGAAAAACAAAAAATCTTGCAAGCACATGTGAAGAAACCCATCATTCCCAGATCATAGAAAAATAACTCATGAAAGAGATGAACAAAGATTGCAGTTAGAAGAATGAAAGTGTTAGTGTGTTAGAGTGTGTATTTACCCTCTTTTTTCCTGTCTGAAATAGCATTGAGTCAGAAAATTGATGAAAAGACATGATATCAGTGAGGCACTACTCTACTGGATCTGTGCAGCCAGTATCTACATAGTGCACACAGACTCATACACACACACACACACACACACACACTGAAACATACATCATAAACTAAGACAAACTTCCAAACTTTCCATCTTCCTATTATTTTAGTCTTTTGCAGAAAAAAAAAATCTTATGTTAAAACCCTACATTTTAGGCCTTTGCATAAAAAACCAGAAAATCATTAACACACTTCCACAGAAACATACAGTATGTACAGTATGCCTTGTGCAATCTAGGTTTCAATATCACACTGAATGAAAATGGCAATCAGCTGTATACACCATGGTTCATTTTCAAATTGTTTTCAAATCAGAGTTAGGAAACTTTGTCCACATAGCACAGAAGTATGATTGGCTAAGTAAATAAGAATGTGATTTGAATTAATCTGTTAAATCTTTCCTCCATTGATAGAACACCCTCAATGATGCTTTGATTAAAATACATGACACATTATAAACTGCTTCACAATTAAAGCATGCCTGTCTAAGGTCAGTACGTGGGTTTCCTAGATTTCAAACTCATATCAGGTCCAATGTCATCATGCAAAAGCTTACATCTTAGTTTCAAAAACAAAGGTAGCTATTTTTCTTTATCAAAAATGCAAGGTAAACTGTTTCAAGTTCTACGTAATGAGCTGGCACAATACCAAATGGTTTGAACATTTCACAAAAACGAGGCCAAATCTACTTAGTTTAAAGTTTCCTCGAACAGCGCTGAGAAGAAAAAGCTACAAGTATATAACTGGCTACATGCTGAAATAGAAAAAAGTATCATGACCTTTCCTTCATTTGCCATGAATCAATCCAATTTGAATTGAGACACACTAATATCAATTTGATTGAAATCTTACAAGCAAAATTTATGCTGTTCATCTTATGTTGTACATACAAAGGTGTATAAGCAAGGAAAAAGGTGGCTTGCTACACTGTACAACCAACAAATCATTTATAATTTCAAAAAAGAAAAAGAAAACAAAACTATTGATTTCTCTAAAGAAGAATAAGAATCTGAACAAGGCATAATTCAATAAAAAAAAGAACGTGAAAGCACAAGAATGCATTTGCAATAAATTGCACAAGATAACAAGTGGGGGAAGCATGATGTACATAGGAGTTGCTCAGTCACGTTCTATAGAATGTCTAAACACAATAGGGCATCAAGTGCATCATCAAATAAAAGGGTCAATACGTGTACATCGATCTGTGTGCAGTCAAATCTAACACCAGAAATTTACTAAATTTTTATTGATAAACATCAAGCTTCCTTAGTCCTGACTTAATTATACCCAGGTTCCTTGTTTGAAAAAACAAACAAATGACATACTAAGCAAGTCATTATATGTGAGCTGCCCAGCTATAATGTGTCATCTCACATATGTTTGCAGTTGTTATATCATATGGCTAGAAGCCATGTGAAGAGTGAATACAGTATTGCATTCAATGACAAGCTATTCTCACTGGCATCCTTTCTCAACACTAATAAAACTAAATTCAAGCAGCTGTACATTTCACACATCTACACTGTGCATAGATCTTCATCTCTCTACAAATAACAGGGATATCGAAAGCCGTGAGAACACCTTGCATAACAAAACTAGCATGCAAAAATGATATGCTAAAATCTTCTGAAATAAAAACAATGCAACGATAAAACAACGCAACTGATTCAAGCTTAGCATGCAGCGGTGCATGACAGTAGTCTTGGCTGCGATTGAAGAATATTGGCAAATAAAAAAAAAAATAAAAGAAGCAACAAAACTCTAAGAAAGAAGACAGAGGAATGAGAAGTACTGCCTTCTTTCTATCAACTGTGATTTAACTTTGGTCTCACCTGTGCTTGGGGTGGTGGTAAGTCATATTTATTCTTTTCATATGATAAAGACAGATAAAAAACAGGTAACTTCATCACTTTAATTGCTTTAATTTCTGACTACAAATGTGCAAACACACACACACATACACACAAACAAACACACACTATCTCCTGATGCAGTGTGGTCAGACATCTGGCCATGTTTGGACCAGCAGCCATCCACACAAGTGATACTGCTGAATAAGAGAATTTTGCTCACGCACAACACTTTCTAGCAAGTTGTGTTAGGATATGTACACAAAGCACAATTTACAGTATTGAAAAGCATGCATTCTTGGCTCCAAACATACAAATATGTGAATATTTGATGACATACATGTATATTATACATATAATTATGTGAAATGGATGAAATGGAATGTGATACTGCGAAAGTGGATATTTTAGCACAAGTAATTTTTCGCTTGGCCGGAATGATGAATTTTGCCTGTTTTTAATTCTGGGAATCAGGACAGTTTCTACTGGAACATATGGCATGCACATATATTTGCATGCTTTTATTTTCGCGCTAGCTTCTGGTTGTGGGAAATGCGCGAAAATTTTCCACACCAAAAAAATTTCCACTTTTACAGTAATATGACAAATAGCATACAAACTTACAACAACAATATTGAGACAAGAACTCTTTGAGTCAGTGTAAGTACAAGTAGTATACTGAGAGTTAAAGGGTGTGTACAGTTCTGGTCGAGGTGAAGATTTGGCTTTTAACGTTTTGCGAGATATTCAGAAACCACTCTATGAGATGTCAAAGAGCATGCAGTTCTACGGGGTATCAAAAGTTTATTCGATGAAAATCGGTTTTGAAATGGCTGAGATATCTAAAAACAAGGTGAAACAAAGAGATACTAATAAAGTTGGGGCATGTCGCCTTTTATTATTAGCACTTTTTTGGATATCTCAGCCATTTGAAAACCAATTTTCATCAAATAAACGTTGAATCCTTCTTAAAATCACATGCTCTTTCATATTTCATAAAAGGCTTTTCATTATCTCACTTAGAAATGTTCAAAACATGAATCCCTACCTCAACCAGTACTGTACAGTCCCTTTAATACAAGCTCTGTGAAGCTGGACTTTACAATATGGTTTATAGCATATTTCTCATGGAGATGTGATTTAAACAAGTTAGCTTCTACTCAGTGCAAGCTGTATTAGAGATCTATCATGATAATGAGATTTGATGTGTGCACACATTAGCAGAACATTAATACATGACCTAATTAGCACTGGATAGTGAATTTTTGATATACATGATGCAGGACTAGTGAAATATTAGCTTCAAATCATGCCTTGCTATATTTCAAAGGTGTAAAATATGATATAATGTTAGATATATCCTCTTACCAGACTTGTCTGACGTGCATCCAATGCCTTCTCCAGTTCCTTGTTCTCTCCTACCAGTAGGGTTAGCTGCTGTAACCTGGCAGTGTTGTCTTGAGTTAGCTCTGTGATACGCTTCTTCTTAGCTAGGATCTTCCTCTGAAGTCACAAGGCAAGACAAATAAAGAAAGGCATTGGTGTCATTGAAAAAGGCTCTATAAGCTGGTATAGAGGACATCAACCCTGTCCCTTTCAGTTCATGCTATCTAGAGACATTTAGTTTTCAAAATGTCACATGACGGCAGCTAAAATAAAGAAACAATCTTAACCCTAACTAGGCCGGGCTATTTAGGTAAATCATAGAGCCTACCAGGCCTCCAGATCTCGGCCGTTGACCGCGTGATCGAGACGAAAATTGGCACACACATTGCCTATGATGTAAACTACGGTACCACGAAGTAAAATTTAAAAAAATTTATCATTTATGCTAATTTATGCATAATGATGCATGAAATCAGACAATTTGGTATAAATCAATAAATAAAGCTTAAAATGGGCACATTTTTTTGTGTAAATATTCTTTTTAGTGTCCTGAGCAAATATAAGAGAAAAAAGTTGCGGCATCAGAAAAAATTTCTGAAGTATTTTATTATTTTTTAAATTTCTTATGTATTTCTTTGTTTTTTTGACTTAATGTTTTTCATTGTTTTTCTGATGAAACTTGTCCGCAACATTGTTCCGAACAAGAAAATATGCTATTAATTGATTTTAATCAATAAAACCCCCAAATAATCATGCTTTTATGAAATTTGCCTGTAAGCACAGTTTGCATTAAAATTGTACACAAATTCACGTTTTTGAGCAATTTTTGGTCTGACATGTATGTACATTTGTACATATTTATGCACAACTTCGGAACTGGCGCCCGAGCATCGCAAATTTGATGTCAAAAGATGCGGGAGACTCAAAAGAAAAAAGTCATGAAACATCGCGGCAATAGTTTTTCGCGTTAGCGATACATCGCGCAGAATGTCTGGGGGGGGGGGGGCCCTCAGAGGTCCCCCCCCGGCCTAGTTAGGGTTCAACAAATTGCAGGACAGCACAGATTTGATCCTCTAGAGGCAGGGTTGTCATAGACACAGGGACCCTCTGCTTAACTTGTCTGGCTCTATCACCAAATAGTAAGTCACATATTACAGGTGACAATTTGTTTCTCCGTTACATGGAGTAAAGTAGACTCACCTCCCACTTCTGGATCTCCTGGGCGTTTGTTCCCTCATTGATTCTGATCTTTTCCTTCAGCTCTTCCACATTACGATTGACACCAACCATCTCCAGCTTGTCCAGGTCTACAATGCGGCCAAACTTCAGTCGCATCATTTCGTTACATTTCTCATGGAGTTCATCGATGCGGGCTTCCATCAGTTTGCGGTCCTTGATCAGCTGTACGTGCTGCTGACGATGTTCCCTATAAACCAGGAGACATAATCAGTTCACTTACATTAAAATTTTCCTTTTCACAAGACTTTTTCTTCATCAGTCTATAACTACTTTTTGTTTTCTTCCATCAGGTTTTTTTTTGGCCTGCTATCCCCTTGCTGTTTATTTTGTTAAGAATTTATTCAATGGATCTAAATATGGCCATTCCATCATTTGTTGTGCATAGAAGATATAATGTTCAGCTGCATAATAACACTAAAGGTCTCACAGGATCATAAATGTTTTGAGCTTCAGCATATAGAGATCGTTCTTTGCTGTCACAGCACCAGCTTTGTGGAATGGGTTGCCAAATTTTGGGCCGAGATGAACCCTAAGCGATTTATAACATCTTCACAAACTTTTCCTTTCTTCTTTCTGAAATATAGGAAAGGAGTCTCCTAGATTATTACGTGCCATACAAGTGCACATTCTAATTATTATCAGTACAAAAATCTACTAAATATGAACAATTGTGTAGAGCATTTAAACCATGACAAACCAAGAGCGGCAAGGGTAATTATTTTCCTTCAATCAAGGAGCATGCAAAAAGACTGCTTGTCTATGTGAAAGTTGCAGTCATACAATGTCCATGCCAAAAAAGTTTGAAAGGAAGGAAGGATAACTGACTTGTAGTGCCTCCTCTGGGCACTCTTCTCCTCTTTCAGCTCTCGGATACGTCGCTGGAGACGGCTGATGGCAGAGTTGGTAAAAACCAGGCATTGGGTGACGTCTTGAGGCACTGATCCATTGATGACGTGTTCTACTTGATGTAACCTTAGCGTCACCACCACGTCAAGCTCATTCAGCTTTTGCTGCTTCTCAAGCTAGAGAAGGAAACATAGCAGTGTGACCATTTGTACATAGGATTACATAATAAAAAGATTACTTCAGGGGCCATGTATATCATTTTACATCATCCTCTTGAAATGAGGTAATCACAAAGACTCTTCACATTGTTTTTACTGTCATCTTCCAGGCTACATCGTTGTAGAGCTGCAGATGCCAGTTTCATGAAGTACTATTCCTGGTTAACATATGTAGCTCATTATACATACTGTAAGGTGTGGGAATTCTTGAGGATTAGCACTCTACTAAACAGTCATAAATTCAAAACAATATATGTTTGAGGTATCAAATAGGTAAAAATAAGACTTATCCACAAGATAATTTACAGGCAAAGTTCAGGGCCCCCTTGAAAACATACACGTAGTTGAATGAAATGTTCCACTTGTGTACCATGAAAATGCATCACTTGAGATCATACCACATGCGTCTCTATTGGTCTCCAGTATACATGTACAAAATTTCTGTCACACTAACTGTATATCATGCATGGATGCTACAACATCTCCCATTTACTATCACGACATGCACATTACTACCCATGAGTCAAAACATTTTTTTTCTTTTATCTTCTTACCTGAAATTGTTCCAGATCTGCCTCAGCTGTCTTCAAGCTGCTCTCAATAATTTTCTGCTTCTTGATGAGAGCATCAGTCTCTTTCTTCAAGGCTTCTGCCGTCTTCTTCTCCTCAGCCATCAGCTCCTCAATGTCTAGACGTTTCTCACGAAGTGCACACGTGTTGTCAAACAGTGCCTGGAGCAGATCAAAGTGTGATGTCCATGGATTATATGATGGAAATTGTTGGGTCATGGATACATTTTTATCTTAGCTTCTTACAGGATGTCCTGTAATGGATCTTTAGGTCATTTAATATATGGTAGAGACTGAAAAATTTATATCAATAAACTTATACCTTGACAATTATCATTGAAAAGGCTGCATGGAATCCAACAGCTGTACTATAACAATGCCTGAATTATTTTCACTTGACTGAAATAAATATATCTGAAATTAATGATACTGGTATCATCATAGTGTATTTTCTGTACTTCAAGATAAAAAGTTGAAAAATGGCAAAATAACACAACCCTGTTATGATTTCAGGATGCTTTCTGCTACAACTCTATACCCATGCTGCTGATATTATGTGTTCACAGCTTAAGCATAATACTACAAACTTATTCACTACAAACGATGTCACAATAATGTTTCAACTCCTCAAAATGACAGTAGACTTTCAAACTTCTCCCCTTCCGTAAGATTCTAAGATAATAGTCTCAACATTCTTCCCCTTTTTTCTCACCTGATCACATCCTGGAGGACAGACGGAGTCATCCAGCTGCTCCTCACCAGATTCATCATCATCACTGGACCAGTCTGACTCATCATCGGAGCTCTCATCACTTTCCTCATCTGACTCTATTCACCATAGCAACAAACATGAGATTAGTTGCATAAAAGGGTTGAAACACAGAAATATATTCACCAGTATAACCTAGGTCGTACCGACAAAAACAATATTCTAATTGTGCAAATGCATTATGACTTTATTTGATAGGAGAGGAAATAGTGTACCTTAATCTGTTGAGAATGGCCTGATTTTGCTTTAGCATGCATTTCCCATAGACACTTGCCCAAGTATACTCAGGATTAATCTTCAGCAGGTTAACATCAAGGAGATCACCAGGAATAGCATACTCATTGTCCATACACGTACAAGAAATCTAATAACTAAATGAAATGCTACAGGACTGATGATCCAAACTATTTGTTGGGTTATCCAAATGACGGGACATGACTGGAAAGAAATTACCACATTCAAATAAAATTCTATACTACAAAGGTATTACTTAATGACAACAAGAGATCAAATATGTCAGTAAAAGTGAAGGAAGGATCTTTGTACGATATATTGAAAGCGCCCTCTTCTTTTTTGCATGACACTTGACACTATCGCTAGTCACCTAGAGCAAACCATGAGGGGTCAGCACCGTTAGCCCTGTATTTGGTGCAGTCATGTGGAAGGACAACTTCACCGGGTTAGCACTGTGCTCTTTACAAAACCATAAATGGGGATGAATGAACGAAGTGGGATCTTTTATGTGCATGAATCATGATGCCCTCACGCACAAGACCTCCATTTAACGTCCTATCCTATTGAACATGTCATTCAATGCTAATGATAAGTTGTGCAGTCTGAGCAACCTAGACCCAAACATTTCTGGAGGCAGTTTGGTTTAAGGTCTTACCTCCTTCAGTCTTAGCCTTTTTCTTGGCACGCTTGATCTTCTTCTTGAAGACTTTGGTCAAGAATTCTGCAAACTTGTTGTTTTCACCGAGTGAAGACTGAAAGGTAGCATAGAGAGCCTTCTCCTTCTCATTCAGCCGCTCGATGTCTTTCCTTTTATTGTCCAGCTTGACCTGGCAGTCACCGACCTGTGAGAAAGAAAAATTGATACATGGAGATAGTATTCAGATGGAGGTCTTGTCAAGAAGGGAATTCAATATTTCACTTCATGATTAGATTGCCTGTCTTTCATGGAGACTTTACATAAGATGTGTTTAGACTACAGAAAAAGAAAACGCAATTTACAAAAGTCATTATACACCATTTCAATTCAACTTTGATATGCTGTGTTCAGATTTTATTACAAACGTCATTAAAAACACCAGAACACAAATTGTGATTGGTGTTCTCTTGTGTGCATTACAATCTATTAAACTACATATGACAACATTTCAACAGAAAGGTTGGAGACTGGAAAGGATTACACATCCATGATCCTTTCTAGTTAAAGGAGACATTCCATCTTATGAATTCATTGATGAATTCAAACAAGTAAACACTAAGAAAGTGGAAATGCTAATTGGCAAATAATATACTCAAATAGGAAATAGTAATGATGTCATGTTTTTAATTCAGGTCTAATAAGAGATCAGTGGATTATCATCATGATTTGGGGGTCATTTTTTGTTGTTGTTTTAGATTTTAATTTTTTGGGGGGCCAAAAAAGCCTTGAGAAGTATGATGAAGAATAAGTTGATGTGACTCACCTTGGCCTGCATGTCCAATCTCTCTTTGATCTTGACATCTACCTTGGCTGCTAAGACATTCTCTCTCTTCTCAAACTCCTTCAGAAGCTGGAGCTCTTCAAACAACGTCACACGACTGAGGGTAGAAAGACAAATCTTTACTGAACATTTCTAGATGAAGTTACAACTGAAAAATAAATTCTAAGCAACTGTTCCATGACCTTTGACCTTTCATGAGAGATTTTGCCCCCCCCCCCAAAAAAAAAAAAAAAAAAAAAATCTCTGCAGTGTATCTACACCTCATTCAGCATAGTTGGGCAAGGTATCACAGGAATTCACTAGCTGACATAATTTTGATAAATTCACGATAACAAGATTCCCTGGGACAAAAGGCAAACAGATATACAGACAAACACATGGACAACTGGAGAACATCAAACCTCCTGCACCCTTTGGGGGAAGGCTTAAAGTATATATTCATGTGGGTCAGGTTATTCTCATATAATTAAAGTTTGTTTGGTTTGTGTGATAGGAACTTCCTTCAGTCATTGTTCTTGTGTCAACTACCCACAATACCCAAACACTGTTGTCATCTCTTCCTACGTGTATGACAAGCGCCCTCCTCTCCCCCCAGGACCTACCGTAAGTCAGCATTCTTGAGGTCTACATCTTGGTTGAGCTTCTCGTGACGCAGCAGCCTGAGCTCAGCATCGAAGTCGACGATGAGTTCCTCAACGCGGGCCAAGAGCTGATCCTGACGAAAGAGAAGATCAATCTCCCTGACTGTCTGTAGCTGCTGCTCTAAGGGAGACAGCAGGGTGGGGTCTGATGGGATGGGTGTCACCAGGTTGGTACCGCTGCGGTATGACATGGCTGACTTGCGTGGTGCTGGACTAGCATTTTTGCCTTCAGTTTTCTGTACATTGGGAGAAAAAAAAATAAGGCATAGACGTTTTTCATGGTAAGAATGGGATCCTAAGTGTACCACAAAGTGACCAATATGGGATCAAACTGATAAAAATGACATGTTTGGTCCTTTTTTTGCAATGAATGAGAAATGGAAAGTTATGGCACCTTAATGACACAATGACAAGAAACCAGAGTGATCTTTAAGTAGGACACTAGTCAGGTGATGACATAACATTTGTAAGGTGATATAACATGGTGTTTAAACGATAATTTCTCGATATGATTTCTCTGGCTTTTCACCTGACTCTCTATCATCCATTATCATTAGATTGCTTGTTGTAGAAATAATCTCATTCTTACCTGGGCAGCAGCGGTACCCCCTCCCAGACCTCCAAATCCACCACCGAAGCCACCGCCTCCTCCTCCAGTGATCTTGGCCAGCTCCTTAGCCTTCATCTCCTCTCGGAACTTAGTCAGAGATTCCCTGGTGTACTCGTATTTCCTGCGCAGGGATAAATTGGGCATGGTATTAAAGATGACTTCAATCAAATATCGCCTTATTAATCAGTTGTACTTTGAGCATGCTATTGTATGGAAAAAAACAACAACAATAAAACATTGGTGTTTTCACACTAAACATGGCTATCACTGTCAAAACTAAAATTGTCTCAATGCACATTCGTTATACTTCATGCACCTTGGAATAATGAATAATGAATCTTTGAGATAATAATTTCATGTCAGGGTATATTTTTTGTGTAGAAAAATTTTACAATTCCTTCTCAGTGGCAATTTTTACAATTTGTTATAAAGAAGCTAGTTGATCTTTTTTTCTTCTCCAGTCAGTGATTAGCATTCTGGTGTTTATTCTAATGCCTAACTATCCAAACATTTAATACATCTACATTGTACATAGCATTATGTATGCAAGCATGTTTTTTTGTTTGTTTGTTTTTTGGTCTTCTTCACTTGCTTGTTTGGTTGTTTCAAGACAACACATGATGCCTACAGAAAACACAAATAGAAATATGATATTTATGAGAAAATTGATATTAGCAAACTACTAAATATCTTCATTGTACATGTAGATATTATGAGAACCTGATGTCATTAATACTATCAAAAGTTATACAGTCAAACCTGTCTATAGTAGCCACCCAAGGGATATGATAAGAGTGCATGTTATAGACAGGTGGCCTCCAAAGGCAGCTTTGGCTGTACATATAAATCATGTGTAAGACATACTGTGTATACACACTTTCTTCTAGAGCTAGAGTGATCCATTCATACATATTCACATTGCAGGTGGTAATTTATATGTGATACACTGTATCACTGTTCCATAGCACGGTGATGACAAGAAAATTACATTTTTGCTTTTATTGTCTAGCATACAACAATGACACAAATATTGTGCATCATACAAAAGTTCAAAACAAAGGCTTGATATAATACATTTCTGTTGACACAACAGTCCATTTGAGCATACAGCAGGTGGTGAATAGGACAGTGCACATTTCTTCTGTGAAAAGATGGTGGTCAATTTTTCGCTGTTATCTACTGGTAGATAATGCAATGAATGAATACGACGCTTTTCTCTAAAACAATGACTTGAGTTGAAAGTCTCTATAGTCCCCTGCAGAGTTTTGATCATGAATATTTATTTTGAAAGAAACAGAGTGCTATGATCTTTATTGTTTTGCTTTGCTTTGCTTTACAAATTGACATGTATTCTGGTTTGAGTACCTTCTCTGCATCATGACAAATTTCTGCTAAAGACAATAAGCATAAGAAATTTACAACATGATCATTGTAAAACTAACTTTTGTCTTAAAAACTGTAACATTCACTGAGTAATACAAAATGTATTCCTTACAAGCACATTATACAAAATCTTCTTTTATTGCAACTAAGAAGAGCAAAAATATATTCCCATCCACCTAATTTCTCAAAGCTATACTGAGCTCTAAAGACTATGGATAGACAACAATGTGCCTTGATATACTATCAAGTTCATTGGGTGTCAACAAAGTGCATGATATGTGTCACAGTTTATATAGAACATTAAGTGAATGTGTGCTGCGTGATCACATACTATGTGATAGTGATATATATTTATACGATTACATAACACTAAATATACCATGGTGAAACTTGGTACTTCAGCAAGATTGGTTTTATTTTTGTCTTTTGGTTATATCTGAGAAGGAGCTCTCTTTCGCAGCATAGTCTCCTTCAGTTGCGGGATGGAAAAATTAGAAGTTAAATGTTATAGACAAAGGGGAAACTTTCCTCCTACTCAGTTATGAACTAAGTTGAAATAAACACAGGCTAGTACAAAATGTGTATTTTAACAATTTCTAAACTAATGAAGATACACTAGTCTCATAAATGCTGTATGATAATGAAAGAAGAGAAAGATACTAACAGTGTCGAAGACATTTTGATATGACCTTTATCGAATAATGTACAGTGTATTTGTTTTCCTCATAAACGAACAGTGAACACTGTAATAAGATTGTACTGATGATCCATTGATTTACAAGATGTACTTCATAAAACATGTTGTCACTTTGATGAGATCAAGTAATTCATCTTAGGAATGTCAAAAGTAGCTTTAAAATGTTGACGTATGTGACAAAACATATTAGAAGCTACTAACAGTGAATTATGAATTACATACATTTATCAAAGTACACAATTTTTTAATATCCACTGTTATTAAAAAAACAAAAAACAGAGAAGCCATATCATTGCGATGGGAGCAAAGATTCTGTTCCAACTTTATCAGACTTGTCAAATTTGATATAAATTAAAGGAGGTAAGTGGGACAAGTCTTTACAGAGGATAACACAGATACCTTGAAATCAAGAGCTTGGCAAATCAGAAAAAATAAAAAATGTTGTGGAGAGTAAAATCATGTTTTCAAATATAAAACATATTGTTACCAATCATAAATGCAGGTTTGAAGTACAAAACAATGACTTCATGTCACTGTATGACAGCATTTGCCCTCATACCATTTTTTGGTGATCCTGAACGACAAGCAGGATTATATCTTACATTCTAAATATTCAAAGTTGCTTGAGATCTGCTCACTTCATATGACACAGAAGGAGCCCAAACTTTATATCAAAGCATGTTACTTCCTTACTACATTTCACAACCATGTTTCAAATCTTCTATGTCATTTGGGTTGTAGTTAAAGAAGTACATGTATTTGTGTTTTATTCTGAACTTGACATTCTTCTAAGTGGCATTTTCCTGAAAACAACGATAACAACTAAAAACAACTTACTTTTCAGGAGTCTCAAAGGGGTGAAGAATGGGGCACTCTGGTAGCTGCTTGATTTGGTCGTCACGGAGACTCTCTTGGATGTTGACAAGTTCTTCCAGGATGCTTTTAATCTCCTGAATCATGCCAACCTTCTTGTCTCTAAGATGGATCACTCGCCGGTTGATGTCCATCTTGTGAGTGTGGATCTGACATGACCAAGATAGGAAACTTTTATGGAACAAACAGGAAATTACTTCTTATCAATCTGATCATGCACTATCAAAAAAAAAAATCTCCATATCAAAGTGGTCATCATGCTCTATAAAGCAAATCTACCATCAATTTCTCCTGACTAAGCTGACAAAAGGCTTAATAACTGCATGCCACTTCTTATCTGCATCATCACAAATGAATTGTTGAGAATTAAACCAAGATACATCTTACCAGTTCCTCCAGGGTGAGTAACTGATTTCTTTTCTTCAAAGCATTCATCCTCAGATGTTCAGGGACCACATAGTCCTTGGCAGTCTTCAGCTTGAAGTCTCCCATGTTGTCTTGGGCTTCTTTGATGGCGTGTACATCAGCTGGGTCCTCGTAATCCTCTGGAGGCTTGCTCTTGTTCAGTTCTGTCCACTGGGAGTGCAGAAAGAAGGGTCACAAGAACAAAGTTAAGACACTTTAGAGCCATGCAACATTTAATGACACTAAATGATGCAGATTTTCTGACCCCCTCCCCCCCCCCCCCCCCCCCCCCCACCAAAAAAAAAAAAAATCTTTAATTAGCCACATACCTTTTGCAGGAGTTTGATGGATTGAAATGTAATTCATTTCTTAACATACAAATTTGGTTTCATATTAGATCATGTAAAACAAATATCTTCCAGGAAAATTAACATTAATAAATACTCAAAACAAAGCACACATTTCACACTGTTGTACTGCAATCTCAGTCACTGTACACTTCATCATTTAATAATTTTACTAGAAGTGTGGCTCTTTCACAGGAAATTTGACAAATGTACTTGGCAAATGTGAGTTGACAAACTATTATATTAATTAAACTTGCATACAAGATATTGATGCTTATTGTCCCTAACCAATTTGCAAACCATAATTATGTAATAAGCATCTTGATAGGTGTATCATCAATAAACTGCATTTCATGCTATAGAGCTACGTGGTAAGTCTGTCCATGTCCTTTCAGTGAATATCCAGCGGCAATCATGAGGCTAGGACACTGCATGTCATCATACCTAACCTTCTCCTCAAATGGAGGCTAGCACACTGCATGTATTCACACCTAACTACTCCTGAAACAGAGGCTAGCACACTGCAATCAGTCATACCTGAGCCTGTCTAGCCAGTCTCTTCTGCTTGGCTTTCTCAGCCTTCTGTAAAGCCTTGGCTACCTTCTCCCCCAGCCTCCCTGTCAGTACAGTGGTCTTTTTAGCCTGGGCTCCAGGAACAGCTGCTGAGTCTACTTCAGTGTCGGAGTGTTTGGACTGACCTGTAGGGAAAGAGATAGCTTCAGCTTGTTATTGGATACAGACATTATACACACTGGTCAAATAAAATGTATTCATTAACAAGACAAGGATATTGCGGAAGAATGAAAGTCAATCAAAGTGCAAATATTTAGCATGTACATTTAACCTATTGAAAGCTTGGTGTTTAGGTCAGGGAGAGCTTTACAATGGTTAGGATGTACCAATATTGCTGACTTTTTGATTCCATCCTTCATCCTAGAAGCACAGAGTCCTCTCTTGTCAATTAACTGACTTAAAAGTCTTTCTACTGAGAGGAAAGACATCATGCCATATGTCTGTATCAATCAATAATGGATTATTCCCAAAGATTGAAAGTGTTATGGCACATCTACCTCGTTTGTCCTGCTTGGTTAAGAGGAATGTAGAAGAACTCATCTTAACTGATTCAGTCAGGGGGAATAAAGTAGACCTGGTCTTATTGGGTTCAGTCAGGGGGTATGAAGTAGACCTGGTCTTATTGGGTTCAGACAGGGGAAATGGAGTACTAGACCTGGTCTTATTGGGTTCAGTCAGGGGGAATGGAGTAGACCTGGTCTTATTGGGTTCAGTCAGGGGGAATGGAGTAGCCTGGGGCCCGTTTCATAAAACTTGTCATCAGTGACAAGTTGTTATAGATGTGACAAGCTACTGAAATCCTTGCATCCGATTGGCCGAGAGCACATTTGTCATAGAAATGTGGCAGTTGTCACTGATAACAAGTTTTATGAAATGGGCCCCGGGTCTTATTGGGTTCAGTCAAGGGGAATAGAGTAGACCTGGTCTTACCACTGATAAGCTGGTCCCTTGTTGGGTCCCGAGATAGAGACTTCTCTGAGACCATGGTGGCTTTACGGCTCCATTCCTCCTTCTGCAGTAGGAAGTCTTTACTCAGCTCTGCTGTACGGTATGTGGAAACTTGATGGGAGGATCGCACAGCCACCACCAAGATGCGTTCACACTCTAACTCATCCTTGAATCTAGTAGACATTGAAACATACTATGAATCACACTTATACTTTATTCCTGAATAAAACGGTGCAAATACAAAGTGGATGATATTCCTATATATCTAACTGTAGGAAGTTGATGGAGTTTGAGTTTTTATACTGTTCACACAAATGGGTTTTATGGTCCTAACAGTTTGATGGCACCTTAACAAAGGAACACTTGTTGGGATTGACAAGAGATATTATGGCATATCTGGTACACCCTACACATATCTGGTACACAAGTAGCTTTATTAAAGTGAGAGCCATCTTTACAGCTGGTGATTACTTGTACCAAGCAAGGAAAAAAAATATTGACTGGAAATAGATGTGAATCCTTTGCTATAGAAAACAACAAAAAAAGTTTATGAAGATAAAGGACCACACAATCACTCTGACATATTCCTTCTACACAAAACTAGTAAACTGTCTATCGTAGTTTGTAAAGAGAATTTTTAGATCACTTTTAAACCTCTACTTGAAAGACATTGATATCAATTCATCAATGGACCACAATAAGACAAGACTGCCAAACACAGCATCCATTCTAACATACCTCTTCTTGAGTTTTTCCAAACCAACTCGGTGTTTGTCAGCTTCCCAGGCTAACTCCTTCCTCACCATGTCAATCTTCTCAGCAGTCTGTCTCTCTAACTCTCGGCGGATTCCTGGATCCATTTCAAATTCCTGCAAGTCATTATTGCAAACATTAGAAATGCTTTTGGATGAAATTCATTTTCGCACACCTAACTTTAATAGCACACTATATCAGACAATACAAAAGTAAGATAAGATTTATGACAAGGTTTACAGTAGAGAGATACATTTCTTCAAGTATGACTACACTGTACCTCATGAGCTTGTTACTTCAAATGTAAACTGTGGAACACCACATATTGCATGACGCTCTTGTCTTGTAACAGCACATATGAATGTAAATGAGTGTATAATTATTCTTGCATAGGAACGATTACTAAATCATCTGAAAAAAAAGAAATTAACACATATAATGATAATTCACACCGCTTTCATAATGTCCGACCACATTGAGTAGCATACTGACTGAAGCTTAGTGCAGGCTATCAAGCCATCAAGATATCGTTTTTAATCTGTCTGAATGTAGGCTATCAAGGTATCAATCTACTTTTGTCTGCCCACCTTACGCTCCAGCTGAAGATGAGAGGGAAGCTCTTGGTTGCGTTCCAGGAGTTTCTTGAACTGACGACGAAGCTTTGCAATGGTTCGGCGGGCCTCCATCTTCTTTTCATCAGCAATCTTCATCATTTTGTCATGCTCTGCCTTCTGCTTCTCAAGCTCGATGCTGTAATGCTCTTGATTCTCAATGTCTGACACCTTTCTCTCTTCATCCTCTTTCTGCAACAACAACGAGACATCAAATGTTTGTTTATACCCCACACAATAATAATTCGAAATACTTGGGACAAATATTATAATCATCATGTACTTAGTTACATTGCAATAGACTAAATACTACAAATTCTTGAATTTCTTAATCTGTTTTCATCTTGTCTCTATGGGTAATTGTAGGCCCTTTAGATTATAAAAACCAACAACAAACAAACAAACCAATCAGACAAAACACAGAAACTAACAGACAAATCATCTATTGTTGCAAATAAATGTCTAGCTCCATTTTAAACTGCAGGGAATGATGATTTTAATGGACCACAAACATGCATGATATTTACCCTTGCTGATGGGATCTTAGCCCTGGCTACAGCCTTGGCCTCCTCTATCTTCTCCTCACTCATCATCTCAAAGACAAAGAGGTTTCCATCTCCACCACTGGTCATCACAAACTGGTCATCATGGCTGGGCAGAATGGTTGTCACTTGACCGTAGTTATTGTCATGGACATTCAGCATCCAGAAGGCACCTAGCTGGCTGAGATCTGCCTGGGTCGTGTCAAAAGGACGAGGGGTGTGTCCCTTTGGAGCTCCATCTTCTTCCACTGCTTGGATGCGGATTATTCCATTATTCATACCAAGGAGGGCGTGATGACCATTTTTGCTGCAAACATAGAAAACAAACAATACAGATAATTCTAAACTAACATCAATTAGTACCGAGGACAAGAAGCCACAGAAATAAAATACACATTGACCATTTTTATCAGAATTCAGCACGCATATTGCATTGTATTGTATTTGCTGCAAGAAGAAAGATACATGAAATGAAAGAACACAAAAAGTAAGAAGAAGGTTCACATTTTAAATAATTCTCAACAATAGTCAAAGCTTTAGTCAAATATTTTCCCCTACCAATTCAAGTTAGACTAAATCAGAATGCATTTACTAAAAAATGCTACAGCATCGTTTCAGAAAAACCTACAGTTTTGTGATGCTAAATATGCTTGTAATCACACTCCCCCCAATGACAAATGTTTCTTGATGATTTGTCTTACGTGAAACTGATGCAGGTGATGGGCACGTCATCACTGTCTGGGACTGGAATGGATCTCATTGCCTCATTGATGGCATGTTCTCTCCCCTCCTTGATAAGGGCTGTTCTCTCCTCCTCATTGTAAAACTTGCACTCATACAGATAGCCAGCATCAAATGCTCCCTGTAGAGAAACAAACGCAAAGAGTGAATCTTGGTCGTTAGGAACTTTTCATTCTGAGCATTTCATAAATGAAATCCTGTTGGGTTCACACATAGGCAACTACTTCTCATTCTTTTTACTGAATGAAGAAACAACAGCACCGCATACTGTATGCAGTAAATATTTTGTGAGGCTTTTATTTTCAGAAATTTTGCGAACTAGTTGTATTCACAAAATTGCGAACATGTGAAGATATTATCTCCCATCCCAACATGTATGTGACATGCATGCATATATTACTTTTGTACTTCATTCAGGCCTGTACTCCACAACTGCTAATTCAACCTCTCACAAAATTGTTGGGAAGTCCCAATTCACGAAATATTAGACTAGCTAAATATATGGCATAGAGTATTAAAATTTCTAACAAATTCTACTTGCAAGCATATCATGAATTGGAAAACCTCCCTAATTTCATCCCATCACTCTTCTGTGGATATGAAGAGGTGTAGTCCTTGCAACATTTGAATTACAAAGAATTCAAGCTACTTTACATCACTGTTTAATTAACCTAAAGTCACCACAGAACTACTGAAGAGAATAGGAACCTATTTTCACACTGTAAGAAAACTTTACTAGAAGGTTTAACTGGCATACCATAGAGACCCAAAAGGTGTTTGGGTCATAAGGTGAGTACATTCCAAAGAGAATGGGACTTGGTTCCTCTGGGATGAACAAAGGTTTTTCCTCTTCCTCCTCTTTCTCCTCTGTGTGATGAAGAATGACAAAACATGAAAAGTTTGGTGAACTTAACATTGACTATAGCACACTGATAGAACTTTAATCTGTAAGTTTTTATAGGGTTTTGACTTTTGTAAAGGGGTATCCCATAAAGCCTAATAAATTAACCAGAATAAAACACAAAATGACTTCACTTGATTTCAGTAGTGTCAGAATTTTCCCAGTAGATGACAAAGCCATACAAGGGCTAAAACTGAAGAAATGTTTCATGACAAAGATCACAATGTAAATCTCTTGCATTCTATCGGCCATCCAACCAACACATCAAGGCATAACTACTAACTCTTCTAGAACTCAATGTATTCTGAGGAAACTGGATCAAACAAACAATGATTTCAAAGGTTTAAATCATACAAAGTCCAGTTCCGCCACGATTAATTGTCTCGTGAGTGGGAGTATAGTCTACATGTACTTCACATCAACTAATACCCTACATGTGTAGGCTATTTTATAACTTGGAAAGTCAATGTTCCAGAAGATTAGAGGTTAACTTTAAATTACAGTGTATACATACTCTTGGCACACCACCATACCTTCTTCTTCCTCCTCCTCTTCTTCTTCATCTTCAAGTCCTCTCTCTCGACGGATTCTTCTTTGACGTTCCTTCTCCTTCTGTCTCTCCTCCTCTTCAATCCTCTTCCTCTCTTCTTCCTCCTCCCTCTGTGGTTAAGAAATTAAAAAAAAAACTATGTTTGGAAACTGTACATGAATTGCAAAGATGATGATAGTGAGAGATGTGAAATTATACAGGCTGCATGCATGTTAACTCAATATAGATACAGCAGACTAAAACTGGACAATATTTGGTTGAAATGAATTTGATGATAGAAGAGAAGATTCCTGCATGTATGGTGATGTTCAAACTATTGTAAAACAAGATATGAAACTTGTCACTTGAAGACAAGTTGGGTGATACCCTATCAGGTGATACACCGTTAGCGTATCACCTATTAGCAGATGATGATTAAAGTACTCCATACCCTGAGTCTGGACTTGATGCTGTTGAAAGTGAATCTCCTTTCCTCCAGTCCAGAGATCTTGAAGGTCTTGGATGTGTCATAGCTCCCTGGCTCAGGGGCCACTACTTCCATCACTTCTCCATTTTCACAGAACACTAGGAGTGTGTTCCTTTCCTAAAGATACATGATGAATTGATTGAAAGACATCATGAATGAACAAGAAAATTCAATACTATTACTGTATGTAACACACACATTCATTTAGACTGCCAAGCTGAAAATGTCATGCACGTATAAAGAATAGTGATTTAATTTAGAGCTACCATCATGCCAGTGTGGCTAACAGTAGCATAAAGCTGGTGATGGCTTTTTAAAGGCAGTCATTTTAATTTTTTATACAACAGCAGTGTAAAGTTTGAATCATGTATATGAAATAAAAAGAATAATCATGATTTCTGTAACACCTAATCAATTATTTGTAACACCTAATCACAATCAGTTTTGCCTGTACAAATTACCTACAATCCCAGGTGCTCATATTTGGTTCTGTTATGTGTTTGAAAATGAAATGTCAACTATTTCCGAATTAACAAGATAACATAAGCAATGTTTCAATAAATTTGATTTCATTCACAGCATTCATGTTTGTTATTACATCAATGTCTATACAGCCACTAATGTCAGTGTCAAATCATCCAGCCTCATACTCACAAAGTAGCCAGGGGACCAGGTGAGGTGTGTGACAGGACCTGGTGTCTCTATGAAGCCTACAGGCTGGAAGGTGTCTACTACAGACATGAAAAACAGAGTGCCGTCTGCTCCCTGTTAGAATACAAATAATGCAAATAGTCAAGACAATGGCATAATACGGATACAAAGTTCCATAGGTGACAAATATAAACAAACTCCTCCATGAAGAAAGGAGGATAGCATATTTTTTTATATAAATTCATAAATTTACCCCTCTTAGCATCAAAATGAGGGTATAAGTGGGTTCTAGAAACTGCCCCATACAACAAAACCATATGAATGTGCTTCATTTTTTTTCCTTCAGATCACTTGAGACAAGAATTAGAAGATACTGAATAGCAGAAATTAAAATACATTATCATTACACCAACACTGAAGACTTGATTCACTGCTTGTCATTGTCTATGTTTAAATCAACATAATTACTATGATATGAGTGGGTTCATAAGCAAACACAAGGCACAGTACCAATGCAATACAGGCTGGTAAAATATCACAGTAATTACACTCACCCCAGTAGCTAGTAGTTCTCCCTTGTTGTCAAGAGCCATAGCACGTACAGCCTTGGTGTGTGGTTTGAAAGCCTGTTTGAGGAGGAGCTGAGCCTGTGGTAGCTGGCCTGCCTTCTTGGGATCCTGGTGGTCCTGACGGGCGACTACCAAGGCACGGACGACACCATCATCAAACCCTGCCAGGATTGTGGCCCCTTTGGGATCAATCTGTGTTGGACATTACACATACGTATCCACCATCAGTAGTGACAAGTTTTAAGCCTAACATATACTCCAATGAGATTATAGTTGTTAATACACAACAAAACACCTTCTCTTGTATTGGATCAAAAATATACCCTTAACTTCAGTAATAATAGTATGTTTTTAAATTCATATTCTATGACTGGCCTACTTTGATGTCGACTAAGTAAAAACAAAATAATTGGTGAATGTGAATAACTCATGAGTATGTTCATATTTTACATCAGCATTTGACATGTGGTTCCATGCTGTGTAAAATAAGGTCTGCAAACCACATACTATACCATAAAACATTTGAAATCCAACTCATGCAATCTGTTAACTTTGGGTTTACATCAGAAATTCTAAACAATCACATTACATGAAGGAAACAGGAACCCCATCTGACAATTCTTGGTCTTTAATATTAAATCTTTTGTTCTCAGTAATCACATTATATCAGAATATAGGTATGACTATTTCTATTTCCAAAGTTTATACTTTTAAGTTTCAACATAAATGCTACAATTAACTCGCAAATCAATGGGTGAGAATGAGAAGGGCATTAAGTTGCTCCTAAATCCATGAAAGTAATCAAGACAACTTAACGCCCTTCTCATTCTCATCTGACGATATGATATCTGTAGAGTTCTCATTTTTGTAGCTAAGATTGAGAAGAAAAATGAACTTACAATCTGTGGGAGCCAGAGAAGAGAGGTGGAGCCTGCATTGAACTTTGAGTGACACACAGGAGTCTTGGCTGAATTGTCATACACTCTCACAGTGGCTATAAGAGACACACACAACATTGTTTAGTTCAGCAGAGACACTGTACACCTGTACAGTCAAAATTGATTTGTGACAGCTGTTGAAAATGACACTGAAAAGCCCTGAAATTGTCATTTATGGTACTGATAAAAAAAAAAAAAATTGTAATAAATATCTTCAAAAGTATCACTGATCACTGGGTAGGCATGCTTCCTCTCAAAGTGTAAAGACTATAACATATGAAAAAACTTAAAGTTGTTAACTTTATTTTTTGCAATGTAAATTAAAAACAAATTGACTTTTGAACATGACACAACACTATCTACTTTGGAGTTGGTTTAACCCTTTGTATGCCACATGAATTATTTGTCCTTAGGTTTGTTTGACGTTTGTGCACATTTGACTCATTGGCCAAGGTGATACAAATGTATGTATTGAAAGAGAGGCCCAAGAGAGGACTTACCATCGTGAGCTGTAGAAGCAATGAGCTGAGAGGTAGGAGAGACAGCTACAGACGTTACCTCACCAGCATGGTAAGAGAAAAGCTTCTCTGGGTCCTTGGTGGTATGTGAGAAAGACAGGTCCAGCTTCCAGATACCACCATTAGCATCCTAGTAAAGAAAGACAGGTGATGGAAAACAGATTCTCAGTACATCATAACTATGTCATCATCATCATTGCACAAGGCTGCTATATCTCAGGAATGTGGCATTTGATTCTCCAGGAGTTTCATTAACCTGTTGAGGACGGGCTGATTTTGCTACAACACGCATTTCCCATAGACACTTGCCCGAGTATACTTGGGACTCATCCTCAACGGGTTAAAATCTGCACACCAACACCAATGGCAATATATAATGTACCTTCACTGTCATGAAAGTTTGGTGAAATTGATTTTCTTCATTATGTTTCTGAGATTTGCGGCAACGAATGAGGCTAGCAGGACCCTTTGGGCCTGAGGAATGTAAACAAACAATTCTATACTGTCATTAACAGATACTGACAGCATCACAGAATTAAGTAAATCAGATGTGAAGAGCACAATGTGAAGGGCTTACCTGTGCATACCACAGACTCTGTACATCAGGGTCTACTGATTTCACCATAGAGACTAGGTGGACATCATTACCAACTTTGAGTTCATTCATGGGATCCATCTCAAAGACACCAGACTCATCAGTGGAATCAGCTGTATCAATGGACTCAAAGTCCCATACCTAGTGCATGAAGAGGAAAGACAAGGAATACATTTATTTGTGATGTATAATGTAAAATATAGAACTAATGATAACTTTTAAGTTGTAACACACAGGAATCAACATCCAATACTTGCAGTCATAATTATGGTTATCATTTCCTGCTCTCTTTTTTGAATGATTGTATCTCAGGATATTGCTACAACCACTGCTCCAGTTAATGACTTTGATACATTTCCGTCACCCTTGAGTTCATCTACTGATAAACTGCCTAGAAATATGAATAATATCAAAGCAGTTTGGCCATTGACTACTTATTTGCACCACAAAATATCTTTTATTTCAGTGGTATTTCATTCTGGTGATAAACAATGACATAAACCCCTTAACATCCAAACCTGATAACTTCTGCTGTTCTGAATATCCTCTCATCATATATTCTGTAATTATTTGATAGAAGCCCTCTCATCATATTTTCTGTAATTATTTGATAGAAGCAGGTATAAAATGATTTTACAAGATACTGATCAGATATTGTAAGCCTAATTTTCAAGCCAAGTACAGTTCACTTGATCAAACAATAAAGTAATGAAATATAAAAAGTATCTAGAAACAACACCAAGCCCTAGCTGGCCATGGCCTACTTCACAATGGTAAGATATGATTTGAATGTATAACAGAGAGACCTATGAAAGAAAGACTCAACTTACCCTAACAAATCCATCAGCTCCAATGGTAATCAGCTCTCCCTCATCCATGACAAACTGTTCAATGCTCCCCTGATGGCAGGCCTTTTTACCCTTCCGGCTGATTTGTACCTTGATGAGACCACCATCCCAGAGGAGCATGTTACCCCACTCAGTGCCAGATAACACCTTGCCATCAGGGAGCTCTACGTAGCCTCTTATGTCAGAGATCTCAGTCCGGCCAAACTTTCCCAACTGACCCTGCAGCTTTAAGCCTGTGAAAGTGCGTGCCATCTTCCAGAATCTGGAACAAAAGCATACGCAGCAGAACTTGTAAAACAACCCATGGTAGTCAGTGCATAGATGGAGAACATACAGGGTAAAGTGTATTGAAGAATGTATGGAAATCTATTTAAATTTCTTTATCAGGATGTATATCACAAGTGTGGAAATTCTTCCTATTTAGCCTCTGACACATTTAAAATCTTGCAGATTAAGATTTGTCTTCAAAGAAAAATGGATCACAATGATAGCTATGATATGATGATGATGGCGATAATGCTTACTATCAACAATCTGGAATGTAGCTATTAAGAAAAACAACAGATTTACACTCTGATAATTTTTTTATAGACTCTGTGATAATGTTTCTTTCAGACTACAAAGAAAGACAAATGAAAAGGAAAGTTGAGGAAAGGGGGTGAGATTGTCCTTGTAAAAAAAAAAAAAAAAAAATCAATCTTGCTTTCTCTCAGGTACGAGTAAGACTAATTTATCATTAATGTTAGACAAAAATTAAGCATTAGTGAGAATGCATCATATGAAAAATTGTATCAAAGTGTTGAGTTCAGACCTGATATGGCCAGTACCACTGGTTGTCAGTTGACCCTCATTCTCTGGGGAGAATGTCACACGGAAGACATCTTGAGAGAAAGCTTTAGAGCGCAGCTGGGTTTTCTCTTGCTTCCAGTCCCACAGTGTCAGCATGAAGTCTGGCTGGCAGCCAACTGAAGCTAACAGTGTGCCAGCTGGATTGAAGTCTACAAAGGCATATCCAGTCATAGTGCCTCCTCGTAGGATACGGTAGAGCTTGAGCGAAGGGTACTCATACACATTGATGTTGGGCATTTCACCATTTTCAGCCACCACAAAATACTTCTGGCTGGGGTGGACCTACATGAAAAAATGTTATTGAACAAGAAAACTCACTTTATTTGACTCTCATGAAAACATGGGATACGTTTTCTCAAGAGAAAGAAAAAATATAGAAATGGTTAACAGGATCTGTAGTCAATGTTGCAAACTGGACATAATTTGAAGCAAACATTGCAGTTCAATAAATATGCATTTTATAACTAGACAAAAAATATTTATTTTCATCACTTTTGTATACTCATTGCAGAAACATCTGTTCATTACGAATATTTTCTTGCACCTTGTACATCTGTTGTTGATCTATTAACAGTCCTTTCTATGTCGCAGC
Source organism: Diadema antillarum (assembly GCF_040938485.1). Lineage (NCBI taxonomy): Eukaryota > Metazoa > Echinodermata > Echinoidea > Diadematoida > Diadematidae > Diadema > Diadema antillarum. The sequence continues at coordinate 4,507,633 of NW_027270890.1, read as the reverse complement.
TCACATCATTTCATAGCCATTCTCCCTACAGTTTACTGTACATGCCATACAGTCAACTTTGCCTATTAGTCAAATCTATTTGGACTGAAGAAATAACTTTGTCTTTAAGGAAATTCGACTTATGAGGGACTAAAATAAATACAATATACAGGGAAGAGGACTTTAAAAAACCTTTGACTCAGGCGATTATTCGACTGCAAGATCGACTTAAGCAAGGTTGACTGTATTTCACAAGCATAATAGCAAAGCAAGCTATAACCACAGTGTGAAAATGACCAAAATGTTTTGCTTTACATGTTGACAAATTTCCATCTCTGAAAAGAGGTAAACTGCATTTTGTTACGGAAGGCGATGTTTTGGAATGTTGTTGAATTAGCATGCAATATCAGCAGACTTGGAAAATTCACACAGTGAAATCTACAGCATACCACGATTATACACATGGCATACACACTTTACACTGATTTCTGCCACTTACTGTAATGGCACCAACACCTCCTCCACTAGTTGTCCTGATGTACTGCTGTTCCTTAGTTTGCAGGTTCAGAATCTGGACGACATTCCCAGCAGCAAACAAGACGGTGTTGGCATCAAGCATGTACAAATTTGACAGCTTCTTGCAGTCATATCCAAAGGAGTGACTGTATGCCAGATTTACATTAAGGAAAATTTATAATGGTTTAAGGTCTTTACATACATGGTACAAATATCCTCTTGTTTACACACAAAATTAAAATCTCAACAAATCACATGAAGCATAAAATAATTTAAGAGCAAGGAATATCAGCTGCATTCAAAGAGGTAGTGCTGCATAAACACTATTCATTACTGCTTCATATCAAGATGTTATTACACTTTACTAAATTATCCAATTTGCCTATTAATTTGTGTGTGACTGTCATGCAACATACACAGATTCTTCAAGCCATACACACACACACAGACACACACACAAATTTGTCATAAAAACTATTTTGCAGCAAATGCCTCTTGGAAAAAATAAACAAAAAAGCTTTTTCTCATTATTGGTCAAAATGAAATTGCCTGCTCTTATGCATTGACATGAAAATTATGGGTTATGGGTTCAAGTTTTTCAAATACAGATACTTCAACATACGTAAGTCCTTTATTTGTCTTATTGGTTCAATGACGATACATACACTAACGAGAGTAGCAATCAAATTTCCTACTCTGTTTTCTAATGAGGTAAAACTTAGTCTGATGTACATTGTACAAGGCATTTCTGTTCTAATGAAGATAAAGGATACAACAGTGTGAGCATGTCAGGAGGCAGGCCTGAATCCTGGCTGATCACTGGTTTGGACACACACTCCTCGTAGTCATAATAGAAATTTTCTGGTATCAGATCCTCATCTTCTTCTTCTTTCTTTTCATTTTGCATCTCCTCTCCTTCAGGCTGTGCCTCACCACTGCCAGCTGGTCCCTGCTCTTGTCCACTGCCAGCTGGTCCCTGCTCTTGTCCACTGCCAGCTGGTCCCTGCTCTTGTCCACTGCTAGCTGGTTCCTGTGCCTGCTGACCAGCACTAGGGTCCTGCTCCTGTCCCTCAGCAGCCTGGGTTGTCTCCCCTGCCTCACCCCCATCAGAAGGGACTGGCACCTCCTGGCCTTCCTCTTGGGCTTGGAGTGGTGGAGCAGTTTCCCCATCAGCATTCTGCTGGCTTTCTGCTGTGTTGTCTTGTGTGGGATCCACTGCATCACCCTCACTCACAGCCTGAACATCTCCTGTAGTAGCGCCCTCAGTGGTACTAGGAGGTTCATTCAGTGAGGCGTTATCCATCCCGCCCTCTGCTGGTTTCTCTGTGTCAGTTACTACAGGCTCTGAATCTTTGACCTCTGTCTCTGCTTCTTGTCCGTCTTGGCCTGCCTTCTCCTCCTCTTCTTTTCCATCAGATGCTGGCTGTGTCTCTGATACATCACCAGTCTTTCCTGAACATATTTCGTATGTAAATAAAACACATGGCTGGCATCATTTCCTTATAACTGTCATTCAAAGCAATCAGCTCCAGATCTACACTCATTTGAATTAACACATTTGACAAGACAGAAAGAAGAAAGGCTGCTGTGAAAAAAAAAAAAAAAAAAAACATTTGTTGTCAACTGAAACATGTGACCTTACAAATGTATTAATCTAATTCCACCTTCACTGAGAAAGCTTTGTGAGTATGCAACTTTAGGAAAGAAATTTAGGAAAGAAATACATAAAATTTTGAAAAGCACACCCAAGAAACTATGTATAAAATAATAAATCTGCATGTAGTAAGTAGATTATAATATAGCATTTCATGGCAAGTGTTTAAAAAAAAGCAAACACTTTGATAAACTTAACTCTATTCATAAGCCTGACAGTCCTCTCCACTCACTGATTCTCATAAATATCATATCAATGTAACTGTACTTTTGAAAAAAACTTTGGTGATCTTCCAGTTATCTTAAAATCCTGTCGACTTCATACTTCGTGATTTCTAAACATTATTTCCTGCTAATCATGTCTAACGTTAGTCAGCATTTTAGTGTAATCTTAAAATCAAACCTTTGTTTGATTGAAAGTGATACCTGCCATTCTGCTCTTTTGCAACATTTATCTTTTTCAAGTTCATCCGCCACATGGAGTCAGAAAGGTAAGACAAACTAGACAAATACCCTCAGTAGTTTGGTCTCCTTCATCAGCAGGTTTCTGGTCACCCTCCTCCTTGGTGTCATCTCCCTCATTGGGGGTCGTCTCTGTTGTCTCTACAGCCTGGGTCTCTCCTACAGCCTGGGTCTCTCCTGAACCCTCTTCACTCACTCCTGCCGGCTCCTCAGGACTATTCTCTGTTGCTCCTACAAATGTACATGTATATATATATCATGAACAAAACAAATTCACACATTCTTTTTCCTCAGATCATCAGACTTTGCAATGTGTAGTACGTGCAATTTCTTGTGTGCAATTTGAATAGTGAGCATTTGGGTCTATTATGTACATTTTGAGTTGTCAGACAATGGTTCTAAGTTTTTCAAGTTGTGGAGATAGAGAGATATCAGTATTGAAAGTGCATCTGTTTTAATTTCCTAAAAAATGCCATAATAAAAAATGTGTTTCCACTTTCTTTAGTCAGTCTCACCATTTTCAGTTGATGGCTCTTGGGTTGTATCGTTTCCTTCTCCTTGCTGCTCTTCAGCAGCTGCAGAAGAATCTGAAAATAAGAACACGTAGACAAATAGAGGATTAATGTCTTTAAGGAATCCTCTTCTATGCCCATTTTTTTTTTTTTTAAAATCAGCACGTTAATTTTTAGTCTGGATGAAACTCGCTATCCTTACATGATACTCAGTGACACACCCAGAGTAAAACCATCAATTTTCGGACACTTAAGCTTTTCTGCAATATTTGTTCAACTCAAATAATACATACAAAATTATATCTACAACAATGTACGTTAAATATAATTCAAACACAGGCTAGACTCTACGTGCATTGAATGTCAGTGTGCATACGAGGCTGCTTAAAAATAGCGCCGCGCCATACTGGCACAATGTTGCATCGTGGACGTGGCGGCGCCAGCTGGTGTCCGAATTCTGGCAAGTTGGCACCTGCATTCAAACCCTGTGTTTCTACATTTAGTCACTGCATCTGCACGTACAGAGATTTTGTTTTCCTTTTTTGTTTTTGAGGATACCATCACACTTGAGTCTAAGCTTGCAATAATAAGCAAAAAATCTCGCAACAGAACAGCATACTTTAGGCTATTTCTCAATTTTTTGCGCTCTTTGGCAACCCTGATTCTAATGCGGGAGTTAATTTGCATGTGCTTTGAAAAAGTTGCACAAATTCTGTTTTTTGGGGGTTTTTTTAACACAGGCGAAATTCAGGATTTTTTTAGATGGATTTTTGGAGGTCTCTTAGGCACTTTCCTGTTGTGAATGACGGTGCAAGTACAATATGACATGATGTGATCCTAATCTATGCATGTGTTGCGACAGTAGAATTTGCTGGCATGCAATAGATCTAGAAGTTAGAACCATAACATTACATGTATGATGTATTTCTAATTCTATTTCTAGACTACAGACTGTAAGTGTAGATTCTAATTGTATCTCTAACATTTTAACCTTGAGGAGAGTTGAGAAGATATAGATCTTGTGGTAGTGGGTCCAGGTGTCTACAGCTATAAACTCTTTAGTGAATTCAAGCAGAACTCTCTAGATTCTACCCAACCATATTTTCTTCTCTACCCCACCTAAAATACTAACGTTAAGAGGTCACTCTTACAAGTTGTATCATAGACGCTACAAAACCCAGCTTGCTGGCCACTTCTATTCTAATAGAGTGGTCAAGTCATGGAACTCCCTCCCAGCATGCCTAGAGCACGTTGTGTCTGCACCCCCTGTGGCATCCTTCAAGAATAGACTGAGAGCCCTTCCCACAGGAATAGAGGGCTAATCAACCAAGTATCCAAGTAAGTAAGTATCTCCCACGCTTAACTGGTGAGTGGTACACAGCCCTGTCGCTGTACAGGTACCCAACTGCGGCGTCCGGACGGGCTACTGTATCTCACACGGGAGAGCCCGCAGCGCCACAGGCGGAGCTCCGCGGAGAGTTGCACAGCAGAGAGGGTCAGCCCCCGTAGTTTTAATGCAAAACTAGCTAGCACTGTCACCAAATAATGACTGGTTTTCTTTTACCCAGTAGCACCAAAGCTGCCAAACAACCTACAAGTATGTAGATGAATTGCATATTGAAACAAATTGTCTTGAAAGTTCACGTGAAAATCATCGAAAACAGTCCAGTTAACGTGTGTAAGTGGATAGATACTTACCTCCGTTCATCTGTTGCTCGTCGTCCATTTTGGAGTTTTCGGTTGTCAAGGAGAAAGGATCGAGGGCGCACGTATAGCGCAGGATGCTATGCATGCCATGTATTATGCACAGCCAGTTTAGCTAGCGAGCGAGCGAGCGGCGCGGTACTGGCTGCGCGCGTACTGGCTACTGGCTAGCAGCTGTGGGGAAAGGCATGGGTTGGTGCTGCGCACGCGCGATCATCGCAGTCGCTATAGGGCTCACACCCGTAAATATAATGGATTCTTCCCGGCCTGATCACAAAAAGATACCAAAATTAATTCAGAAAAAAAAATCATTAAAAATCAGGAAATGAAGGTAGAAGAAAAGTTTGTAGCTCACGTTGATGAGTGTGAATTCCTCTACAAAATATGTTCTGCTTGGCAGGTGATAGGTTTTTCTTGTGGAATTTAAAGGGACTAATTTAACTCGGCGCACGCACAGAAAATCAGAGCCTTTTTGAGTTAAAAAGACACGTAGTCTGACTTTGCGGACCTTTTGACAGAGTTTGAACTGAAAAAACCCCCTCGATATTTTGATGAGTGAAAGGGCACATCTTACTTTATTTTGACATGCGATATGAAAGACGCCATTTGTATGAGTTATTTTACAGAATTTTTTAAAGTTTGATTTTTAACACACATCCCTATGGGGAAATATTTATGGGTGTGAGCCCTATATTCTGTGTTGCCCTCTCCTGTGCGTCGCGACTAACAGTAGAGAACGGTTCCAAAATAAAAGTGCAGTAAAGTAGACTGTATAAACATTTTTGTGTGTGTGTGTTTTTTTTTTGCTCCCGACCTGCAGTGGCATGTAGGCCTAGATTGCTCCCTTTCATATGAACAATGTCCACGCTGAGCCAAACATATCAAACCTACCCACAAACATAACCAGGGGCGGATGGGGGGGGGGGGGGGGGGGGGGGGCGTGACTAATATTTCTGGTGCCACTTCCGGGTTTCATTTCATTTTTTTTTTCTTTTTATTTCTTTTGTTTTTAACGAAAAATAAAGGGGGTCGTGCGCCGGTTGCGCCCCCTCTGGATCCGCCACTGGTAACCCTCATCCTGATCGTCACATCAAACTAAACATAAAATAAAACTTTTAGATGGAAGTTCCCTCGCTTGTGAAGTGTGGTAATGGATGGAAATGATCTAGTAAATGGCGGCATTCTTCATGCATCGAGTGTTATTTTTTCTTGCAAACTTCTCTGCACTCTTTGTGTTCCCCGCTTAAATCCTGTCCATAGGTATGTGTGTGAAATTTGTGCATATTTTTGACTCATTAGCAGAGAATGGATTAATCCAGCATAGCAGCTTCTATATGTTTTCGAAAATATAGACAGTATAATCCTGGTTTAAAATCATTGATCTTTTCTTTGAGGCAATTGAGCCAATATGGGTGGTGTGACTCCGACCCACATTTTATCCTTTCTCACAAATTCAACCTAATAAGTCGCGGAACTTTAAGATGGCAGGCTGATTCGATGTGGAATGAAAAAGCATTATCCTATAACCATCGTGGAATAATAATAAAAAAAGTAGGCCTAAGTATAAGTGAATGGTTTCAAGAGAGAGAAAAAAAAATCAGTCCATTTCAATAATATTCAAGTTGACTGGAAAACATAGAGCAGAAAATAAACAAGCATATATTTAGATCACTAGAATATTTGTGTCTAAAAGTTGACAAAAGGAAACCGGCCTGCTGCAGTTTGGTTTCATAATAATATGTTCTCTCCATACAGGGATGGATCCAGGAATTCCGTATAAAGGGAGGCACCTTTGCAAAATTCAATTCCATTTTTTCTTTTATTTCTTTTGTTTTAACCAAAAATGAAGAGGGGCGCGCACCCGGACGATGCCCCCCCCCCCCCCCCCCCCCGATCCGCCACTGCTCTCGCATTACCGGTGTGACGACGGTCACTATATTTCAGTGAAAAAAAAAACAAACAAAAAAACTAAGATGCTGATTGCTTCGTCTTATTTCTTTTTCATTTAATTCCACCAATGCTCGTAGAAATCATTATACACGCTTCTTATCAAAATATGGAATTATAAAGAATAGGCCTAAATGAGCGAATGGTTTTATTTAAAGCCAACTTACACTCACCTGCCCAACCTAGACCTGTACCCCAAAATATTTACATTTTGAATACAAGGCCTTATACAGGCCTATCTCCCCATAAGGACAACTCTGAGACTATGTTATCATTACCTTTTGAAATAATAAAGTCGGCCTAGACCGCTTTTTGACTAATATTTCCAGTTGAAACGAAAAATTGAGTGAACTTTCTGTAACTTTTATTCACATGGTACTTCTAAATTTTAAAAGGTTGAAAGTTTCTCCATTCAACGAGTGCCATGTAGCCTAAATAGCGTATCGATTATCAAAATCTCTATAGCCACACCTTCATCGTATATCTAATGGTCGTTTTTTTCTTTTATTTTAATTTCACAGAAACACTGCAGATTTCAAGAGCTAAGCCGGTTACCTCATCTAATGTACAATGTTTGGCAGTGAGTTTCTTAAGTATGCTCTATGAAATAAAGCTCCCACCTGTAATATTAAACTCTTCAAGGAGCAAATAGTCTACTTTCTCAGCACATCCGGCCTGCATCATTCGTATTTTTTCGAATTGCTATATATCTAGTGTAGTTATATCTAGGGATTTTATTTGTTGCAATTTTCAATATAGGCCTAACTGAAAATATGGAAAAGAATATAAAATCAAATTATGACTGACTCAGGAGTAGAGTCCCAACAAATTGCTTCAAACCATTATTTAAAACAATGTGCCATATTCAGTTGTCAGAGATGGAAAAACGTAGAATAGACCGGCGTTCTATACAATGACAGGCCCATAGGCCATGTATATTCTTTTTATGAAGAGTTTTATCGCAAAACGTGCTAACTCCATTTTTGTTAAGTTGAAATATTTGTTATTAAAACTGCTAAAAAAAAACAAAGAAAATAATAAGAAAATACAGGATCATCACTTCTAGAATATTCTTTGTTATGTCATAAGTGAGGTATCGCCGGAAAGTTTTATTTTGCTCTATCTGAGGATGGACTTATCCATTATACTTTGAATTTTTTTGATAGCGCTTAGCTCATTTTTGCAATAAAATTATAGCCAGCTGTTGCTAAGAAGTCTTGAGAGTCTATAAAATATTGAAATACACTGGGTAATAAATGGATTTCAGGGGCGGATCCAGGAATTCTGTAAAGGGGAGACGCCTTTACAAGAACTTTTCTGTTTATTTCTTTTGTTTTAACAAAAAGAAAATAAGATAAAGAGGGAGGGTGTGCCCGGTGCGCCCCACTGGACCCGCCACTAGAATCAGTTAACACTATCTTCTCAAAGGAAAAAAGGAATATGTGCATGCATCCGTTTTGATTTTTTTTTGCCGCCATTACTTATGCCATCTTTATTATCATGATGGTGATTATTACCGTCATAATTTAGCATCAAGCATGAGTATATAATGAGCAACTCAAACTCTACATGACCCATTGATCTTTCCATGGAAATACATTAGAGGATAGATTGTGGAATTTCTCAAATTTATTCATTGAGGGCCCTATTCACCACAATATAAAGAAATACATAAGAAATTGAAATGATTTATTATGCTTATAATGCGATCAAGTTTTTTATTTATGATTTTTTTTATTTATGATTTCTTTATCATTAAAATTGATCATATTTGGCACGTTAATAGAACAGTTCAAACTTTATGACCTCAATTTTATCTCATGATCGGCCAGTGTGAGCGTCTTGTTACAACATAAGAAATTAGACCTATCTTAACTGTGTATTGTTCATAGGTATCTTATTGGACTTTTGAGTTTACAAATTTACGATAATGACAAACAAATCATACCATTACAGGCAAAACATGTAAGAAAGATTAAAGATGATGCATAAAAAAGGAAGCCTATGTTTATAAAAAAAAAAAAAATCATTTCCTGTATATCTATAATATATGGTTGATGTCCACGGCAATATCAGCCCTACGCAGCACCGAGAAATATGCACCCGAAGTTATCATCCTAATAAATTCTACTTTACACGGTTCTTCCACTGCTCTCGCCAACTCCTATTCATTCTTCCATAGAACAACGAATGATTGAAAATCTGCCGAGTAATATTAAACAGATTCATAAATTTGATACATTTAAAGAAGCGCTCTTAACAGCGTCACCTCTGTTGTGCGGATCAGCTGCACATCACACCACAGTGCTGAGTGATACTCTATAGGGTATACCTATATCCAGAGTTTTTCAGGGTATTATCCAGATCCAGAAATGGGGGCATCACAATGCGCTCCCAGGGATAATTTCGAGGTTTTGGTTGAGACCTAATTTGAGATTTCTAACATTTTTGGTGAGATAATGAGAAACCTCTTATTAACCCTAAAAAGGCCGGGAGGGGGGGGGGGGTTGAATCAAACCCCCCCCTCGAAATTTTTTGACTGCGCCGTTCGCTGACGTTTTACTTTCAAGTCTCGCGCATCTTTTGACACCATTTTCGTGAAAATCGTGCATACCGTTACGACGCTGCATAACGTTTTATACAAGCCTGTCAGACCGAAAATGGCTCAAAAACATGATTTTGTGTATAAAGTCGATGCAAATGGAGTTTTCTCTTCTTATTCATAAAGATATGATCATTTTCACTTTTATAGGCTGAAACTAATTAATTTTAGCATAATTATGCTTGAAATAGGTTCTGTCATAAATTTCGCGAAAAAAATGATAAAACAAAAGTCGAAAAACAAAGAAATACATAAGAAAATCATAAAACAATAAAATACATGAGAATTGATTTTGATATACCATTTTTTTTTCAAGTATATTGTTAGGAATGCTACAAAGAATGTTTTCACCAAAAATTAGGATTCTAGGAGCTTTAATTTCTGATTTAGAGCAATATGTGTGATTTTATGCATATATATTAGCATAAGTAATAATATTGTGACGAAAATTTCCATTTCTTTTTGTAAAGCTTGGTAGATTACGTCACAGGGAGTGCACGTGCAAAATTTCATAGTGATTGCGCGATCGACGGCCGAGATCTCGGGTGGGGGGGGGGGGGTTGAATCAACCCCTCCCCGGCCACAGAACACCCAAAAAAGCCCGGCCTGGTTAGGGTTGAAAGAGCATCGTGTAATTCTCTGAGGAATTCAACGTTTATATGATGAAAATTGGTTTTGAAATGACTGAGATATCCAAAAAAGAGCAATTCTAATAAAGTGCGGGACCCACACTATATTAAGATTGTTTTGTTTTACTTTGTTTTTGGATGTTTCAGTCATTCCAAACCCGATTTTCATCAAACAAACTTTGAATTCCTCTTAAAATAGTATGCTCTGTACTACAATATATCATAAGTGTTTTCTTGTTATCTCGCAAAAAGTAAAAAGCCCAATTTCCATATCCACCAATACTGTAATACAACTGTAGGGAGCTATCGAACAGAGATAGATCAGTGTTGACCATAGAGAATATTATTTCATACTGTGCTAGAGGTGTTGACCAATCTCTATGGTCAGTGCTGTGCAAATCGTTTGTTGTTGTTGTTGTTGTTGTTGTTGTTGTTGTTGTTGTTGTTTGTTTGTTTCTTTGTGTAGACAGTTAAATTTCTATGTAATAGATATAGATACTTTTCTATATCTTACCTTTTTGTAAACTACGCGCTCTTTATCTTCGGATGGTGCAGCTGTCGTTGACCGTGGTGCCGGTGGTTGACGAACACGAGTCGTAGAGGGCACTCGTCAAAATGGCTGTCTCACCGAAAGTCGTCAACATCCACCCAGTGGTATTATTTTCCATCGTAGATTCGTACGAAAGGCGAACTGATGAAAATGCTCGTGTCATAGGAACATTGTTAGGTAAGAGTAGAATATGTGTGTGTGGATTGGTACTTCAAAAAATACTTAAGACTGTTGTTTTTCCGGATGTCAAGTCTACCATATTGCGAGTGTTCGCACTGCAAACCGTGCACCGGCAGCTCACCATGCCCGCGCTCGACCTATCATGCCATGCAAAGCACCACGCGTTGGATCAGATAGGATCGTAAATGAATGAGTTCAACAAGAGAGTGACGCACGTGCACTTACACTGTATGGAACATCCACGGTCATGTCTTTCTTTTTAGACCCGACATGACAGGCAATCCACAAAAGAATGCCGATGGAAATGCTGATGAAAATGTTCGAGTTTATTATTTATTACCTACAAACTGAACTAATGATAGGAAAAATAAATAAATAAAGAGACTCCTCCACTTATCCTACACCTAGATATACATCATGTGTGCCGTACAAACGTAGCTACAGCAGCTAAACCAGCTTCCACAGTCACTGTCTATAGACTATACACAGCCCTGTGTAGCTGTAGGCTACACAGCCGCAAGTGTTGTGCCAGGGACTGACCTCCAGAATCATATCCGGACACCCTTGGTTGTAACCTGTATGGGTTGTAACCTGTATGGGACATTAGGTGAATGCGGTTTGGTGGGGTGGCTATGTTATTGCTATTGACTTAATACACAATTCACAACTTACTGAAAAGAGCACACTGCCTCACTGCCTTGATTGATATGTGACGATCAATTGTTATGTCATTATGATTTAAGGATAATATGCCAGAAATATTCCTTGTGTATGGTGGACTATTAAATGTTTAAAATGTATTTCACAAGTCATGAAAGCATGATGTACATGTACTGTATATGCATTTGATGTTCTTTTTTTTTAGGAAAGACTTCCTTACAATGTACATGTTACCTGCACCACTAATTTTGCCCTATCACTCTACATAAATGTATGTATGTACACGTTCGTACGTTATCCTGCCTGTAGCTGTAGCTTTGTAAGCTAACTCTGGATGTACTTTGTAATATCTCAACACTCACCAAATGTATCACATGCATACATGTACATTGTATGGGTGTGTAAGCTAACAAGGGTAGTGTAGACCACCTAGTGTAGAATGGCATGTCAAAATTTGATAGTAGGGGACATAGAAGTCTTGTCTTTTCTTGTAGTCTAGATTGCTTTACACGTCATCCAGAGTTCAGACACTGAGTGATGTGACATAATTTATTGTGGTTATTCCTTATGGTTTGTCCTTGTGTTTTATGTTCTGAATGAATATTAACCATGCCTCATTTCCAGAGTCTCAGTTTTTTAAAGATTTTTTTTTTCTTTTGAAATAATCCACCAACAGCTGCAGATGCATTTGATTGCAACCAAAAAGCTGGTTAAAAGTAAAATAGAATCCATCATGATGGCTAGAAAACATAACATCAGAATTCATAATGCTTTTGACAGTGACATCAATTGTATCAAAAGTACAATGTATGATTGTCATCCAAAATTCTTAAGGAAATGCTCTGTATTTAAAGAAATGATTTTATGGTTATTTGCTCCATGCGTCTAAATGCAAAGTAATGCACTTCACAATTGACATAAAGACATTTCATTTTGCTTGTTTTTCAGGAACAAATATTCAAGGAGTTGTCGAAGTGACAAATTGCTTTTGTGTTCCTCACAATGAGTCAGAAGATGAGGTAAGAGGGAAGACTTTCATCACAATGCAGTCATGTATTGTAACATGTTCACTTGCAACCCATTCATTCAGGGATAATAGTCACACTTTGTTGTCACTAGGGTAATCCAGCAAGTGGCTTGAGGTGTACTGTAAACGTCAATATTTTCGCGCGATTAGTTTTTCGCGCTGAGCGGCTCGAAAACATATTCGCGGGTTCTTAAATTCGCGCTCCGCAGCAGGTTACTTTACTGTAGTACACATTCACTGCTTTCATCAAAAGCCTATTACTATGCTACATAGCTTGCTATGCCAGCGTACGACAAGCCACGTAGCGAGCGGCTCGACTCCGAGTACAAGCACTCAAATACGTAGTACAGCTGTGACTCTAGTACCGTAGTCACGGGGGGATGTAGCATCAGTGCGTGCGGTGCACACATGCATGCTACAGGACACAGCAATCTATCTTCTCTTCGCACAGTACTAGTAGCGTAAACATGCCTGTACATTGTACTACGTAGCAGTATCATCGATGAAGCGCACACATTCATCCCGTTCAAAATGTGCATAGAAAATTGTGAAGATATATTCGCGCGTTTTTGAATTCGCGCTAGCCGAACGTAGCACGAAATCCGCGAAAATTAATGTACCGCGAAAATTTCCATGTTTACAGTATCCTGAAATAAACACATTCCAATGAAATAGAGAAATTACATGTAGGCCATCCTGGCCATGAGATTTTTAAAAGGTACGAAGTGTACATGTACCAAGATGATAATCATTAGATATTGATCTAAATTACCTTTACACATTTTTCATTCAGGTATACAATGTACATTCAGCTATGTGCCACAATGTATAAGGTGGTGTAATTCTTTGATTTATTGTTACCAATTAACCGGATTCAAAAGGCTCAGGTCAGCTCATAAATTCTGCATGGCCCAATTAATACTAGCCAAATCAAAGCAAACTACAAAGTGTTTTTTTTTTTAGTACCAAAAGAATAGTGAAATGAATACTGTAGAACGAATGTTCGCGTGCGTTCTAATTTTGCGAGCGCCAAGATTCTCAGAGTCTTTGCTGTAATAGAGAGCAGCTGAAGGTGTCATGATAAAAAGTTTGGAACAAGAATAAGTGAGGACAAAAGAAAGAGTTACCAGTTTGATTTGTTGCCTTGTCAACTTTATTGGATAAACTTTCTGTGCATGAGCTTTATCATGGATGAACCAGATTTGATGGAATCAAAAGAGGTGAAGAACAGATCCTGCAGTATGGAGGTTCATTGTATCTGTTTAAGATACCAGGACCATCAATTTCTTGAAAAAAAAAAAGTGGTTCTGGTACATTTTACCTGACATTGTATGTAGCACATGTAAAGGAGTTAATTCTAAACACTAATAACATATTTCTTGGAATGTAATGGACCTTGTAAGTGATGATTTGTTACAATGCTCTCTTTTTGGTTGTAATGAATAATCTGTCAGTGGACTTTGTCGTCTCTTGGAAGGTGTTGAAAATTTTTTATCTTCTTTGATAATGTTATTACCTTGTGATTAAATATTTGTGATTTTACTAATATTTTCCATTGTAAATAAAATTGTGTGTGTTATGAACTATGATGGTAACACTGACAATCATCTCCATCATGTGTTTTTGTTTGTTTGTTTGTTTGTTTTTTTAAGGTTGCAGTTGACATGGAGTTTGCGAAAAACATGTTTGAGTTGCACAAAAAGGTGAATTCCTGGGAAAACATTGTAGGCTGGTAAGTACATTGTGATCAGAAAGATTAGTTGAAGTTTGATGCTGCATGTACAAGTAGTCAAAAGTATAATGTCTATCTTTGTAGACAAAACCAATTGCTCATCATGTGGCTGTACACTTCATTTTGTTATTATCATGTGATTCTCAAAAAGAAACAGAGTAGTCTTCTTTAGAAGCATAAAATATCACATTGTAAGGTGATTTTAGCACAGCAAATCACACTTTGCTACAATTGTATGTGAGACATTGATAAAACGAAGGAGCTTTTATTGAATGATAGTTGAATTTTCTGCTTGATGAAAGCAAAGATGATTAAATTTGTAGTGATGCATTACAGCAAAGGAGAAGGGGAATTGCCACAGCATTGGAAAACAAAGGCAAAACAAAAGAAAAAAAAACACAATAGCTTGGAATAGTCCAAATGAAGGAATATCCCATTTGTATGTGTTCAAGGATGTGCACTGTAGTACAGGCATGTAGACGACGGTCTATGAGTTATCGATGATGAGTTGCTGAGGCAGTATGGGGTATTGGAGTACAAGTTGTATGTACTATCATATCCTCCAAGATAATTGCCTTTTCAGTGTGTATGAGTGGCACACCAAATAGAAATGGGGAGAAAGAGCCACCTCCCTGCTTAGCTGTAACCCACTGGGAAAATATGATATTTGCAACATCAGATTCAATGCTTTTGTATTACACTGTAGATGCATTTGTAGGATCATATTATCTTGAAGTTGACAGTGTTTCATGTACAGTAGACTCCTGTTATAATGAAGTCCTTGGGACTTGCAGTTTTCTTTCGTTATTTCAAAATTTTGTTATAACTGAACAAATAAACAAGAAAAATACATAAAGCTGATATTGTTGCGGCCTGAATTTTTACTTTGTTGTATCCGGATTTTCGTTATAACAGGAGTGCACTGTATTACAGTTGATGTGTGATGGGATTGCATGATCATTATCATACAGTATGTTGATCATACAATATTGAAGTTGACAGTGTTTCATGTTGCAGTGCTTTGTGTAATGATAAGGTATGAATATCATTATTGCTGTGTAATATCTTTACAGGTATGCAACAGGCAGTGACATCACAGGTCATTCAGTCCTGATCCATGACTACTACTCAAGGGAATGTCAAAATCCTGTTCATGTGACAGTAGACACAACATTGACGGACTTTAGTTTGTCTGTTAAGACATGGGTCAGGTAAGTCAAGTAATACCAGAGCCACTTTCGAGGTACTTGAATACATTGAAATCTATAAGTTGAGGTATTGTAGACACAATTTGAAACTCAGAGCAAAAATATTATTGGGACATGACTGGTGTAGCTAAGTGTAGGTTGAAAGTACAGCGTCATTGCCTCTTTGTTTCCTCTTTCTTTTATATTATTTTTTTCCTTGGAGACCTAAGGCTGCGTTCACATAGAAGTATTCAGTATTCGCTATTCGCTATTCGCTATTCGAGCACCGAATACACCATCACCCGCACCGTCAACTCACCATCCCATGTAGTGAGGATTTCTTCCTCCTACATCGCAGCAAATCTTATTAACAATTTCTAAACTGCATCAGAATGTCAGTCTACATGCTTATTTTTGATAACGGGCAAATCCAGACCAAAATTGTCATTATTTCATAAACGAGGGACGGTATACGCTGCAAGAAAATCGAACAAGCTCGATTCCCACTTTGCTATACTTTTCGCAGGTATTCGGTACTTTTGAATAGTGCCCTCTTATGTGAACCCGTGTGAGGAAATCCTATCGTTCGATTCAAGCTATTCGCGTGCCCTCGAAAAACGAGCCCGAATACCCGAATAGTATACTTCTATGTGAACGCAGCCTTAAGCTTAAGATTTGCACCAGTGGAAGTAATTTTCTGTATCTTGAAAGTGCATGGTAGACTTTGCATCATATATGACAAGAAATTCAATAGCCACCCAAATGCTCATGGTCAACCCATGAAATGATGATAATTTTCATAAAATAGCAGTTGTGAAAGGTCAAGGGTCACTGCTCTTTTGGCCCAAGAAAAGTTCTTTTCAGCCATGTTTTCAGCGAGAAATGTCTTGTGTTATAGTAATCTTATGGACAGAGTGGTAATGGATACATTTTTGCATGAAATGTCACAGATAAAAGTATGAAGCCAAGATAAAAGGTTTCTATTACTTCGGTGATACCCAGCCATTTTAGTTTGAGATTGCCCATGCTGTTTTGGTGGAGATTAGCAAAATACTATTGATAACATGAATATGATAACTAGTGTATATGAGTTAAAGGCTGTAGTGCTGCATTTTGATTTAAAAAAATAAGATAGAAAAGAAAATGTAATTTTCTTGCTATAACTTCAGCAGTGTGATCATATGATAAATAAGAAAGCAGAAGCATCCCAGTCAATTGAACACAGCTGTCAATTTCTTCAGGATAAATGATGAGTTGATAATAAGAAATATCAAACCACTTCTCTTTGTTTATTCTATTTCCACAGGTTAGATCATGTCATCTTGCACATTTTGCCTACATACACATGTATCGTATTCTTTTCACATTATACCAAGATCAATGATCTGTTCTGCATTCTTTCTTTCAAACAGACAAAACATGGGTGTTCCAGACAAATCACAAGGAACAGTCTTCATTCCGATGCCAATGAAGATTACATGTCATCAACCAGAGAGAGTTGCAAGTGAGTAATACAATCACATACCGGCATAGGAAACATCTGAGATGTAAATATGTTGAAGCTGAGTTTGATTTTTCAATAGTATTAGTATTGAGTATTCTTGAAAACCATTCTGTGCTTTAAATATGTGTACATATGTACATTGTAGTATCCTTTTTCATAATTCCTTGTAGTTCCTAAGCATAATTAAACTTAAAGCCTTTGAGTTTCAGTATATTGCAGTCAAATTCCAAAAGGTAGAAGATGAATTTTTAGTCCTTAGAACTTTGTTTAGTAGCTTTAAAGGGATGGTGTAATTTTGGATGAGATGGGAGATTCAGATTTTAACTCCCTATGAGATATAAACTAGAATCCACTTATAAATATTAAAGAGCATACAATTCCAGTTGGTACTCAAAGTTTATTTGATGGAAATCAGTGGTGGGTTGGAAGAATGTTTCTAGTTTATGATGGTCGAAAGGTGACCTAGCTGTAGTATTAAATCATGTGCAGCTAAAATGCTGTGATTGCAATTGCAAATCACTCTCATGCAATGGATCCTGCTTACTTCTGCTACGGTTCGATATATTGTGATTGATTAGAAATCATCATAGCAGCCACTATTAGGAATGAACATAGATTTTAGTAATTGTGGTGTGTCTTTTTGGGTAATTTTTTTGCAGTTTTGTCAGTACCCAAATGAAATTGTGATGGCACAGCTTAATTTTGCATGGCTTATGCATACATATAGGGAATTATTTTAGAGCAAAAATCAACAGTTTCGGCAGTACCATCAAATTATTGCAAAACATTTGTGCCAAAAGCCATCTGAAATGTTCCACACCAGAGTCAAGTTTATTGTGACAGTGGACATGAGAATCTTGCTGGTTTTATCTGGCTGGTTTAATTTTTCAGTTATTACCACTTCATCTTAAGATCACTCCCATTTGCCACACACAAACCTATTAAACGTAGCCAGATAGCCAGGCTACACATTTTTAATATCTATAGTTGCCTGCAGGCTGGTGGACAGTGATGAAAACTCAGTACATGTAGTAATGTCCCAAATGTTGATGATAACATTAATTTAATTGGTCTATTGCTCTCATGGTCTTTCCTTGTAAGAAGAGGCCTTATGGGTAATTGCACAATGCATTTTATGTCTTGTTTGTTTGATGTGTGGATGATAGTTTAATGTAGAATCGTTCCTTTTTTCTTTTTTTTTTTTTGTCTAGTGGATGCTCTCCTGAGGGGGAAGGACCCACACAAGAAGACCATGGACATGAATTCAGACCTGGAATACGTCTCAAAGTCTGCAGGCAAGCTTCAAGATATGTTGTCATCAGTTCTCAATTATGTGGACGACATCCTGGTGAGTACCTGGTCATGTGACCTGGTCATGTGACCAAAGGGCATGAATGTTAACATGTGTTAGTCACTGTTTCTTACGTTAGATTAAGATTTGCACGTACAGGTGTGCAAGACAAGCTTGCTATAACAAGGACCAAACAACCATTACAATAACTTTATTATATCAGGCTTTCCGCTTTATCAGGAACAAAAGCAGGGAATTTAAAGAGTTTGGATCTTCAGTATCACCATGTTACAAGAGTGTTTTGTCATATCAGACCTCTGTTTAAAGAGGTTCAGCTGCATCTGCAAGTCTTGTTCTTTTTAAATCAGATGTAGCTATCAGCTCATCAAAATCCCTCATTATTACTTTCAGACTGGAATAACAAGGCATACGTCACGTAGTTGTCTTTAATAGTTGTGTTTGCTCTTTTAATGACTGCTATTCCTATGTCCCAAAGTTGGACAAGTGGCTACTTACAATTTGTATTTTTTCTGATTTATCCACGTCTGTCTTTATGTTTGTCATACATCACTTGTCTAATATTTATTTTTTTCTCTTGTGATTATTAAACAGAGTGGAAAGATATCAGCTGACAACCAGATTGGCCGTTTTCTCATGAATCTTGTGGCTAATGTACCAAGGCTTCAGCGAGATGAGTTTGATGAGATGCTGAACAACAGTATGAAGGTGAGGATTCCCACCCAGGGGGCATTTTGGCCCCCCCTCGACGTTTCGCTTGATTATTCCGCAACATGTGATGCTCTTGCCGCGACATTTCATGACTTTTTTCTTTCAAGTATCGCGCAACTTTTGAGACCAAATCTGTTGCTCCCGGGCATACCGTTTTGAAGCCATGTCCCTTTGAAAAAAATTTGTCGACCCAAAAATAGCTCAAAAACATGATTTTGTGTACAAATCCAATGTAAATCGTGCTTTTGCAATCAATTCATATAAAAATAAATATTTTTACTTTCAATGGCTGATAATGATTTATTTTAGCCTGATTATGCTTTAAAAAGTTTGTGTGACAAATTTTAACGAAAAAACAAAGACAAAAAGTAAAAAACAAAGAAATACATAAGAAATGATTATGAAGCCGAATTTTTGCTTCAATATTATTGTTGAGGATATTGCAAAGAATATGTTCACCAAACATTAGTCTTGGAGCTTTATTTTTTGATTTACAGGCAAAAAAAAATTAAATTAACATAAATTAATTAATATAAAATACATAAATTAAAATTTGAAAATTCTAACTATACTGTCTCGTACATTGGCCTCTACCTCAGTGCAAATTTTCACGTGATCCACAACCGAGATCTGAAAGGGGGGGGGGGGGGGGGGGCAAAAAAAATTAGTGTATTGCCAGATAGCCATTCTTTGCCACTCATGTGATACCATTGTCTCTCATTGGCAAGATGTTCTGTAGACCTATCAAGATAAAAATGTTCTACAGCAGTGGAGTATTTGTTGCCAGAGTGATATTTTCATTTTTTCTTATCGTATGTAAAAGCTGATCATCTAGCCAAATGATTGTGATACTGAAGTTTTTTTCAGCCGCGCTTTACGTAACACTTGTTATCTCTTCCCCCTGCAGGATTTACTGATGGTAGTCTACCTGTCAGGATTAATTGAGACTCAGCTAACACTGAATGAGAAGCTCACCTTATCACATGCTGCAAACTCAGTCTAGAGTGCAGAGAATCCATCAACATCGTTCCTATCAACACCGTGACTTCCAGGAAGAAAATGTTCTACAAAGTCATCACTTTCAAAGACTCGATTTGAATGGTCAGCCAAACTTCTGACACTGACTGTTCACTTTGCCCATACTTCTGTTTCCTTCACTGTCCCAATGTTGAATCTTATTTTTACACCCCCTCCCCCCGGTGAGACCCTAATTTTAACATGCCCCTCGCTTGCATTTGTGTTGTTCTCCCAAGCATGTGAGGATATACATTATATTTTTCAGTCAATTGAATATATTGTAGAGTTAATTATTGTAGAGATACTACATTATGTTGTTTTACTGGTACACTCTTACCCAACATGTCTGGCATAACTTGGCAAAACAACATAATGTTATGTTGTTATGCACACTCTGTGTAGCACTGCTGTACTGTAATCTTGCAAAACAATGGTTGTCTTTATACAGACCACGCACATCAGCGCTGTGACTTAGGGAAATATCAAAAGTTATAGTATTGTGTGGATTGTTTGTGCCACGTGGATCAAAGTGGGAATGTTGCTTAGGTCAAGATTGAAATTTCGGAGAAGTTTGAATTATGTTCAAACTATAATTTTGACAGCTGGAAAACGATGTCTTGATGTATCCAAAAACCTGAAAAAAAAAAGGTTAAAAAAATTAGAAACCCCTAGTAACCAAATCATGACAATACCATCCTCAATTGGCGACTCTCTGTTTAATTTCCTTGGCTTTTGATGAGTAATATTTGATGTCAGTTGATTCCTGCCAATGTTTGCTGAATGTCAGCCGATGTTGAGATGCAGACAATTAAAAAACACACTTTAATCAATGTTTAATGAATGTCAAAAGTTGCCCTTCTACATGTACGTGTAGAACCTACTACCAAATGATACAAATCAGGCGATTAGAATGATTTGAGATAAACAGGTAATAAAATGTAAATAAGAATCTCCAGTCCTTTTGTGTTTAAAAGAATGGTACAGTTTCGGTTGAGATGGGGGGCTTCAGGTTTTCTTCTTTTTTAACGATAATTTATTGAGATAATAAGAAACCTCTTACAAAATATAAAAGGGCATACAATTCTAAAAAGAATTCAAAGTTTATTCGATGAAAATTGATTTTATAATGACTGAAATATCCAAAAGCTTTGCTTATGGATATCTCGGCCATTTCAAAACTGATTTTCATCAAATGAACTTTGAATTACATTAAGAATTGTATGGTCTTTATCATTTTGTAAAGTGGTTTCTAGGTACATTTGTACTAGTACATGTGTCTTAAATCCTGAATCGTCACCTCAACCAATACTATACTACCCCTGTAATTCAGAT
Organism: Diadema antillarum; assembly: GCF_040938485.1. Lineage (NCBI taxonomy): Eukaryota > Metazoa > Echinodermata > Echinoidea > Diadematoida > Diadematidae > Diadema > Diadema antillarum. The sequence continues at coordinate 4,486,420 of NW_027270890.1, read as the reverse complement.
CTATATACAGTGCACTTCTGTTACAACGAACACGGTTATAACGAAATTCCGGTTATAACGGAGTAAAAATTTGGGCTGCAATGTCACCCACTCTGTATTTCTATTGTTTATTTGTTCGGTTATGACGAAATTCCGATATACAAAAAAAAAAAAAAAAAATGCCGGTCTCGAGGACTTCATTATAACGGGAGTCCACTGTAGTGGAGTGTTCGTACCACACTGTGTGTGCTGTGTGTTACAATGTGTCTCTACCACACTGTGTATGCTGTGTGTTACAATGTGTCTCGACCACATTCTGTTGCATACCAGTATGTTTTATAAGGTGTGCCTACCACACTGTGTATCCTGTGTAATACAAGGTTTACCTACCACACTGTGGAGGCGAACGCATAACACTCCGCTTCGGTTACGACTATGAATCTGAACCCCTACGAAAATTCCAAGTGAGAGTGTTAATGGTCCATTAGTTTCATAGCATTTTTCTTTTTTGATAATTGTTCTACGCAGTAAACATTCATTCAGTAGCTGCCGACGTATCATACCTTTTTAGCTATGAATTATAAATGTGCAGCAATATTACACACGGTCGTATCGTTACGTCCATATATGTATTTTATTATCTTATTTCATCTTAGTACTTGTATTGTTATTATCATTATTATTATTTGCTCAATGCCAACGTAGGAATACATCATGACAAAATGGACAACTACTATGCATAATCTCATATTGAAAAATAAATATTGGAAAAAATCCAATTCATATTTGCAATTTACGCTGAATAAGATAGAGATCGATTACTTTTCTCCTATCTGAGACTTAAAGAGCAAAAACAAATACATATCGTACGTGATTATTTGTAAATTTGCTACATGGCATCAATTCACAAACAAAAAATATGTTTTATGATATATATATATATATATATACATATACATATATATATATATATATACATTATACAAAATAACAAATGTTTCTACCACTCAGCAAAAAAGAAAGTAAACGCTTTTTCAAGTTTAGATTTTTCATAGAATATTTGGCTAAAAATTAATGTATTATATACTATATTGAAGGTAATTTAATTGGCTATCAACCTTGTAGGTCACCATAAAGGGAAACTTTACGCATGAGTAAACACCATTATTTTTCTTTTCCAGGACACAAAAGTAATAATTGCAAAACTGAACAAGTTGTCATTCATGCGTATGTGCTCTTCCAATGAACAATAAGAACAAACAACAAATTTCACACAAAAAGAAACATGAATAAAGTTGAAAAACTAAAACTTTGATCTCTATGATATCTTTTAAACCCAAAAGATCAATGAAGGCTAAAAATAATGGAGGAAAATAAAACATCTTATATCAAAACAAAATTCAAATGAAATAAGAGAAGTAATAACTAACAAAAATGGCACGAATTTAAGTTTTTTTTTCAAATTAGGAAATTGTAAATAATGTTTGGTTTTTGAAATTATCACATGGATTCGTAAATCAATAGATTAAAAGAAATGAATAAAGATATTTTGCTCATTTAATCATCTTTTTGCTTATCATTCCCTATGTCATTTGAATTTTGACTTGACAGAAAATTCTTATTTTTCCCTTAAGTTTCCCTCTTTGTTTTTCTTAGAGGTTATAAAGAGATAAAGAGAACAAAACTTATATTTCCTATTTCATTCATGTCTCTCATTGTGTTGAACTGGTCTTTTGTTGTCAATGTTATCGTGAAGGGCACTTGCAAATGAAGGAGAACATGTCAATTTTTGCAATTTTTAATTTTGTGCCTTGGAAGACAAAAACGAATGTGCTCACTCATGCGTGAAGTTCTCTTATTGATTAACATATTAGCGTAATAGCCAATTACATTCCCTTCAATATGGTATGTAATACATTGATTTTCATAAAAATCTTCTGTGAAAAATATGACCTCGAAAAAGTGTTTACTTTCTTTCTTTCTTTTTTTTTGCTGAGTGTATAAAACATTACATGGGCTCTGTGAAACACAGCGTTTTCCAGTCTTATTGAATTATTAATGACTTGAATGATCATTCTGAAGTCTCAGGGTCATCAATGAAAGCGTTGTACATTAAAATTCAAAACTGTGAAAGGGCAGCTATAAAAAAGATAAGGATATTATATACTATTTTTGTCCTGTCACCATGTCATCTCATTACTGAAAGAAGAAATTAAACGATCGGTGCCGACGAAAAGCAACAGCAATCATGCATTATCGTGATTATACAGCTTCGGGACAACCGGATCCTATACTGTTATGTTTCCATGGTAACACCGGTATACAGATCGTGCTGGCAGAGGGAAGAGGGGGCACTTGCCACCCCCCCCCCCCTACATTTCTTTTTTTTTTTTTGGGGGGGGGGACAAAATTGGTTTTCCCCCTCCCCTTATGTGCCCCCTTTGACAAATAATAATCAATGATTTAACTGAACAATAAAGGCATTTTCTTGTTTAAAAATCGTCAATTTCATTTTTATTTATTTATTTATTTCAGTTTTATTTCAACAGGGTAGTCTCATCAAGACCAGCAGGTCCTGCTCTTCCAGAGAGCCCTGCCCATGATAAAAATACATAAACATTCATCGTAACACAAAGTTAACCTTCATACATTATTGAACAGTAAAACATTAAAATCTACACACATGAATACTTATCATAATACAGACAATCAAAATGAAATAAAATCATCTCAATAGATATATTTCTTTACATAGAATAGAAGTGAAATAACCCATCCCCCTCCCCCCCCCTCAGAAATAAAACACTAATAATAAGACATAACAACCCACACCGCCTACGACCACACACATGCAGGCCACTTGGCGCAGACACGTTGCATGCACCAACCCGAAAATCTAACCCTGCCACAAAGAGATTATAATCTCATCTGCCCAGCCATTACTCCCGCGCACGGCACGCCGCACGCACGCACACATGTATACCGTTACACACACACACAACACACACACACACATACACAGCACATTACATACACACACACTCACACACACACATGCACACATACACACACGCACACGCCCATGCGCGCACACACACACACACACCACACTCACTCATACATCGTCCCATACTTGACTGACAAATGCGCAAATTTCGCCCATAACTGCATAACGGTGCAACTATACACTTACAAGTAAATCTAGCGTATAGATGGTATAGCTTCGCTTCTTTTGACGAGTGTGCCCCCTGAAACATTCCTTATATATAAGATACCATTTCATTTTTCCCTTTCTTCTAAGTTTTCTTGCAATATAACAATATTTTGTATCAGCATAACCCAAAACAGCGCTAAAGAAAAAATATAGAATTTTCCCCTTAAAGCACTATTTCTTTTTTAACCCAGTACTGATATGCATCTGGTATTATACTTTAAAAAAAAACGAAAAATAAGAATTATCACAAACGCAAGATCATACGTTAATTGGAATTGAGTTGTCAGTATACACACCTGGATTCCTACAGGTAAACCTTGTCTTCCCTTGCAGCATCGGATGATTTCCCGCTCGTGCTATTTCATCCTCCGTCATTAGTTTGGGTACCATGGCAACCCGTTTCTCTCCGTTGCCCAATGTCACTGTCCGGGTGCCGCAAATCATTCCAAACGCAGGTGGGCAGGTTTCCTGTTCATTTTCTTGCTGCAGGAGGGCCATGGCCACGTCTATCATAAGAGAGAAAAAAACAATACCCCAAAGTTAATGGAAAGTTATTATCATGATTAAGATGCGTTGGAGACAAAAGGTGACAAGTAACATCTAATGGCTCATGAGGGGTTACGACGGGAAAGCCGCAAAATTGGACATAGAACACTGGTCATAATTGTATGCAATATTATAATATCAAAATGATAACCTAATACAATCATGTACCCCCATTCCTGAGATATTCTCTCGTCGGTCACTCATCGGAAGCAAAGCCGGCCACCCACGAAGTACATCGGATCGCAGTGCAATGAATTCGACTAGTGTTGGTCAACTATATAATCAGGTCAGTGTCAGACATGTCGGGCGGGTGCGAGTAATGAGGCAAGATCGTCTGATGAGGATCACGCACGATATGTCTGACACTCACCTGATAGACTTTCAACTTTCAGAATAGAATAGAATTTTCAGCTTTTGATTGTGTGGAGAAATTAGTACTTAGTCCTACTTTGTTACAGCTATAATATTTTCACAGAGTCTAAGTTTCACCTTGACCATTTTCGTCTTCATCCTATATACCTAATAACACGTGCCTTTTATATTATTTGTCTGTTTTTGATAGAAATGTTCTGGAGGATAAAAGTAAGAATGATTGTTTATTTAACTGCGATTTTAAAAACAAAATTAGTGCACGAAAATTCGATCATGATACGCAAGTGTCGCCAAAGATTTTGCCCTAGGAAGAGAGCATACCCCCCTGTCACCAGCTAGGATATCTCTCTATTGTAAAGACATTTCGACTTCTACCTTTTGCGTGCCAAATTGATTCTCTGTTCTAAGTTACGTGTGTAAAATTTGTGCACATTATTTGACTCCTCGCCACCGAAAAGGTAAAAGCCTTATGCAATGCAATGTAAATGCAAATGTAAATGACTCGTTTTGGCGTCTGTTGACTTGTATTATCCTGGTGTATCACATATGTGAAAAAAAAAAACATATTTCTCCAATCCAAGATTCTGTCGAGGACATCATATGTCCTTTACTGGTATGATACTGGCATATATTATTAACGAAGGACACTAGAATGCATTTTTTCCATAAATTGATAAGCGTAAATGACATACTTTTATTTATCCAAACCAGAGCTAATATCATCATAATAAATGTATTCATGTTCTGTTGAAACTTACGTGATTCAAAGTTCCTTTAAATATTATGTACTCATGTAAGCGTTATGTATATTACTTTGTATTATTTTGTTTTGGAAATAAAATCATTTTGAATTGAATTGAATTGAATTGAAAATTTTTACATCTTAGGGGTGTATTAAACAACAGCCACCAGAGGGAAACACATACTAATGATTTTACAACACGTTTTTATATACTAAGCAAATAATCAACGTTGGTGAAGGTGATGGGACAAACTATCACTTCCGAGGCGATCTGGATGTAGCTATCTTTCCGAAGCGCAGCTGAGGAAAGATAGCGTACACATCAGATCGCCGAGGAAGTGATAGTTTGTCTCATTGCCTGAAACTAAAAGTTGATTATTTGCTTTATATTCCACATCTAGGGTCCTAGAAATTCCCATTTTATTCCACATCTGAAACCGTTTTAGCTGTGTTTAGGTATCCTTAGGGCTTAGGCTATGTGTGCGCATAGATGACAAAACAATGAATTTGCTGCGCGCACCGCGCGGCATTGAAGTGAAAGTGCGTTGCACTGTGTACTATCAAGTGGTAAGCACTATTTGGGCACCCGTCCCGCTTCATCATGAACATTCATCAGGCAGTAAGATACTGTACTAGTAAATGGCAGAACGCTGGATATGTGCTATATGAATGTAAAAACGCATCGCCGGGAAATGTAAAATTCTCGAAAATTGCATCAACGAGGAATGTAAAAACGTCTCGCCGGAAGATGGAAAAATGTTCAGTTTTGCCGAGAAACTTAAAAACGCTGCCGAGAAACTAAAAAAATATGTATTTCCACGGTATTACGGCTACCTTTAGATGATGAATATTCATGATGAAGCGGGACGGGTGCCCAAATAGTGCTTACCCTATCAAGTGACCTAGTCAAATGATAGTCCACAGTGCAACGCACTTTTATTTCGCGCGTACTCTCATCTCGCGTTAAGACTGTATGGACTGCCAGAGATCAGCAAAACAAACAGCTGTCTTTATAGACCGATTCTGTGACGCGCTATGTGTATTTTTGGCATGGGCAGCGCCATTGACGCGGTGTCTTAGCCGACCCACCCCCCCCCCCCCTCTCTCTCTCTCTCGCACCCACCCCCCTTCCGCGCGCGGAATGAAAAACTGATGCATGATCGTTTTAGCCAATAGGCGTCTCGTACTGAGTGCGCGAATGCTTGCTTAGTGCGCGAACCTTTGTTACAAGTGCGTGATAAACATGTTGCCCAGGGGTGGGGGAGAGGAGGGGGGTCGGCTACGACACCTCAAAATGAGCTCATGGCTGCGCCCAGTGCCACAAATCAGAGCGGGTTGATAGATAGAGTTGCGACACCGGAAGTTCGCGCTGATTGGTCAATCCCTCAAAATAGTTCCCCGCGATCGTTGATGTCGATAAGACCTTGGAAAACCGCATACCCCCATTATGACGCAAACAATGCACTTATTGTTATTTTGCTCCGTGGATCGCGCAAAGTAGAGTTACGCGCTCCGCGCATGGGTTCTACGCGAAAGTTCCCCCTGGTCGTCATAACAACAATAAAGACCGATAGCCTGGGACTTTGAATTGCAACAACAAATGTAAAGGAGTGGGACTACATAATAATTTCGTCCTTCCATTTTGACGTTCGCACATTAACATCATCCAGGAGCGTTAAAACAACTCTGAAAATATTTCATCCTTTCCGGTTGTTTGCATCCGTTTCCTTGACTTCGACAGTAAGTACTCCTTTCTCTACTTCATTAAGTTTACATGATTGCCGTAAAAACAGGACATTTTTCTCGACAAGTCACACTCCCGTCGCAAGCAACAATGGTATCTCACACTGCCGCTGGGTCCGTATGGTACTGCGCGCCTATGTGAAAACCCTGTAGAAATAATTCGTCGACATCGACGACCAGGGGAAACTATTTTTCGTGACCTTTGTACCCCAGTGTCGCAACTCTATCTATCAACCCGCTCTGCCACAAATTGTCGGCTGCCCTCAACGAACCCGAATCGGTCTGTAGATGACAAAACAATGAATTTGCTGCACGCATCGCGCGACACTGAAGACACTGAAGGGAAAGTGCGTTGCACTGTGTGCTATCAAGTGACCTAGTTCTTCTCAGGTGATGTGATGGACAAAACTACGCTTTATCACGTGATCAGCTCTTGACCAATCCTATAGCAAGATTCTTAGTATGTGGAATATAAATAGCTATATAGTATATTACACAAATCATTTTATTACACATATTTATATAGATAGCTAATTATAGTATATTGCATGTGCACATATAATTTTGGTTGCTACAGCTGTACTTCCCGCACTCTACCGGCTCCATTGGGCCTGTAAAATTATTTTTAACGGTGATATTGCTAAATGAGAGGCAATAATGTCGTTCATTTCAACTCTCCAAGTTAATAGACCAGACAGGAACGGAAATGGTTATCATCTCATTATGCTTCCACCCCACCCCCGTCTGTATGTTTGTCTGTCTGTATCTCTCTCTCTCTCTCTCTCTCCCCTCTCTTTGTCATTATGAATAATAATCATAAAAGCATATATCTCTCCAATATTTTGTGAGCTTAAAGTGAGGCAGTCCTCACGAATTTCAAAAAAAAAAATGTGTTGTTGGTACCTCCAATGAACTACTTTCACCAAAAACAAACTTTCAAATCATCAAATAAGCTCGTAAATTTTGATTGAAAAAGTGTGAATCTGCATGGTGAATATGCTAATGAGCAAGTCTTGGCGGAGAGTCAGACGTCACCGAGGCACAACTCTTCTCAGCCGTGTTCTGCTCGTCATGCGTACGCTCCCTAATTATTTATAGATACATGTTTACTATTTATTTTTATATCAATTACATATATAAATAAGCTTGAAATATCTTGTTTGAAATAATAAAACCACATATTGTCACATTTTATGACAAAATCAGATATGATCATTTTGAACACTTCAATTGGTTTTCTGAGGCACGGCTGTCAACTTAGTGAGTTGGGTATCAATGACGTTGCACCTTTGTGCAGGCTCTTACACGAGCGCTTGCAGGAATTATTTTTTTTTTAAATTGCGTACAGAGACAGTGTTTGCTTTCCGCGTGTATAAATTAGTGAAAGGTTATATCTTTTACTCTTCTTAATCATCATACAGTGAAAATTCTCAGGACTGCCTCCCTTTAATTGGCTGCCTGTGCAACGCAGAGTGCATTATAAGATCTTACTGCTTACTTATAAGGTTCTCCATAACTTGTCTCCCGGCTACGTGTCTGCACTTATCAGTGTACGACAGCGGCGACCAACAATACTCGCCTAAAAATGTAAGGGGGTAGAGCCTTCTCTTCTGTTGCACCACGTCTGTGGAACTCTCTACCAGTCCAGCTTCGGAATTGCAACAGCCTCAATACCTTCAAGTCTGAACTGAAGACTTATATTTTCCAGCAACTTTGTGAATGATGTGTGACATTTTGTGGGAGCTGGGCGCCTTTGAATGTTTCTACAGATAAATGGCGCTATATAAATGCTGTTTCATCATCATCATCATCATCATCATCATCATTAATGCGTGTGGCGAGGGAGTGAAGAGTGATAGGGTTATTTTTTTTTATGTTCTTGCCACAGCACATTGCACATTGCCGTCCCACCCCCACCCCCCCCCCCCCCCCGGCCAGCCATACATCGACCAGACCATTTATTGAAATTACCCGCTGATGCGCAAGTGATCAAGGCACTTACCTTTATGACTGTTAACAATTCTAGCAATATACCAAATTGATATTGCCTTGTGAGAACGAGAGCTCGTTGTAATTTACGAGACACAAATACTAGAAAAAAGAATAACTAACGAAGAAAACAAATATATTATCAGCACGATTGATGGGGAAATTACATTTTCATGGCCAACCACATTAACTTGAATAATATCATACTCTGTTCTTTTATGCCTTCGCTAATCATCCTTTAGCAATTATGTATGTAAACGGTCATCGGCCTGTATCCGGGAGTCCCACTCCAGTGGATCCAGTTCAGTGAGGACGGAGGACAACGCCATCTTCCGGGACCAGAACATCTAGGTCCCTACAAAATGATACGACAATGGCTCACTACAACACAATAAGGAGAAATTTCTCAACCATTTATGCGCACAACAAGATTACCTACTTGAATGTAAAGAAAGAGACATCATCCCTAACCTGAGGAAATCATGCGCGCTCAAGGGCTCACACCTGTTAATAAAATGGAATGTCCCAGACCCCTTCACAAATTCGTACCAAAGATACCAAAATAAATGAAGAAAAAAATTCATTAAAAGTCATTAATGCAGTTTTGCATAAAACTGAGTAGTTGCAGATATTGAGTATATATGAATTCCTCTACAAACTGCATTTTGGTTTGAAGATGAAAGCTTTTCTCATGGAATTTGGAGGGACTATATTTCATTGGGTACGTGTACGGAAAATATGTGATTTTTTTGAGTGACAAGAACTCGTAGTTTGGCTTTGCGGACCCTTGGACAGAGTTTGAGCCGAAGAACCTGCCTTGAAAATTTCATGGATGACAGGGTATAGCTCACTTATCCAGGTTAGTGAAGATGAAACACCTCATTTCTCCCAGCTATATTTTACGAATTTTGAATTTTAACACACGTCTCTATGGGGATTTATTTACCCGTGTGAGCCCTCAACTGCGATGATGACACAACCAGCGAATGGCGGACTACACTTTGGCTAGCATCCCGCCAACTTCTAGACATCGTCTCCTCAGAAATCACGCGGAAAATAACAAGCACTCAATCGAACATAGAAACGGCCAAAGCTGAACTCTTTCAAAATACAACCCCGAGAGTTTACCATGAAACACTCAACACAATCAATGGGAAATTAAATTAGCAAAGCAAAAACTACGAAGAAAAGATACAGAAAGAACGTAAACTGAAACGTGATGAAAAATTATGTGAGGAAATCAAGGCGTCAATCAAACACGACCAGAACTGTGGTCCACTGGACAGTCTACCTGCCAGCTCCTCTAAGCCAACACAACCCCGGAACAAACAGAGAAATAGGCGATACAATAAGAGAGCATATATATACGAAAAGAAGAAGAATCAGCAATCTAAGCAACACGACTGACTCCAACAATAATGAAACGAGTAGAGAAGGAGAAGAGTTGGGAAATGTGCCAATAATTGTCAATCTTTCTGATCATGTACTAAGCCCTGCAGAGGTCAGTATCCTTTCAAAAGGTCTTACCTTCCGCCCAACCCCTCCCAATATTGATCATTTGCAAGTACACACAGATATTCTTAACTTTGAAATTGAAAGTATTTTTCAGTGAAAATGATCAACCTCAAGATGAATCGGCTCTTGAACCCACGCCCTAAGTAGCAGCCACCAATGAAAATGCTGACAATTCCATTGTGTTAAAGACACAACGACGCTTCCGCTCCAATAGCAAGTGGAACCCACCTGTTCACAATGCACATTTAGAGGTCTTTTTGGAAAACGTCAAGTGTGACATCGACAATGTGGTGCAAAGATACAATAACCGCACTGACAATCTCTCCCACCCAGAAAGACAAGCACTACAAAGCTTTTTTATGCAAAAATAGGGACATTGTAATAAAACCAGCGGACAAAGGCTCATCAACTGTTATAATGTCAACCGCTGACTGCATCGCTGAAGGCGAACGACAACTTTTAGATTCCAAAACTTACACACTACTAGACAAAGACCCCACACAAACTTATCCAGAACAAGTAAAGGAAGCCATTGAACCACTAGATATTGATCCCGAGGTCAAGAGGGTATTGACCCCACCTCACCCAACCTGCCCTAACATTTATTTCCTACCCAAAATCCACAAAGAGAACAACCCTGGGAGACCGATTATATCCGGATGCGCATGTCCAAATGTAGAAATATTCAGACTCGTCGATTTACACCTAAGACCGCTTGTTCAAAAATTGCCCTCTTTCAGTCAAGACACGACACACTTCATAAGAAAAGCATGCCCCATTTTCTACGTAGCATTCTAGTGTCAGCCGACGTATGTAGTTTGTACACCAACATCCCTCACAATGAGGGTATCCTAGCAACAAAACGCGCCCTGGACAACCGCATCTACCCACATCCCCAGCTGACCAACTCTTGCGCCTATTAGAGCTTGTACTTACTTTAACGTCCGCCGAGAGATTTGCGTGCGTGTGTGTGTGTGTGTGTATGTGTTACTCGCTTTTTGGCCACTACGGGCGTGCCTCATTTCGAAGGTGCTGAATCGGAATCTTGATGATGTAATACTTGAATATGATACTTTATGATTCTGACATATTGAAGATGGCTACAAAAATCTGAATTTCCATCTATGTCCGTTAAGACGGTATTCTTGCATCCTTGGGCCTTTTGAGAAGTCCAAAGATTGCCCTCTAATATCTCTACCTTAAACTGAAATCCAATCTATTTTTTTTTTCTTACAAATGATGAAGTTTTGAACATGAAGTATTCATGTATAGTATTGGCTTTCATGAGAATTCAGCTTTACATAGACTTACTTAGACTCCACTTTATATGAAAAAGCATACAATTCTAAGAGGACGTAAAAGTTTATTTGATGAAAATCGGATTCAGTGAAACAACTGATACATAAAGTGAACAGTGAAACAGTGAAACAAGTGTGAAACAACTGATATGTATCTGTATATATCGTAAATGATTTTATATAACATTTGTATCTCAGGACCTTGATGAAAATCAGTACATTTGCTGATCATGTAATCCTGAATAAAGATGTTTTAATAAATAAATAAATAAACTAAAAAGAAATCAAACAAAACAATCCTAATAAACGTGGGTGCCACCGTTTATTAGGATTGGTTTATATTGCACATCTCAGCCATTTCAACACCAGCTTACATCAAATAAACCTTGAATTCCTTTTAAAATTGTATATGCATTTTCAAATTTCATAAGAGATTTCTCATTGCTAAAAAAAAAAATCACAAAAAAAAAACGTTGGAAAAGCCAAGCCCCTTATCAACAGAAACTGTACTTTATCTTCGATGTCACACCCTGCATTATGTCATTGATAAAATAATCCTTTGGAATTTTCTTTTCTTTTCTCTTCTTTCGTGATCCATTCCAAGTAATCCAAAGATGTAGCGGGAAATTAGTATACAATATACATGATATATAGCACATACTACGATATTCTTCTCGCCACATAAGTGACGTTTAGGGTATCAAGCAAAAATGTATTTAGTCAAAGAGGCCCTGTCCAGTGGCGGATCCAGAGGGGGCGCATCGGGCGTCCCCCCCCCCTCTTTATTTTTTATTAAAACAAAAGAAATAAAAACAAAACCAAAAATGGGGGCGCGTGCGTCCCCCTTTAAATTTTGAAAAGCCCCCCTCCCCCCTTTCCGGAATTCCTGGATCCGTCCCTGTTGTCGGTATTATTTTCTGAGTACCATGGAAGCAGAATTATTACATTGAAGAAAAAAAATTGCTTTGAATAGCAAACTTACCGCAAAAAATGAACATCACTGTAAGTTTGTATACAATTCCTGTCATAGCTACTGATGAAATCCACGTATCTGGCGCAAAGTGAAGTTGTTTTCTCACACTCTGATAGAATTGTACAAGAAAAAAAAATAGGTGCATGAAACGAGTATCACACCTAGGGAGCAAACGAAGGAGGTTTGGTTCTGCTGCCGAGAGTTACCAAAATTATGACCAACAAGCGTAATGGAAAGTTCCCACTATGATCTTAACTGTCATGTAACAATGAAAAGCTGTAAACCGCTCGCTTTACGACTGCGGGAACCTCTGTGTGAGTTGAGGACTAAAATGGATTTTTTTTTCATGTGTTCATGATGCGCGCGGGCGCGCGCGTGTGTGTGTGTGTGTGTGTGTGTCTACACGCCTTTGTTGAGGTACTGACGTGAAATAATAAATTGTACTTAAGTCAAGCCAGGTGTTAAATGTACACAAAAATCTCAACACTCAAAAGTTGTGCCCCAAATCCCCCCCCTTTTTTTTTTGTTTGTCTGGGATATTATATTTTCTTACAATTTGACCATTATATCAGAAGGTCAATCAACATTTTAGATTTTATGGTTGTTGTTTTTTTTTTCTTCTATTTGCTAATTACTCCTAAATGTCTAGTTATCTTGTTGGGAGATTGCACAAAATATTATCGTGATATTATTTGGTAACCACTCCACTCACTGCCCTTTATTTTGTTATAGCAGGTGAGCAACATCAATGTTATAATAGGACCTAGTCTTTAATTAGTAATGTATATGTATGATACGAACAGATGAACAGACAGACGAACAGACAGACTGGTGGAAGAACGGAAAGATGGACGGATAGACAACCCCAAAACATAACCGCTTCCATCCAGGCATCGCTTTGTGGCGAAGGCTATGATACATAGTTTCATATAAGGTCTCAATTTAATGCTAAACCACTATTTTTCATACATAGTAAAATGCCCAAATGAGCATGTAGAAATATGGTAACCCGTGAAGTAAAACGAGTCAAGATAACTTATCATGTGAGAAAATTCGAAGATGCTGCAGGTAATATAGTAATATAGTAATCGATTGGTAATTCATGAATAAAAATACGTGATTCTTTAATTTTTTTGTGGTAAATATCGGTTAATCTGTCTCATTAATATGAGGATGGTTTTGCTGAAAGAACAAATGAACATGAAACACATATGAAAGAAAATTATACCTAGTGTCGGTCTCGTGAACCTTCTTTGCCTAGTGTCGGTCTCGTAGGCTTTCTTTGCCTAGTGTCGGTCTCGTGAGCCTCTTTTGCGTACTGTCGGTCTTGTGACGAGCTTTCTTTGCCTAGTGTCGGTCTCGTAGGCTTTCTTTGCCTAGTGTCGGTCTTGTAGGCTTTCTTTGCTAGTGTCGGCCTCGTGGGCTTTCTTTAATTGCCTAGTGTCGGTCTCGTGAGCCTTCTTTGCCTAGTGTCGGCCTCGTGGGCTTTCTTTGCCTAGTGTCGGTCTCGTGAGCCTTCTTTGCGTAGTGTCGGTCTCGTGGGCTTTCTTTGCCTAGTGTCGGTCTCATGAGCCTTCTTTGCCTAGTGTCGGTCTCGTGAGTCTCTTTCGCGTACTGTCGGTCTCGTGAGCCTTTATTGCGTAGTGTCGGTCTCGTGGGCTTTCTTTACTTAGTGTTGGTCTCGTGGGCCTTTTGTGCGTACTGTCGAACTCATGGATTGTATGATTCGTGAGCCGTATAACTCATGGGCTGTATGACTCTTGCAGAAGCGGATCTAGAGAGGGGGTGGGGGGTTGCAACCCCCCCCCCCCCCCACACACACACACACACACACACCACAAAAAAAAATCCGGGGACCATTTTTTTTAATCTTATCTTTTTTTTAATAGTGGTGTTTTAGATGCAAGAAAACGCCATTTTCACACACAGATTTTCAAAAATTCTCCCTACTGTGGGAGGGGGGACACCCCCCTCCCAAATCCTCCCCCCCCCCCTCGCTCGCTACGCTCCCTTGCATACCGGCCCAACCCCCCCCCCCCCCCCCTTTATAAAAAGCTAGATCCGCCCCTGTCTTGGACCTATTATTGATGTCGGTCTCGTTGACCGTATGACTTGTGGGTGTCGGTCTCGTGGGATGACCTGTCCTAACTGAAGTTTGTGAAGCTTTGAGTGTGGAGATGCTATAAATATCTTGATGCGGACTTGTCATATATTTCGAGCAGGGTCATGCTTTGCGATGCCTGAATACGTTGTCTCCTCAAGGGTAATCTTTTTTATTTTGTGTGTATGTATGCCCATGATTTCTTTTTTAACATGCTTCAACTATAAAACACTCATCAATCAATGCTTATTTACGTCGATGCGGGCAATATGGCATTCAGTTGCGACATCACTAGGCCTACTATTAGAATTTTCCTGAAGTACATGAATTAATGGCACACACACACACACACACACACACACACCTGTGGTATTATCACTTTATTCTTCCATATAGTCATTGCCTTGTACCATTGGGTGCATATGTGATATATTATTTCTAACACGATTAATTTGGATTCATGTTCCCCAGTTTATGGGACAGGCGATCTATAGTGGACAATAGCCTTGGGCATTCTTCTCACTTCCTACATGGCGACGTCCAATCAGAAATCTTGTCAGACAAAATAGTCACAAAGTAAGTGATGAATCAGCGCTCTATGCCATTGCTGATCGGGTGATGATTGTCAAATGTATATAAAAGGTCGATTTGTGTGTGTTTGGGTTGGGGAGCGGGGGAGGTGTTTTGCATGCTTATTTCGTGGAGTTAGAGTAGCTCCATGCTTTTTCGTAGGTCAGGTAGTATCAGTTACGAGAAAAAGGATTGTCAACGGCACACTTAAAAGTATTACAGTGTATTAATAAATCAATTCACTGCCAAAAACAACCATAGCCATCTCTCTCACGTCTCGCAGCTCACGAGACAGTCAGAAGTGAAAGAACGAGAAAAGAAAACAATAACAAGCACTTGAAGGAGAAACGTTTATTTTATAAAAACCGTTAGTTAATTCAAATTTCCATCTTAACGGAAGAAGCATAGACCTATTTCGTGACCACATTGTTATATAAGGTTAAATTTCAGTGATTAGTGTTAGTGCTATTCTGGCCATGCTCTGCGCATTAAACACACGGGACAAGTTCAAGACCCAAATTAGTACTGTGTGGAAATTCGACCACTAGATCATGCACATGGCGATGTTATTATTTTTACCGACACTACATTCGGGCCCCTTCTACACTGCTAGACTGCCGGGGTAGTCGGCTCCGTCATAGTGGCTTGCTGAGTGGTGCCTTCTGTCCTGGGTTCCTGTGTTGTTGCTATTGCTGGATAAATGGTGGTAGCTAGAGTAGCTTCCATGACGGTATCTGTTGTAGGACTGAAGGCGGTATATGTTGCAGGATTGGTAATGGTAGCTGTAGCAGGTTCGTTGGTGATATCTGTTGTAGGGTTGATGGTGGTTGTAGTTGTTGGATTGGTGGTGGTATACGTGGTAGGATTGTTGACGGTAGCTGTAGTAGGTTCAATGGTGGTCTCTGTTGTAGGGTTGTAGATCGTAGCTGATGTAGGATTCGTGGTGGTATCTCTTGTTGGTTCCATGGTGGTAGCCATAGTAGATGGGGTGGTGACAGTGGATTGACGTGTTGTTGTAGTTGATGCAGTAGTAACCACATGACAGGGCGGTAGAGGGCGTGTTTCCTCAGACGAGATGCTATCCGAGCTACTTCCATCCCAGTTACTTCGCCACTCAATCAGGAGCCGGAAATGGTCTGCGAGTCTACTGCTCCTTCCTGGGATATAAAACAGATCAAAGTCTAATAATATTATTACATTCATTTTCATCGCAATGCATTATACCGTAGATTATGTTTTTTGTGTTTACTTTTAGCCATAACGCGCAGATTCCATATTTCAAGGGTACATTTTTCCGAATTACCCTCTTGCTGTCATCATTCTTAAATTTCCATTCCTAGGCGATCGTTGTCATGGTTGTTGTTTTTTTATAATTATTTTACTTCGATCATATTTTCAAAGAGAAAATATTAAATGTGCTCTCAAGACAAGGGAAAGTATATACTATGCAAAAGCCACAGGCAAGGGCTCAAAAATATATGACGACTAAATCTCACGGATGTTATCAGATGGTTAGAACAAAATACATATGACTAATGTGAAATCATGAAAGTTTGCAAATAAAGTTGACAGCGACTTACCCTCAACCAGCGTTACGGCGTGGAGGACACAAAGACCCAGGAGGGCAGGAAATGACATGGCGTACAGCTTCATCTGAAGGAACGAATATGAACATATTATGTATCTTACTCATTAAACTCACATATCAATGTAGTTAAAACATATATGTTTAGCAACACCGTATCATTTGAATCGTTTGACTAGAAAACACAAGACAGCCGGAGATTGAATCCTTAATTGTTACATTACTTCTTAACAAATTTATTTGAGCGACGTTCACAGGCGTCTCTTTGCATCTGTGCGACGCTAGCTGTACGTCATGCAGTCAAGAGTCACATGTTCGATTCTAATTTAGGCAAAAGAAACCAGTCTTTGAGTGAATATCTACTAATAAGAAACATCTTGTTTTTAATACAGGGCTAAATGGATAAAGCGGATAACGTGTTATGTTAAGGATAGAACGTGCTCATGAAAACAGTTCATTACGACCAAACAAAAATCGAAAGAAATAATGTTGAATTAAGATAGAATGATTTTCTGACTTTGGCACAGTAACAGCAGTCTCAATATAACTATGGTAATGGAATCGAGTTCACCAAGTACTATATATATATATATTACCGGAAAGGTTTCTGCACATAATCTGTCTACATTTCATTTCGCAGAATGATGGGTTTATGCATTTCTGAAGTATCTGTGCAATATGTATTAATTTATATCTAAACTACTGAATAGTCAATCTCAAGAAGTATGCTATCGAATGTTGCGAAGGCTACAACAATACTTATCAATTTTAGGTATCAACCGTCCCCATCATAAGCACGTACCTTTGTTCTGAGGATAGCTTTCTCGATAGTAAGGAGATGCTTGGTGATTATGGAGCTGTGATATTTCACGAAATGACTCGATCAGGAGGATCGTTGCAATTTATGTACGTTGAAAATAAACCAAACAATTCATTTTTCTGTTTTCCCCATCAAATTTCCGACACTACAGTGAGCTACTAACAAAACAATTAATACCTGGAGCCGTTCTGCATGTGGTGAACTACCAATGAAGTTCTCGATAAGAGATTTGTCTGGCACGGAAAAAAAAACACCTTCCTTGTGGTGACGACGGCACACTTTTTTTCCTTACCTTTTGTTTCATCATGGAATTCCATCTATAATTCTTGATTCGGCATGAAACTTATATCATTCTTATATTTCATAGCAATAATGACTTCCCCTTCAACAGGAAACGGAAGCAAGCATGTTTTCCACCATTCCGTCGCGTCGCAAGTAAAGTCTTCAGGGGCGGATCCAGGAATTTCGTAAAGAAGGGGTGCCTTTACAACATTAAAGGGGCGTACGTACCCCTCCCCCATTTTTTTTTAAAGTAAATAAAATAAAGGGGCGCGCGCCCGGTGCGCTTCCCCTATCCCCCTGGATTCACCACTGGTCTCGAATTTACCCCCGTTTAACTCCACCTTGGCTGATCCACCGGGGACGCTTCGCTCTCTCGCTGAACGCCATCAACACCGACCGTACCCCATGATAAGCGAAACCAGACACCTCTACTATCTGACTGTTGTCCCCACAAGATATGAAAATCATTTTATCCCATCAAGTTTAATAAAAAAAAAGCACACAATCCTTTGTTCTGTTTTGTGACTGAATCTAGAAACTCTTAAGACGCCACGTTCAATAACCTTTGTCCGAACCCGCCTTCCGAAATTGCAGGGCCCTGGGTATCGGCATTGCACCAACATCGCTCAGGATATGCTCACATTATGCTATGTGAAAGATTTAAGGGACACAAACCTCTTTAGGCGCTTCAAGTCTATTTCAACTCTTCCATACAACAGCCTGTGCTATTATTAAACATGACATACAGTAGTGTACTCTGACTGAAATAAGGACAGTGTTGAGATCATCATCACACGCACAACTAATGATTCATTCATCAGAATAAGAAACTGTGGAAGAGTGCTATGTAGGCCACTTCGCAGATGGCAGTTTATTGTTCAGATAATTCCCAATTTAAACCACTGAAACAAACAAAAACATATAAAGCTATAGGTATCGCCACTTGCGTGTACAACTTGCTTCTATGTTGACAATGTCCCTCGAATGTTTACAATGTTCTCTCATTGCAAAGTATTGAGAAATATTTTAGGCGCTGTCCATGACTGCATGGTATGTGAATGTCCCATTATGCTGTTTTTCTCAATTGACTTTTGAATGCTCATGCCCAGAAAAAAAATCTTCGAATATTGGTCTATTGACATGTTCTCATTTGCATACATCGAAATTTATTCAGGACAGCAAATATACATTTACTAAATGCTGGTTCACGTTTAATACCGTAAAGTTGTCCTCTGTTTCTTCTCTTTCTTCTCTTTTATCTCCCACGTATTGTAGCTCCCAGAACTCACTCGATATCTTTTTGACGCTCTCTGCAGTACACACACACACACACACACACATATATATATATATATATATTGTAGCGCCCCACGTCTGATTTCAGGCCTGCTAGTATTCAGATACTCCTTACCTTTAAATGCAGCAAGTGTTATTTGTACAGGATGAATACTGATGTAAGCTATGCATGATCACTTACCGTTGACTGTAGACGCATCTATATGCATTCCCTTAGTGCAGTCGGTGCAGTCGACGTGATGTAAACCTATATAGCGAGTCTTTCTGGCCATTCTTTAGAAATCAATTGTTATATATCTGTAATTTAACCGAATGAGGAGCATCCCTATATAAATTCTTCTAGTTAGATAGCTGGATTTAGGATGAATTGACGGCCCCATGTTGATATGACAAGCGTTAGACGGCAAATGAATACTGTACAGTACTTGAGCACTACGCGCAGCGCGTATTGTTCATTCATGATCGTTTCCGGAATGAAACTCATTTACATACGAGCTGCATTTGGATCCGTCAAACTTACTCTTAAATGTCTAAAATTGTTATCATAATGAAATAGTAGAATTTGAAGAGAGGCAAATGATATCAGTCAACGGCATTTTGTTATGACTACGGAGATATATGTATGTTTTCGTATGTTAGTGTGTAGTAACTTCGAAATATGAGATTTTAATGTTATAAGTGTTTGGTTGTGCCGGGATTCGTGTCCGCGGAGAATGTGCACTGAGGTGAATTGGAATACGTTGTGTTTCTCGGATATTTTCACCTTTTCGGCTTATTATTGATTGCGCGGACGATAAGAAAAAGGATAATCTACATGATATTAATAAAAATTGTATTTTCTTTCCAATGATGTATATCATACATCAGGTCTAAAGTTATATTTTAAGATAAAGGCAATATTACGTCATTAAAATAGTACGGAATTGGCACGGATCGCCATTTTCGGGTAGGTGCACGCATTCTACGCGGATCGCGATCCGCGTAGTAGGGTGTTTCCTACTACGTCCGCAATAAGCGTATATAAAGGGAAATTTTTAGTGTGAAAATCAGAAGGGGATGGGGTTACCGCCGTGAGCGGTCAAGGTGTAAACAACCCAATAAGCGGTCTGCCGACTGACATAGTCCAATGTAAGGAACAAAGTTAACCGCTGAGAGCGGTCTTTTATAATTATTGTTCAAAGAATAGTTTAGCCCCCATAATAACTTAAGATATAGAAAGACATGATCATAGTATGATGAGTATTCCATAGAGGTAGTTTGATTCTGTATATGATGTAACAGTGGCGATAAATTGGTTTGTAAAGATGAGTTAATAAATTGATGTTTAGTGTTATTTCACTTTGAATTCAAAGACAAATCTCTTCTGACTTTTTATTAGTGTGATTAAGTTACAAACATTCTGGTATACAACCTCTGAAACATTTTACGCATTCAGATTTCCCTTTACTTCAAGATCATATATTTTGATCGAAACGAACTTATTCATCTGGTGGATAGTGCCCCCTGTTATCTTACGAGAATTAGCTTCAAAGATTAGTTAAAGTCTTTCCGCTCGGGACTTAACAATCTTACACGATGAATCCTGACAAACGACAACACAAGACAGAACACGATACAACACTGGCCAAAGATGGTGTAGGCTACACTCTCGAACCCCCAATAATGATGAGCGAGGAGAACAACGGCGTGGACGACGAAGTAGAAGCGGGGGGCCGCCACACGTTTGGTGTCAGGAGTGGGATGAAGATAAAAGGGAAGAAGAGAGAAGATAAACGTGAATCCTCGTCAGAAGAGTCATCTGGTTCACGTTCCTCAAGACGAAGTTCAAAGAAGAAACAAAAAGATATTCAGCAAGAGATTTTGCTCCAACTAGATCAGCTAACCAAATTGATGGCAGAAATGATGCTCAAGTCATCCGAAAAATCTGACAAAAGAAGAACAAGAAGACGTGCTGGCTCCTCAACTACTACAGAAGAAATGTCAGATCAGTTGCCAAGTACTGACAGTGAGGTCATTTTCAACCAGAAAGGAAACAAGATAACCTCACTTTACTTGCAAAATGCAAGTCCGACAAAACAAAGTAAAGAACACGAAGCAAATCGCCAAACAGGTCAAGAGAGAACTGTCAATGAACTAAGAAGAGACGAATCATTCTACGAAGATAACCAACGCATCAAAGAACTTGAGACACCTAACACTCGAGAAAGCCCTCAGAAGAAAATGCAAGAACAAATCAACCATCGACCGAAGATTATGCCCGACAAATATGACGGAAATTCAGACTGGAAGGAATATGTGTCTCACTTCGACACATGCCGTGAGATTAATGCGTGGTCAGATGATGAAGCGGCAAGATACCTCGCAGCAAGTCTGAGAGGACCCCCTCTACGACTTCTTGAAGAACAAAGAAATGCAAAATGGAGCTATGAAGAAATCAAAAGAAGACTGTCCATAAGATTTTCTTCTGCGAAGCAGGCAGAAAGTTATCTTCTCGAGCTGAGAAACCGCAAACGACGTCAAAATGAATCTCTACAGGAACTCGGAAGAAGTATTCGAGAATTGACAAGCCGGGCATACCCAGACTTCGATACCAAAGGTGTCGACAGATTGGCGAAAATTCATTTCGCTGATGCGATCATCAACCAAGACATAAGAACAGGCATTTTCCACGCAAAGGCTGAAACACTCGATGAAATGATCCAAGCAGCAATCACTACTGAAACATTTCTTCAAACTGAGATGCACCGCAGTGGATGGAAACGAAACACACACAATCGCGTACTAAACTCTGGAACAGAGTCCCCAGCTCAACAAAATATCGAAATGTTGATCAACAAGTCAGTTGACAAAGCAGTCGACCAAGCTGTGAAGAGAATCGAACAAAAACTGGCACAAAGCCCAAGTCAGCCCCGACAGAACAATTCTGAAGTTAGCAGTCACACAACAAAAGCCGATGCCCAGTGTTTCTACTGCAACAAGAAAGGACACTTCAGAAGAGATTGCCGACAGAGAATGATCGACTTTCAGCAGAATAACAGAAATCAAGAAAGGCTGCCTCCTCAGCCTCAAGGACGAGAACGTCATGGACAGCTAAACGACCGATGGTCGCCCCACAGGGCCATGGTGCGGCCAGATGGAATAAATTAGATGAGGCCCCCGAAACACATGCTTCTAGTAGTTCAAACAAAACTAGCTATGTTCCCAGTATTGATCCAAGCGTTGAAGGTCTTTTTGTCCCTGCAGTAATTCACGGGAAAGAATACAAATTTCTGGTGGATACCGGAGCTACCGACTCGTATGTGTCTAGAAGAGTGTACGAAAGTATCAGTCAAGACAATAGACCGCCATTAGGAAGTGTAAATAAATCAGCTAAATTAGCTGACGGCTCTCACTTACCGATATATGGTCAAGCTTGTTTTGAGTTAACTATCGGTCCAAATAAGGGTAAGAGGAAAATGTTGGTTGCAGATGTCAGTAATGATGGAATCATTGGTCTAGATAACTTAACAGACATGGGAGCTAAATTAGATCTGAGTACGTTTCAACTAACCACTCAATGGGGAGTGGTCGATTGTAAGAAGGAAGATGGTGAAGCATTCTTCTGCCGTATACAGGCAGTTGAAACAAGCACAATACCAGCTGGTCATGAAATGGTAATTCTTGGTACAATCAAAGAAAGAATCAAACCTGAAACGCTTGGATTAATAGAGTCTGGAACTGCTAGAAATCAGTTGTCAAAGAAAGGATTACTAGTAGCTAGAACACTAATTAGGACGCAAGAAGAATTAGTGCCAGTTAGGATATTTAATCCCTCGAACTCAAACAAGGTCATCCAGAAGAATACCCCCATTGCATCGATGACGCTTGTAGATGAAGATGATGTAAAAGAAGAACTAGAAGATTCTCCACTCAAAGATAGGGAGATACCTGATCATTTGATGGACTTACTTGAAAGAAGTACGGAAGACATACCAAGCCAGTACCACCAAGATGTGGTGAGTTTGCTCATTGAATTTCAAGACGTCTTTTCACAATCAGACAGTGACATTGGAAGAACTGATATTGTTCAGCACAAGATTGACACAGGAACACAGCGACCAATCAAACAGAGACCACGTAAGCATCCACTAGGACAGAGAGATGAAATTAAGAAGCAAGTTCAAGAGTTGTTGAAGAAAGGTCTCATAGAACCAACCGACAGTCCATGGGCTTCAAATATAGTACTGGTAAAGAAGAAAGATGGAACTCAGAGATTCTGTGTCGATTACAGGCAGCTCAACGCAGCTACAGTTAAAGATGCTTACCCCTTACCTCGAATCGACGAAACTTTAGACGCACTGTCTGGAGCACAGTGGTTTTCAACACTAGACCTGGCTAGTGGATACTGGCAAGTAGGACTAGACGAAGATGCTAAAGCAAAGTCAGCGTTCTTAGCAGATAATGGATTGTACACTTGGAATGTAATGCCATTTGGTCTCTGCAACGCCCCCGCAACCTTTGAAAGACTAATGGACAAAGTACTCGCAGGACTGCATTGGGAAACACTTCTGGTCTACTTAGACGATTTGATCATCTTTGGAAAGTCAATACCAGAAGAAATCAGCCGACTGCGACAGGTATTTCACCGACTACGACAAGCAAACTTGAAGTTAAAGCCAAGAAAATGTCACTTATTCAAGACTCAAGTATCCTACCTCGGACACGTGGTGTCAAACGAAGGCGTTTCAACCCAAGAAGAGAAGATAGCAGCAGTCAAATCTTGGCCCACACCTAAGAATGTGAAAGAAGTTAGAAGTTTCTTAGGTCTTGCATCTTACTATAGACGCTTCGTAGAAGGCTTTGCAGGTGTCGCTAAGCCGCTTCATCAACTGACAGAGAAGGGTCGTGCCGGACAGTTCGTATGGAGTCCTGTCTGCCAGGCCGCATTTGATGAACTTAAACGAAGATTGATAACTGCACCGATCCTGGCATACCCTAGTCCCGAAGGAGAGTTCGTCCTGGATACGGATGCCAGCAAGGAAGGAATAGGTGGAGTTCTTTCTCAAGTACAAGACGGAAAGGAAAGAGTCATTGCGTACGGTAGCAAAGTTCTGAGCAAGGCAGAACGAAATTACTGTGTAACTCGAAGGGAACTTCTAGCTGTAGTCACATATCTCAAACACTTCAAGCAATATCTCTACGGAAGACATGTTAGAGTTCGAACAGATCACGGAGCATTACGTTGGCTCATAAACTTCAAGCAACCAGAAGGTCAACTTGCACGATGGCTCGAGGTAATCGCTGCATATGACATTGAGATAGTCCACCGAGCAGGCAGGAGTCATGGGAACGCAGATGCCCTGTCAAGGAAACCCTGTCGCCAATGTGGAAGAGAATCTGAATGTGTGTTAGATGAGGAACACACAAGTCACACTTGTGTCATTCAGATGACAAATGACACCGAGAAGGCAGAAGTGAGACAAACCCAACTAGAAGATGCAAACATCAGACCAGTATTTGAAGCTGTGGAGAAGGGTACTAGACCAACGAAGGGAGAAGCTTCCTCGTGGTCCTTCAAGAGTAAAGTGTTACTTGAACATTGGGAGCAATTGGAAATTCGACAAGGAATTCTGTATCGGAAATGGGAGTCCGAAGATGGAAGGGAAGTGCGGTGGCGACTGGTGTTGCCGAAAGAGAAAATAGAAGAAGTTCTGAAAGAACTACATGCAGGTTCCTTAGCAGCTCATTTAGGAACGACAAAGACGTTGAAGAGTGTTCAACGGAGATATTACTGGGTAGGGATGAAGGCCGACGTGAGGTCGTTCATACGGAAATGCTCGGCGTGTGCCCGACGCAAAGGCCCAAGTAAGAAGAGAAGAGCACCTCTTCAGCAAAGGCTTAGTGGAAGCCCAATGGAGCGAATTGCGCTCGATATTCTCGGACCGCTCCCAGAAACTGACGACGGAAATAGATATGTGTTAGTCATAGGAGACTACTACACTAAATATGTCGAAGCTTATGCGATGCCTGATGAAACTGCAAGTACAATTGCGCGGATACTAGTTGAAGAATTTATTTGCAGATACGGGATTCCGATGGAGATTCACACTGATCAGGGAAGACAGTTTGAATCCAAGTTGTTCAAGGAAGTCTGCAAATTGTTGGGAATAAAGAAGACGAGAACCACGCCATTTAACCCGAAGTCTGATGGAATGGTGGAAAGATTTAACAGAACTTTGCTGAACATGCTAGTCACAATGTTGGATCCTGAGAAGCATCAACGTGACTGGGATAGACATGTTCCCTTCGCAACAGCAGCTTATCGAAGTACAGAGCACGAGACAACGAAAGAAAGCCCAAACATGATGATGTTTGGCAGAGAAGTACTTCATCCCTCAGATCTCTCTCTTGACTCGCCAAACCACGACGAAGAGACTGATTATGCCAAAGAACTACGAAGTAGAATGGAAAATATCTACTCGAAAGTAATGTCCAACAACGCAAGAAATCTCAGACGGCAAAAGCGGAACTATGACAAGAGGATAGCTGGAACTTCATACGAACCCGGAGGTTTCGTCTGGTTAAAAAATGATCTAAGGAAGAAAGGTGTCAGTCCTAAGTTATCCTATGGATGGGACGGACCCTACAAAATAGTGACTAAACTATCTGACGTCACGTACAGGCTTCAGGCCACCCCTCGTTCTAGACCGAAGATAGTACACTTTGACAGGACAAAACCGTACGATGGACCCATACCCGACGACTGGGTACATGATTTGATAGAGGAACGTGTAACTTCAGGGCAAACATGTGGTTCCCAGGTCCAAGGTTCTAGTGTAGAGGTTGAAGAAGTTCCCCAAATCAATGATGAAACCTGCAGCCCCCCTCGTTATCCGAAAAGACAGAGAAAACCTCCAAACTACTTCTAATTCTAAGTGAAAGGACTAGGAATGGTTTTGAATTAGAAGTATTCATTATGGCAAACAACTAGAATCCCAAATGGAGTGCATATTCTCCTGTTACGCTGGATTTGTGTAAATTTTGTTTTCTTTATAGATGCGACCCAAGATGAGCCCACCGAGAGCAATTATGCCGTACTGGAATTGCCGGTATTGCACCTATAAGACGAAGAATCGGGAGGTTATTAGAGCCCATGAATCGTCGCGACATGGAGCATTTGAGCCCAGAAGGAGGGTCCGAAGCCCTGCAACGACCGAAGAAAGACCACATCCCGCGCCGTCGAGTTCCAGATTTCCGCCCCCTCCCTTTCACCCCACCGTTCGACGCCACATCAGACGTCTGACTACACCGGACCTCACCAATATGAGGAGAAAGCCCACGAGACCCCTGCCCCCTCATCGACGACCCGTCATCAGATCCCTAAGTCCATCACCCCCACGTGTCGTCGAACGGACATCAACACAGCTCGAAAAGGAGACACCCCCGCCCCGACCAAGTTCCCCCGGTCATTCTCCAACCACCCCTCCCCAAGTCCAACCCATGGAAATGGAAGCCCACGTCGACCCAGCTGTTCCAGAGGAGGACACACTCTCTTTGGCGCCTCCCGAACAGGCAGCAGAATGTACCATAGACGACATTTCCACAGACTCATTCAGCACGGTTAGCACTCAAGCTGGGTCATTTGACCAAGGGACGGACGCGTTTACCCAGACCAAACACGGGGAAGAAGAGGAAAGGATTCAAGATATAATGGACCGCTGTAGGCGTGTGTGCCAGTCATCTGCTCGAGGGTCGGGATATCACCGCCAAGCTGAATCCCACATGTACTACCAAGCGCTGGGATCGGGAGAAGGCATTAGCCGGACAGTGGAGACCCTACACCTGCCGGACGGGAGCTTTTATACCCGGTACTCATATCAAGTTTCTAAAAGGGCGGAAGCGAAGCAAGGGACCTCGCGATCCTAGAGAAGCGACGGAGTGCATGATACCGGCGATGATCTTATTATCGTGTTGAATCTCATGCATATGTCGACTGTCTTAATTCTCTTAATATCTTCCTATTCCTTCTCCATCCTTCTTACTTCTCTCTCTTCAATGAAATCGCATCATATATTATCGTGTTGAATCTCATGCATATGTTGACTGTCTTAATTCTCTTAATATCTTCCTATTCCTTCTCCATCTTTCTTACTTCTCTCTCTTCAATGAAATCGTATCATATATGAAAACATTGTAACGCCACTGGTTAATGTTTATTGAGTAGGTTCTACTAATTGTAAGTTTCTTGAGTATTGCTCTTTCGTGAAAACAGTTGAAGTTTTATCAAAACGTGTCTTCTTTGTAAGATGGCACACGTGGTTATATTTACGGGCAGACACAGATGCTACTTTTCGCAGCTCCAGTTTGAATGTTGATGATTGCAAGCGCTGATATTGATGATGAATGCATTGGCGGATGCCAATGATGTTGATGATAACACCTGTACATATGATCGTATAAATATTTCTCAATTCAGTGAAGAGAAGCATCTATAGATTCTCGTAAATGCCAGTTACCTTTTTAAATAAATAAGTTCGTTTTGACATTTTCTTAAACTTTTATCGTTGTTATGAATGACCATTTGACGCAAAATTGAGTATACTCGAGAATGTAGAATCCGTTGATATGCATGTTTAAGAAATGCGAGGACGCATTTTATGGAGGAGGGGGCAGTGTAGCGCCCCACGTCTGATTTCAGGCCTGCTAGTATTCAGATACTCCTTACCTTTAAATGCAGCAAGTGTTATTTGTACAGGATGAATACTGATGTAAGCTATGCATGATCACTTACCGTTGACTGTAGACGCATCTATAGGCATTCCCTTAGTGCAGTCGGTGCAGTCGACGTGATGTAAACCTATATAGCGAGTCTTTCTGGCCATTCTTTAGAAATCAATTGTTATATATCTGTAATTTAACCGAATGAGGAGCATCCCTATATAAATTCTTCTAGTTAGATAGCTGGATTTAGGATGAATTGACGGCCCCATGTTGATATGACAAGCGTTAGACGGCAAATGAATACTGTACAGTACTTGAGCACTACGCGCAGCGCGTATTGTTCATTCATGATCGTTTCCGGAATGAAACTCATTTACATACGAGCTGCATTTGGATCCGTCAAACTTACTCTTAAATGTCTAAAATTGTTATCATAATGAAATAGTAGAATTTGAAGAGAGGCAAATGATATCAGTCAACGGCATTTTGTTATGACTACGGAGATATATGTATGTTTTCGTATGTTAGTGTGTAGTAACTTCGAAATATGAGATTTTAATGTTATAAGTGTTTGGTTGTGCCGGGATTCGTGTCCGCGGAGAATGTGCACTGAGGTGAATTGGAATACGTTGTGTTTCTCGGATATTTTCACCTTTTCGGCTTATTATTGATTGCGCGGACGATAAGAAAAAGGATAATCTACATGATATTAATAAAAATTGTATTTTCTTTCCAATGATGTATATCATACATCAGGTCTAAAGTTATATTTTAAGATAAAGGCAATATTACGTCATTAAAATAGTACGGAATTGGCACGGATCGCCATTTTCGGGTAGGTGCACGCATTCTACGCGGATCGCGATCCGCGTAGTAGGGTGTTTCCTACTACGTCCGCAATAAGCGTATATAAAGGGAAATTTTTAGTGTGAAAATCAGAAGGGGATGGGGTTACCGCCGTGAGCGGTCAAGGTGTAAACAACCCAATAAGCGGTCTGCCGACTGACATAGTCCAATGTAAGGAACAAAGTTAACCGCTGAGAGCGGTCTTTTATAATTATTGTTCAAAGAATAGTTTAGCCCCCATAATAACTTAAGATATAGAAAGACATGATCATAGTATGATGAGTATTCCATAGAGGTAGTTTGATTCTGTATATGATGTAACAGTGGCGATAAATTGGTTTGTAAAGATGAGTTAATAAATTGATGTTTAGTGTTATTTCACTTTGAATTCAAAGACAAATCTCTTCTGACTTTTTATTAGTGTGATTAAGTTACAAACATTCTGGTATACAACCTCTGAAACATTTTACGCATTCAGATTTCCCTTTACTTCAAGATCATATATTTTGATCGAAACGAACTTATTCATCTGGTGGATAGTGCCCCCTGTTATCTTACGAGAATTAGCTTCAAAGATTAGTTAAAGTCTTTCCGCTCGGGACTTAACAATCTTACACGATGAATCCTGACAAACGACAACACAAGACAGAACACGATACAACACTGGCCAAAGATGGTGTAGGCTACACTCTCGAACCCCCAATAATGATGAGCGAGGAGAACAACGGCGTGGACGACGAAGTAGAAGCGGGGGGCCGCCACAATATATATATATATATATATATATATATACATATATATATATACACTCACACTCACACTCACACACACACGCACACGCGCACACACACACACACACACACACACGCACGCACAGACACACACACCTGTCATGAGAGGGCAAACTGCATGCCGTTCCCTGTGTATATCACTCCCTCTCCATAGATTCATGTGAACAAAAACAGTAAAAAAACACGACTGCAACAGTTAGTGATAAATTAGTGTAGAAAAACCGTGTTGATAAGTATAGTAAAGAGCATAACATATACACCAACGCTATTTCTACCGTTAGACGGAAATGCCCAATAAGAGGCAGTTTGGGAAAATTTACATTTTAAAAAGATAAATAGTTTTATCTGACTGTCCAACAGCAACTCCTTTACGTTTTTCAGATGTATCTTTTGTGTGTGATTGTTTTTATTACATTTTTTTCTTAAACTATGACAACATTACGTATCATTATTTCATTAAGTTTCATTCATTCATTAACTTTACTATTTACAAAGAAAAAAGTTTTGTCACTAGTTTCTAAATTGTCATGAGACATATATTTGAAAGGCAGAAAACCTCCATTATCTGTGTTCCATTATTGAGCACACCAAAATAAACACATCATTGTTTAATTGCTTGTTTGTTTGTGGCATCGTAGTTAATCTCCCCGTAATCATTGTTAATAGGGAGCTTTAGATTATAGACGCGCGGACGTTCAGAGGGAAAAAAACATGGTCTGAGCGTGCGCAGTAACTTGACGTGCGCTACTGCGCACGCTCAGACCATGTTTTTTTCTGTTTGAACGTCCGCGCGTCTAAAATCTAAAGCTCCCTATTGTTAATTGGGTGAATGGTACAATCCAAACACTGAGGG
This sequence comes from Diadema antillarum, assembly GCF_040938485.1. Classification (NCBI taxonomy): domain Eukaryota; kingdom Metazoa; phylum Echinodermata; class Echinoidea; order Diadematoida; family Diadematidae; genus Diadema; species Diadema antillarum. The sequence goes on along the minus strand of NW_027270890.1, from coordinate 4,456,205 downwards.
CATAGATACTACTCCCTCTACTGTCTACTTTGGAATAGTCTCAAGGCGTCAGGACCAGTGATGTTTAAGGTGTCATGATATTTGCTCCTGCGACAATTATTGCTCCCAAATATCTGCACGCTGAGCAAAACATAAATTCTACTTATGAACATAACCCTAACCATAATCCTAACTCTCACACCAAGCTGAAAACCCTATCACAATACTAATCCTAAATCCTTGGAGAAAATAAGACCGGAGCAGGATTGTCGCAGGAGCAGAAATGTCGTCAGCACATAGAGATCAGTGGTCAGGATGATCATAATCAATTTGAAACGAAACTGTCGAAAATTTATAAGGCAAATCAATTACTTCCCCTTTCAGAAAGAAATAAACAACAACAAAAAAAATAGATACCGGTACATTGTGATACCAATGCTGACTCACAACCACCTGCCAATGCGACCCGGACTACCACACCTGTATAATCACTAGTAGGTTTTCACATTCACAAGTCATTGCAGTAGATACAACACAATCTGCACACTACCGGACCCTATTAAAGACCACAGCACAAAGTGATTATGTTCACACAAAATGTATTAGTTTCTTATCACATGGAATAGTAACGGTTAGCACAAACTTACAAATCTTCGCACATCTACTCGTTCACATCAAAAGGACAGAAAAAGGCAGAGAGAATGAGACAGACAGATTTAGCGAAGACCTACATTGTTCTTTTGTATTGATCCGTGGTATTAAATAAAGGTATCCATGGGTAACGTATATCTTGATGGATATTACTTAATTTAGACAGCAGAGACACGTGTTGTTTCATGAATTTATCAGCTAATGTGTCCAATAAATATCAAGATATCCTGACAACATTCACAGTGACAAGGGCTCTGCAAATGTTCAATGATAATTATTCATGCCAGGTAAAGAATACTCGTGACGTAGTACTGATGACTTGAAAACCGGCCACTTGAGGGCGCTGTTAAGATTTCACGGGCACATATTGAGATCTCCGCCAGGCCGGCAGGTTGTGGTAGTGATAACCTGTTCGGTGGTAACCTCTGTTGTAGGATTAGTGGTAGTATCTATTGTAGGTCCCATGGTGGTAGAATCTGTTGTAGGTCCCATGGTGGTATCTGTTGTACTCTCCACGGTGGTAGCATCTGTTGTTGATTCCATGGTAGTAGCCACGGTAGTAGCTCTGGTTGTGGTGGCTGTGGTCTGACGTGTTGTTGTTGCTCTTATGGTAACCACAGGACGAGGTGGTACTACAGGCCGTGTTTCCTCGGATGAGCTGCTATCCGAGCTACTTTCATCCGAACTGCTTCGCCTCTCTCTGAAGAGCCGGAAATGTTCGGCAAGTCTACTTCTCCTTCCTGGAATATAAGACAGATCAGAGGAAAATTATTATGTTTTAATTTTGAAGAAAGGAATTATGCATAACCTACTTCGGGGATTAATTGCAAGTACTTCAAATCATGTGTGGCACACCATGCTTTTTTCATTGGCATCATAAAATTGCGAACTGTCACAATCTTCATATATCAAACATACAAATTTTTCGGTACTGTCTTTGCCGTCCTCACTCCTCTTGATTTGCCATTAAAGGACGATGTTATAGTTTCTTCGATCATTTTTTTTCACCGTGAAGTTTAGATAGACAAACGGAAGGACTACGATAATAATTATTTCAAAATGATAAACATGCCTAAACAAAGCATACAGTGCACAGACGACAACATTGGAATTTCTGATCACTAATTTTCACAGACGGATTAAAATGGCCAAAATTGTGTGACATTGCTGATGTTAATTGCTGGTGAATATTTCCAAGTAAAATTGACAAAAACTTACCCTCAACCATCGTGAAGGTCTGGAGGACACAAAGACCCAGGAGGACCAGAAATGACATGACGGACAGCTTCATCTAAACAAACAAACAATTATGGATATAATTTTTTTTTTTTACATTTACAGTCACATATGGACGGAAGTATAGCAAATAGTAAAAACTTGCGCAGCAGCATCCATTTGAAACGTTAGACCAAGAAATACTGATTTGGATATAAACAAAAATATGTATCAACAAACTGAATGAAATCATAGCAGAAAACAGAAAAAATCCTGAATGTTAAACAAAAGGAAACCAATAATTTCGTATTTGTATTTAGGCGCGCAAGTACAGGGTATACATGGCGATATTGGCCAAAAGTGTAGTAGCTCGTGGAAACTAATACAATGAGCAAAACTCACGTACAATATTCTTCGCTCTTCGCATTCTTTTCCTAACCTTTTATCAAAAGACGTTGAAAGTTGTGTTTTGGCAACCTACGTGTTCACCGCATACCCCAAGTCACCTTTCACATGCCCGATTTTCTGGTTATACTCTCGGGGAGAAAAAGTGAATGCATGTGAGACACACTGTTGTTGTCGGGAACACATAAAGTTGCCCACAACTCTTGCCCTTTTACTTGGAATCATGGAAACGATATAGAGTTGGTCGAATCATGTACATGAATATTTGTGATTCATCCTAACTATAATGTGGTTTGTGAAGAATTGAAAGATCAGTGGTTCCATCTTCTGTCTAAAACAACATACTACGACTGAATATTTCTAAAGTATATCAAGCAAACTACAATTAAACGTAGAATATAGAATAACAACCAAATACTGGTTGAAGATGTCAAATTAAGCTTTAATTACTTTTTGTTATTTACGGGTGTTTAAAATGTTGCTGCGAATGTTATCTACTTTGCTAATTTGCTCACTCAACTAATATGTAAGCATGATGGTGTCTTTAAATGGGAAAATATAAAATAATTACTGAATTAAGAGAAGTATAGTTAGGCCGGCAAATGAAGATACATATTCTAATTCATTATATTTCCAAACCGTCCGTGTAGGTTATCTATTGTATATAGAACACACGAAATCACTTCATGTTCAAGATCCCTTTAACAGACTAAACTCAAAACAAATACATGTAATATGTTAGAAGTTTCATGATAATCGGACATAGAATAATGAAGGCATATGTTAAAGTTCCACATGGTAACACTTTTAATGAACAGTAATCATGGTCGCAGCATGATGTTACGTCATACAGTCGCTGCATTCCCATTTGGTTTGTGCAAAAAAAAAAAAAAAAAGTCATTTTATTTTCTTCTGGTCAATGATTTAAAACTACTCCGTGCCCCTAACTCTGTGTTCTTCAAAGTCATTAGAGGTATGCAGGTTATGACAACACTACAATTTCAGCGTGCAACAGAACAAGTTTTGCTATAATTGCTTTCTATTAAAAGAACTAGATTTAGTAAATATCTGTTTACATGTTAACAGAAGACTTATGGTGCAATAACGTCATTGCATTGAATTTTTATTTGCGATCGCAACACAAATTATTTCTTTGTATAAAATCACGAGAAAATAAAAATCAAGTAAACGACTTATCTTATTGGATGAAACTTGTATTACCGCAGGTTTTATCACTAGTGTTTTGTATTCATCAAAGCCCACGTGAAAAGAAGTTAAATTAAACTTTGAAAGGATCAGGCATAATTCATCATGTATGTTCGTCTTTTTAATGGAATGACACAATTTACTTGAATAGAATGATTAGTTCCTAACTTCGTAAGACATTATGTAGACCGACAATAGATAATAAATTAATGATGACTAGATTACTTTCAGTACCAAAGAACATCATTTCACATCTGCTCTTCATTATACGGTTTAATTAAAGACCCCCCCAAAAAAAAAAACAACAACAACAAACAAATAAATAAATAAACAAACAAACAAACAAACGTCCGTACGCATTATGTAATTGATACATACCTTCAATTGATGAATGATTCTCGAGTTTGTTAGCAAATGACTGAATGATTCCTTCCTCAGTAGATCTGGCACGGCTTGATGATCTCCGAACTACAATGCTTCATGAACTGACTCGATCAGGAGAAATCACTGATATTTAAGGGCGATCAAAATGAAACATCAATCAATTTTAGTCCACCGGAATTTGAACAATGCGGTCACCTAAAACCAAGGAAAACCCCTAATGGAGAGTCTATGGCACTGAAAGAGACAACTTCCGGTGTTATAGAGAGGAAATAGAAGCGTGAAATCAATGATGTACCCTCTGACTCGGCATAAAAGTTGATCTTATTTTGATCTAGTCTCAAGGTCTGTGTGATTATCTTTTCCACTGGTGACGGACAGGTGACGAAAGCAGGTGACTGTTTCCAAGATTCCATCCTGTCGCAGTAGAAGTCAGTTTCCGCAGACATCAGATTTATTTCCTTTTTTATTATTTGCGTTTGATATTTGTTTTAACGACAACTATGTGACTACTGGATGGTAACCTAAGCAGGCAAATTGAAGTGCAAGAAATATTCACCTCTACACAAGTTAGGGTGGAATTTATAGATTCTTCAAAAGCAGTATGGTATAAACACTTCAGCTACCAAGCTCACCGGTTTAAAGCGCGACATACTAATTGTCCATTGTCCTTTTGCTTCCAGCCGTCCCTCATAAGGTGTCCCCGTTGCTCAGTTGGGTCGGCTATCAGGTTGTCCCAAAATACTGATAAGTTTAAAGTATTTTGCCTCGTTGAGTTCTCGGATGCATGTTTAAAAGTTTGTGTAGTGATTATTGTGACACTGCTATTGAGTCATCGTTTAAAATAATTTTGTTACTTTGTTTGGTGGGTGCAGTTAATGTGGTTAGCTGAATGATGTTGTGATTTGCTTGTGCATCCAATTCATGACGGAAACCAGGACTATTGGTGTTGTAGAGTTTAAGGGTTTAGAGTGACGATAATTCTCAAGAGGATACGATTTACATTTAACTTGATTAACTTACACATATCTTGATATTTCTCCTTTGAATTGGAAACTGCGTCACACTAAAGGAGACCAGAGACACGCCCTGTCTATTATACGCCGAACATGATATACATATTTATAAAATGGGTTCAAGAATGTAGCCAATAGGAAGCGCTGAAATGAGACACACCTCCTTCCTTTACTTCAGTACAACTGCACTGCCTGTAATCCTATGGTAGATTGCCGATCGTCTGTGCGCGCGGCGGCTCCTTTGATGAATTGCATGCATACGCGTACGCGCTGTCAATCCTGTAAACAACTTCTAGTTCGGGCTGCCGGCCGGCCGGCCTGTCTTCCCTTGTGCATAACATATGTGGCGTACGTACGTACGTATACTGTACTATACGTACACTTTGTACAGTACAGTAGACCAAGCGTTATGGGACCGGACGCGTACATGGAGTCACTTTGAAGAGCAAATCCAACGATTTAGCAGGTTAATTCTCACGCCGTTTTCAGAGTATGTTGTCTAGTAGGCCTATATGAGGAGTCTATATCAAGTCTTTAAGGTAAAGGGTGCATATTCTATGCAAAATAAGTAAGTTTTCATGCGGGTGTCCGGAAACCCAACCCCCCATTATACTTATACTGTATGTGCGGGACTTCCGCGAGTGCGACGTGCGTAAAAGTTAGGGACGAACATCTTCGGACGTCTTGACCCACAAAGGTACGTGAAAAACGCTGAAAAATGATGTTAGTTTTCGAATTTTCGACCCATTTTATAAAACAAATGATGCACAGGATTATTTCGTGGCGTTAGTGTAGGCGTAGTGCACTCGAGGGTATTTACAATTGTGAAACATGCACGAGGCGAACCCTAACGCACTCTATCCTGTGCATCATTTGTATAATAGTAAATAGGTAGAGTGAAATTTGCGTTGTGATTGGTTGGATAGTATCACGTGATTGTGCAAAAATTCCGGTATAGTGGCACGACCGTGCCACTATACCGAACGATTACAGTGCGTGCCTACGCTTTATGTACGAAGAGATTCGCGCAATGCCTAGGGAGCTAGGCGGCCGATGGACGTAGTAAGCAAGGCCAAGCATTTCAACGTCATGCGCGCGTACAGCCGCCTGGACGCAGAATGTAGGAGTTTATAACCGAGTCTGCTCTGTGATGTGCAATACGCATACACGGCTGTACTAGCTTAGCGTCGCACGCTGTGTACAGTTTGCACGTAAACTACGTACGGTAGGTTGCGGTTGTTAACTCTGCGTGTAACAAGTGCAGTGCCGCGGCGGCGGTCCCCTCCGGTGAGTCTTGTTAGATCTAAATTAGGGCCTAGACCTACGGAAATACATGTAGATCGAGGGACCTATTTACTATAATAATTAGTGCATGTTCTATTGATGCACCAGTACTGGACTATAGAACTCCAAATATGTATTTGTCGTTCTCTAATCCAGTATAGTGCATCATAGAGCATGCACTATTTATATAATAGTTATATATATATATATATATATATATATACATGTATATATATTATATATATACTTATATATATACATATATATGTACATATATACACATATGGGCCGTGACGCGAGAAAAGGGCCCTTAGCCCTGACGCGCACAAACGCCAGAAAACGGCGCGGAAGTTTGACAAAGAAAACGCGCAAATCAAGAAGAGTACAGTGAGTGTGCAACATGCGTTTTGTGCAAAACGAAAACTGTGATTGCTAAACTTTTGTTAGACGAGCTCGGATCGATTGCTACGTTGGGGTCAACTTGTATTGAACCTGTCTTTTTCTGAGGGAACTGCATTTATTCACTGCCTATAGAACGATTTGTGTCGAAAATCATGGATGAAGAGGTAAGAACACACACCGAACACAATAGTTTTTCTTGCTATTTAATCTGGACTGTGCTGAGCACAGTCCCAATCTTTCACTTTGTTGTTATCATAGCCTTGACATTGGGATCTGTGGACCGTTATTTTTTTTTTTCTCACAGCTAACAACTAACGTTCTTCTTCTTCTTCTTCTGATTAAGTCTGCCTCCTTCAATAGACTAAAGATTCTTGCAGACTGGTGCTATTTACATTATAATACAATTTATTTACAGATGTTTACAAGCACATAGAAAATTTGACGAAAATAACTAGCCACTGCGATCAACCGTTAGACGGTTTCGAAATGATCCCACAGATGGCGCTGAAACAATTTCTGACGACAGGGAATTCCAGTTCCTTACAGTTCTTGGGAAGAACGAATGGCGATGCGATTCAGTTCTCGAATAGTACCTGATAGGAGTGTGGTTGCGAGGCTCTGTTTGATAATATTATAGTCCTGTGCTGAAAGAGGAGTAAGATTATTGTATATTTTGTACATCATAATTAGCCTGTCATTTTCTCTGCGCTGTTCCAGAGTGGTCCAATCAAGTTCTTGTAGCATTTGGGTGACACTCGAGGTGTTATGGTAGCGATTTAAAGTGAATCGTCCAGCTCTTCTCTGGACCATTTCCACTTGGTGGATAAGGTTCTTGGTAGATGGGTCCCAAACTGTGGAAGCATACTCAACAATTGGTCGAACCAAAGTTTTGTAAGCTTTGGCTTTAACATCAGAAGATTTTATGCGAAGATTGCGTTTTAGAAATGCAAGCACGTAATTTGCTTTATTGATGACAGTATTGTTGATGTGTTGGGTCCACTTCAACAAGTTCAAATCAGAAGTGATGGTTTTTACACCCAAGTACTTCACGGATTCAACAGATTCAAGAGGGGCGTTATTTAGATGATACACGTGTTGCACCTTACTTTTTTTCCTGGATATTGTCAAAACCTTACACTTATCTGTGTTCAAATCCATCAACCATTTTTTTTAAGTTCTAGTCCTACATTGGCTTGGATTTTGGAGACCCCGTTCTACCAAATTTTGTCTAACGATGCGTAGGCCTAACTGTATGTCGACGACGTATTAGTAACTTGTTAATTGTACCGTATTCTAACAAACCCCTTTTCCATCAACGATTGAATTAACACAGTTAACTAACAATAAAACATTTTCAAGCCGACATTGCCATTGGCAATCATGTGTTTCAGCAGTGAAGATAATTTCAGGGTCTTTGAGTTTCATATGCATGTACACGTAGGGTTTCTTCTAGATTGACGAGGCCTAACATTAACAAGTCTATTTTTTGACAATGTGGTTGAGCCTTGTTGCAAAAGTAAAGCAGATACTACTATATAGTATAGACTCTAGTCTTAAATACTATACTATAAATGCTAAAATTAGTGCCGGTACTCATCCAGTAGCCTCATTCATACTCGTAGGCCATTGCTGTTTATGGCCAGGCGTCTTTGTTGAATGACAGAAAATTGTTTATTTGCTATTTTGGATGAAAAACTCTTAATATCAAAATTTGGACACGGCTAGTCTAGTACCTTTTTAGTGTCTACTAGGACTAACGTTATATACAGTTATGACAGTTATGTAACATGGACTTCTTGAAACTGCAGTGTCTACATTTGTTTAATGTTCAGTGCTGTAGGCCTATCTAAATTCTACTGTGTGTTAAATGTGTTGAGTACTGCTACTGGCTCGTAGGCCTAGGCCATAATGGGTAAAGTTGGTCGAACGGGTAAACTCTGCCACTGGCGCCCTCATTACAAGTGGCCAAGTTTACACATTAGTTTACACATTTACGTCATTAGTTCTCGTATGGTAGTCTAGTAAAGTGATGTTGCATGATACAATGTATATTTCAGGGCTGCCAACATTGGAAACTAGTTGATAGTGAGACTCCCATAGGCCAATGCCATAATTTAGGAGTCAAAATGAGTGAGATCAGTAGAAATGCATGCAAATGAAATAACGTTTTAGAGTGAGAAAGGACCAAAATGAGTGAGTCTCACTCTCAATGAGTGAGAGTTGGCAGCCCTGATATTCTGTGTACTGAAGGGTAGCTATTATAGTCCAATGTTGTTGAATGATAGTAGAAGCTATTCAGGGCTGCCAACTCTCACTCATTGAGAGTGAGACTCAGTCATTTTGGTCCTTTCTCACTCTAAAACTTTATTTTATTTGCATGCATTTCTATTGATCTCACTCATTTTGACTCCTAAATTATAGCATTGGCCTATGGGAGTCTCACTCTCAACTAGTCTCCAATGTTGGCAGCCCTGTATATATCCTACGATTACTATTTCAACATTATCTTAATAGTGAATGCAATATTCCCCATGAATCACTGACATTATGAAATTGATGCAACTGGTTTTAGATATCTAAATCAAAGTATTTACTTTTATCCTTTACTTTTATTTTACAGGATGCTTATGGCGTTCTCAAGGATTTTTTTGTCGATGAATTCCCACATCATCATCATGCTCACTACAGGACACCGCTGACATCTGAGAGCAACATAGAAGAAGAGTTTGAAGGAGAGGAGGAGGAAGATGACACCAGTGAGTTTAATGTTTTCGATGAGGTCACAGCTTTTATTTCATCCCAGCAGGAAGTGCATGCAGGAATTGATCCAGAAACTGTAGATGAAGTTGATTTTTGCTCACAAGCTTCAACACAGGATGAACTGAAGAATCAATCTGTGCTACAATGGAAGTGAAAAGAAAGCGGTATGCTTATACTTCAATGGACAAGAGATCTGTAAGAAGTGCTTCTTGTATGTTCATAACATTGGGGAGAAGCGACTTAAGAATCTAATGAAGCATGTAGCAACAGAAGGTATTGCACCAAGGAGCCATGGAAAAACTGGACGAAAACCAAAGCATGCCCTGACATTTGATGCAGCAACCCACATTGTGAACTTCATTGTAGAGTATGCCAGGGAAAATGGCCTACCTCAGCCAGCAGCTCCTCGTGGACGTGACAACCACCCACCAATAATTTTGCCAGCTAACCTCACTCAGGAGGGACTTTTTAAACTATACAAGACTGCTTGTTCTGAAGCAAGTCACCATCATGTGCAATTCACGTGCTTCAAAGACACATGGAAAGCAGTCTGCCCCCACATACAGATTTCCAAACCAAGGAGTGATGTCTGCCATGAGTGTGAAATTCGCAGGAAAGCAGTGTCTTATGCTGGAGGAGAAGATGAAACACTAGCTCTCACCGAGTCGCTGACACAACACATCAACAGATCAAAAGAAGGCAGAGAATACTATAATAAATGTATTCAAGACGCCCAACTCGAGACAGAGCTTACATCAGATTCAGCACCCATATTCCCTCCTGAACCGAACTCAGTCCCACTCACAGCAGTTCATTATACATTTGACTACGCGCAAAACGTCACCATCCCACACCACTCTCGACAGATGGGACCACTGTACTTCTTGATACCTCGCAAAATACAGATTTTCGGCGTTGCCATCGAAGGGGAGAGAAAGCAGCTCAACTTTCTCATCGATGAGCATGAGACCATTGGGCCAGACGGCAGTGGAAGCTATGGACCAGACTCGGTGATCTCCATGTTACACTCGGTGTTCAGCCAGCACAGCTGCAGTGGAGAACAGTCTGCAAAATTGCATGCTGACAACTGCCCAGGTTAATATAAAAGCAGTATTTTATGTTAAGTACAGTGCAGATATGATAGATTCATTCACAACAAAGCAATGCAGAAATAGAAAATTCAGAAGACTTTTTTATGAAGATTTTATAAGGTCAACTGCAATCGGATCTTAGGCTTTAAATTCTCCAGTCTATGTTTTTGAAATCACATGGTGGAATCATGCAGACAGGACTCAAATGCAATAATACTTACACTACACATGAACAAAGCTACATAATACAAAGTTGTAGATCTGAAATAAATACTATTTCACAACATGCGTTTTTAGTTTTGTGGGTGCCCACTGATTTTAATTATCAGTTAGAGATATTCCACAGCTTTCATTCGAATGATGGAGTTCTAGTAAAAGAAAGTTGTTTTGTTTTTGTTTATCCTCCATATATCTGGTTAGTGAGAACAATTATGTATCATTTCCCCAATGTTGATAACAGTGGTTACAAAAATCATTGCTAATAGATTGATAACTAGGCCCTACTGTCTGAAATGGGAGAACAGTACACTGTATACAATTCCACATGTTTTGTTGACATCATGACTATTATTTTGCTTTGAAGATCCTATGTGAAACATAATTTTAAACTAAATAATTATATACCCAAATTGATCATAATAAACATTCTTCTTTACTATTTCAGGACAGAATAAAAACTTGGCTGTGCTAGCATACTTGAGCCTGCGCACAACTCTGGGCCTCCACACAGAACTGGAGTACTGTCAAATGGAGAGAGGGCATACCAGGTGTCTGGTGGATGGAGGATTTGGCAGGATCAAGCAACTGTATCGCAGGGTTGTATTGTGTTTTTTGTCAACTGAATACATTTTTTGGTTTAATGATATTAGAATTTTAGAGTTAGTATGAACTTTATGACTGTACATGTATTAGTAGACACTAAATATGATTTAGATTGTAGAAGTTCATTTGCATTTCTGATTTTATGATCGATTCCTTTTATTTATTATGAGTACATCTTGTAACCAAATTACAAAACATAACTTGGTGTTCTTAGAGAAATAGAAATACATTTGGATATTATTCCAGTATGCTTTACATTAAAATGTATCAACACCGACTGCTGAGGTGTGGAATATATTGCTTGAGTTTACATTTCAAATCTAAATCTGTTTCATATATAGCATGCTTAGTCTTTATTTTCTTTTAAGGAAAGATTGATTGTACTGTATGCCCTTTAACCTTACAAGTGATAGTGTATCATTAACGTTCAAAATAATTATTCATAATTTTTAGGTCTGACTGTGACAGCCTGGAGGAATTAGCATCCTTGGTGGACAAATCATCTTGTGCAAACTCTGCCATCCTGTATGATGCTGGTCGAGGCTGGAAATGGCATGGATGGAAAGCGTACCTGTCCAAGTACTACAGAAAACTATCCGGAATCCGCAAGTTTTCCTACTTCCGTTTCCACCACGATCATCCAGGAATTGTTCATGTGAGGGAACGCCTTGGGGATGAAGAAAAAGCAGTCTGTTTACTCAAGAGGGGAGTGGCTCCACCAAAGAGCATGGACCCAACCAGGCTGATGCCTGCTGGTCTAACACTCAGCAGAGAGCATTATCTCTACAAGCACATCAGACCGTTCGTCAGGCCAGCTTGCAGAGATGTCACCTGCCCCGAGCCCCACAGACTGAGACCTCGCGATGGAACTACCATGGACCATGGAACTACATAGTGCCATTCTCAGCCATTCGACTACTTATCATGTTTGTTCTTTCTTTTTCAATTTTTAGCAGATACAATGTATTGCTCTTTGACCTAGAGACTTGATCATGGGACAGACATATTTCCATGCACCCTAGAAATAATAGTCGTCCCATCTGTTGTCAATGGTGTGGGATGACAATGTTTTGCGCAAAGTCAGATGTATTTAATGAACAGCTATTATAGTGGGACTATGTTCAGTTCTGGGGAAATTAACATCTAGGCGCTGAATCTAATTACAGCTCTTTCTCAAGCTGTGCATCTTGCATGCATACATAACATTCTCTGCCTTCTTTTGATCTGTTGATGTGTTGTGTCAGTGACTCAGTGAGGGCTAGAATTTCCTCTTCTCCTTTAGCATATCCCACTTCTTTCCTAGCTGTCAATCGTAAACTCATTTCAGACATCATGCTTTGGTTTCGAAACCTGAATGTCAGGCCAAACTGCTTTCCATGCGTCCTTGAGCATGTGAGTTGTACATGGTGATGACCTACTTCAGATTAAACCTTTCTGTGTCAATTGGTCAAATTTGTACAAATCTCAAACACAAATCTGTAGATATGAAATAAATCAAAAAGGCACCCAAAGCTTTAAACAGTTCCTCCTTTGTGACGTTAGCTGGCACCTGATGGGTGGTAGTGACGTCAATGGAAGCTGCTTTATGGATTATGTAATTCCATGCATATTCAAGTATGAGGTTTACATTTTTTTTTTACATCTCATCAAATGTCAAGGCATGCTTTGGTTTTCGTCCAGTGTTTCCATGGCTCCTTGGTGCAATGCCTTCTGTTACTACATGCTTCATTAGATTCCTAAGTCGCTTCTCCCCAATGTTATGAACATACAAGAAGCACTTCTTACAGATCTCTTGTCCATTGAAGTTATAAGCATACCGCTTTCTTTTCACTTCCATTGTAGCACAGATTGATTCTTTCACTGTCAGCTTTCCCATGATATACAGATCATGTTCTGTTTTAGTAAGTTCCCGCATTGACAGAATGTGGTCTGAAACAGTGAAGGCATCCAGTTTCTGAGTAGATTTTCAGTCTCTTCTTTCCAATGTTATGAACATACAATTGAAGCACTTCTTACAGATCTCTTGTCAAATGAAGATACGAGCATAACACGTCCTCTTCACTTCCACTGTAGTACTGCTTTAATTATTACTAGTGTACTTCTACAGAACATGCTCAAATTTAGTGAACTCCTGCACTGAAAGGCTTTGAATGATATCGGTGTAACATCCCGTTTCTGGTATTGTAATTATGTAGTAATTAGTTGTGAGAACAAGAGAGTTATATCATGTGCTCAGGTTATCAGCTGTACATCGATTCCCCTTGAAGTAATTGATATTGTCAATGCCTCTTCTTGTTTTGCTTTTCTGCTTCTATGGATAATTTCAGAAACATGAAACAAAAAGGAAGGATATCTTCACGTGTAATCAACTTGAGCTGATATCAATATCATGAGAGTAGTGTCATCAGGTTATGCGAAACATGGAAACAAACAAAACTCTCTTTGAACAAGAATCACTGGAACTTTTGCATGGAGAAAGTTTGTTTTGTGTCTATATTTTATGATTTTTTGAAAGGAATTTCAGGGTATTTTCTTTCTGTTTGTGTATGTGAAAAAAAAATGACACACATAACAGTTTCATTTGACATTTCTTAATATTTCCAGGATCAGTGATATAATATACCTACCTCAGTATTTTGTTTAGCAGTGAAACAGACTATCAATATAGCTGTATTCCATTATTTTATTTACGAAATTTTATATGTGCACCTATGTAATCCTGCATCTGTCTGTGTTGAGATTGTATCTTTCTTTCTTCAGTCCCATACAATACATATGTAGCCTGCATGTGTATTGTTTTGGATAGATTTGGGTTTCTTTTAAGGTAGTATTGAGAGAGATGAAAATGTTGAAAGTGCAATAGATTCTTTTTCGAATAAATTCCACATGGCTTGTCATGTGCCTACACGAGCTTCTTGACTTGATTGTTATAATAAGAATTGATATTATGTATTGATATTGATGAGGAATGCAAGTGTGAACATGTATGCTGCAGTTTTGTTTTCATAGTGCATATATCATATGTAAATGTAAGCATGTGTGTGTGTGTTTTTTTTTTGTGTATAACGTATGTGCATATGTGTGTTGAACATTCTCATTGTATGCGCAAGATATGTGAAACTGAAGTGTTAAAATTGACAGAATGATATTATGCTCTTGTCATGTACACTATGTAAAAGCCGGAAGGGTAGAAAAACAAGGTAACATCAGCAATTCCAAATTAAATAAGCACCTTTTGCTACATTTTAGATGTTTTCTTCTTCTTCTTCTTCTTCTTCTTTTTTTTTTGGGGGGGGGGGGGCAAAAATTTATTATTGGTATCAATAAGCCGTGAGCATGGATGTATACCTATACTCTTATTATTTCAGCCTTACAAAACACAGCCACTCTTTACCAAACATAGATGCATAAAATCTCTACATACAAAAATTGGTATTTAACCACTTTCATATACAGGGGAACCCACGGTTAAACATACCGTCCAGCACATTCACTCTACAAACATTGTTTACGTCACCACTGACGTAAATTACAAAAAACATTATGAAAACCTTAGATTAATTCTTACTACTCGTTACATACACATACTCGAGACACAGACAAACGCGCATAAGAAAACACAAACAAAACCACTGAATCACACATTCCAAAGTATGTCCTCACACAAGCACACAAAAAAGTATGAAAAAAAGACAGATAGACAAATTGGCCCAAACACACTCACAGACACACCACAAACATACAACACACCACCTCTATAAATCAGATACTCAAAGTACACGATACCGCTATCATATCCCGCGAAACTCAAATCTTATCGCATGTTTCAAACTGAGAGTTCTAATCCTTACGCCCAAATTATGATAAACTGCTTGTATGCCATGGTTGTCATGGCAACGATTATTTCAGAGTTACATTTGGATAAAACATCTTGTTATCCCTAATAAGACATTAGGAAAAAAAAAACCGACTCTGGTGGTTACCGGGTTAAAAACCCTCAGTGATAGAGAAGGGCCAGTCAGGGACACGTTCTTGCCCGCCCTTCGGTGACACACGCGCGCGCGATGCGTACACGAATCACAAAGTGGCAGGATTGGCCAAAAACACGTATTTTTTAATGTAATATTTGGGGCACTTAGAAGTGGAATTTCAAAAAACGGTTTGCACATCTAAATTCGTCAGAATTCATTCTACAACTTGTCAGTGAGAACTCATTTTCGGTATTTTAAGGCCTAAGGGCCCTTTTCTCGCGTCACGGCCCATATATATATCGTCGCTGGGGTGACAAGACCTTGTATCTGCAAATTTGGTGAAAATGACTTTTTTGGATTAATGGTTAAATAATGGGTTAAGTGATGTCCTGTCCAAATCCCAACTGCCTTACTCCAAAAATGAAGCCACCATGGAGTGTCAAAGGAAAGGCTATCCCATTCGCCACAATGCTTTGGCCGCCATGTTTTTTGGCTCTCCTGAACATTTGACATTTCGTAGATATGAGGTCTTGTCGCCCCAGCGACGATATATATATGGGTGAAAACGTTGAACGATGTACAATTGGGCAAATCAGGGGTCAAAATTAAAACATGTGACTCATTGATATAGATACATCTCAGTGAAATGTCATTATTGTCAGCTTTCTTGCAAACCCAATTATACTGGGATATCTCCAAGGGTGTTGTTTTTATTCAAGGTTAAATAGAACTGTGACATAATGGCGAACGTCTCTGACTAGAATAAACATCGTTTTAATGAAAATTCAAATGAAGGGTGAAAAACATTCAAATGAAGATAGTTTAATCTTGTTCATACTTTCGAACACTGTGTTAATTTGTTCCTAAAATATTGTTTACCTCCTGTGAAGTTTACAAAAGCTAATACACATGGAAGTTAAAGAAAAAGTGGAGTTTTTGTCATTTAAGCAGAGATTTTCATATTCTTATCTTCACTTTCATCTCATTTGAACAAAACATGTAGCAGGGGTCTCATTTGTTTAAATGTTAATGTTCAGTAGATACTAATAATGAATTTAGTGCATTTCGTTTGATCAAATCACCATAAAAGCCCTTTACAGACGCTGGAAGTAAGCCATGTTTTGATCAGAGACGTTCTGGTTTGACTCATAGACGTTCCTCAGACATAGGCAATACAAATGATGTCCTTTGATCCATATTTAAGAGTTTTGTGAGCAAACAACATTTTCCTTTATTAAACACATGTTAATCTTTTGTCAACAATTCAGAATGGTAATTTCAACTTGAATTATTTTTCATACTAACTGATTGTAACTACGAATCTCCAAATTGTAAGAGGAATTTCGATTTCTGCACCAAAAATCAACAACAAGCCTGTTTTTGATATATTATTCAGATCTTACAACACCTTTTGATGACAGACAACAAAATTACATGAAAAAATTGCAATTTCAACTACTTTACCTAATTACTCATTTATATCAGAGAGCTTTTCCATCAGGGACGTTTCGGCTGTAAGTTATCACTAAAATTAAACATCAAACTCCCTATTTTAAAAGATGCTCACAACTGGACATTCCACATTCATTGAGAAATCATTTACCTAGGCCTAAATGTCGAGAATTGTTTTTGTTTATGATGACCACTACTTTGCATTTTACCTCCAGGTGTATATGCAGGTGTGCCCACACGCTATCAATTTTGTATATGTTTGCTTCAATTGTAGTCCAAATCTATAACAAAGGTAAACACAAATTTATTGATATTAATTTAAAATTTGACCCCTTAGTCTAAAATATGATTGTATGAGTATAAGCCAGTTTGGATTTTCATTAGGGACCGTACCTGGGCAACTGTTATGATGTCGTCTCAGAAAGCTGTAATTAACCTTTGCTTATCCTAGAAGCATCAAATTTTGCTGCGCTTTTTTTTTCATACTATGGCAGATATAAATTGTAAACAATGTAATGCACTCGCCACAACACCAAACTCAAAAGAATATCGACAGTATGGTATAGCAACTGTTTGTTGACCAAAAGTGAACTGAAAACCTCTTTCAAGAGGTTAACAATGATAACATAACAATATCACATTTTATCTGTCACATCGTTGGGGGATTATTAATCCTTCCTTCAACTCAAAGGCGATGCATTATAGTGTTCATAGTGGAAACTAGGTAAGGGACATTCTTAATAGACATTTTCTTGTTTCATTACAGACGTTAGTATTTTTCCTTTTCTCATGTATTTGGCTTACAAACCTCAAAAATATCACTAGAATATTTCACCTTACTTCCAAATGAAAAAAGCTCCATTAAAGGGGAAATTCAGCCCAAATGTATAAAGTTATTCGCTGATTGTGACATTTTGAAGTTTCGCTAGTTCTTCAGTAAACAGTTTTTGAATGGTCATTATGAATCTGCAAATGGCAAAATGAGCATGTCATCCCCTCACAACTTGCCATAACATTTGAACATAATATTTTGAAATTTCCAGTTTTTCATTCAAACATAATTATGCCCCAGGCTTAAATCCGGGTATATATGTAACTGATCACTATTCCGAAGGTAATCAACCAGGAATAGCATTATGTTTCAGATTTCAATGCCAGAAACATTAAATTTTCGTTATTTTTTGTACACGATCAATGGAACATGGGGAGGTTATGACATGGTTAGCTCACTCATTTGCATATTCTTATCCACTGTACAAAAACCTTATTTGCAGAAATTGGCATAAATTCAAAAAGGCAGTTAAGTAAGGGTGCAATTAAACATAATTAAGGGTTCAAGTGTGTCCTGCTATTGTTTGAAATTGGGTGCAAATCATTTGAACCTTTACTTCTTAGCGTATAAGCCTCAAATTTCACAGGCTCAAAAGCAAACGTAGTAGAGTGCATTAAAAACGGAGTCGGCATTATAACATTGAACTGAATTTCTCCTTCATTTGGTATTCAATGTCCTCAATCAGTGCATAATATCGACTGCGTCGCTTGCGACACCTGAAACCGGGGTTGGGAAAGTCATTATTGTGTAAACAGATGGCACCTCCAAGATATCCGTCCGGTCTTGCCAGTACCACGGCCGTGGTCTGGAACTTGTAGGCTCCATGAACATGACTGAGACTAAAGATCCTAAACAGGATATTCGGAGTGTTTACAATCCATCCGGTCTTCCCATCTTGCTGTAAGAAAAAAAAATAGAGTAAAAATGATATTAAAGTTAACTTGCCATGCACTGGAGCAATGTACGCACAAAATGAACGTCTCTGATCAAAATTATAAAATCATCATTGTTTTTAGATTGCGCAAATTACCTAGAACAATGTATGTATACGAGGGCCATCTACTGTGGAATAATGAAAGATCTACTCCCAATTGTAGTAGTTGAAAATATGTAAAACGTCCCGTATAACGTCTCTGACGTAAACATCTTTGCTTATCAGTACTTAATGGGTTTGATTTTTACAAGATATTAGCATTATATTTGGATTGAGGAACCTATGTGCTTCAAACGTAGGCAGCAATTCGCCATGATGGGTCATTAATATTGGTTTGAGAACAGATCTTATTTGTTCAGAGAACGTCCCTGACCTAAACCTGTTTTTCTTACATTTCTGCTTCTCTCACAAAAAATACGCAATTTAAAGTGACTACTACATTATAATCATAGACTACTGACCTATTACTAGTCATAAAACACAGTTTCTGTCCAGGCAATGTGTTTACACTTGCTAAATCAACAGAAAACCTTAAATTTGAAACTCTTCTACATATTTTCAACATCTTTCAGGAAGCTTCATTTTTCTTAATATTATAACACGCCCGTGTAAACTTTGTTCTTCTTGTTCCTATAATACTAACCGCACCCATCCAGACCTAATTTTACTTTAATGTTCTCATAATTTGTAGAATGGATGTCTTTATTTCATGAAACAGTAATTATCAGAGACGTTTTTCATTTTGCTCAGAGACGTGCGGTCTTTGATCTTCATGTAGAATCTTACATATTTACTGTCTATCCTTCTTTAATTTATTTCTAATCCAAAGGTTAGAATACATAATTTCACAGATGATACTAATTGGCAAATCTACGGAATGATAACTGTTATAAATCGGCACAAACACCAGGAAAGTTTTTGTTATTACTCACATTTTCAGGATTTGTGGGCATTTCCGTTGTTGAATTATGCCGACTCGATTCCAGGATGGCGCGTCAGTGCGTAATATAAGCGCGCAAATAAGGTATCATGCAGTGTGTAAGTGTCAGATGAGGGAATATCCCTTTAGAGATTTTCAATCAGAGACATTCGCTTTGATCAGAGACGTTTGCCAATTTGGATTTTCAACCAGAACTCATTTTTATGGACAGTATGTTGCTCTTGTTGCCAATCGTCATAATCGCCTGGCTCACACTGACGTACTGATCACCAGTTTTTATCTCAAGCATAATCAACTTTCATTAATGACATCATTAACCAATCGAACATCTCTGATGGTTATTCAGTATAATTTTCTTTAATGAGCCACCACGCGATTATTTTATACAGCTCACTCACAAATTTTGATGGAATGGTAGTATGGATAAGACGCTAAATAAATATAGCCTTACATGTTTTCATATTCATCCTGGAGTTTTTGCGTCAAGGAAAAGATAATTCATTCAGAGACGTTCTTTTTCAGACATGAGTGAATTCAAAAGTTCCTGATAAGATAAATAATAAACACGTTCATGGCAGAAGTACTTGATTAAATAGTTGGAGTATGTGGGCTTACTCACAAGGAAAAACAAAGCTGTAGAATTGGATAAGAACAAAAATTGCGACGTCTGATTCTGGGATTTTTTCATAAAATATGTATTTTTGTCAATTTTTTCAGCTTTAAGGCATTATTTTTTAAGGAAATGCGGTAACAACAATACAAAGTGTATATTTTCTGAAAGGCACAACCCTCCCCTACCAAATGATACATAAAACTATGAAAAACACCCACAGGTGACAATTTTACAAGGGTTTGAATATCGCAAAGCCCGAAAATGGCCAATTGTACATCGTTCAACGTTTTCACCCATATATATATATATATATATATATATATATAGCGATATATGATATTATACATTTCTGGCTATGAGTGCACGTCATTGAAGTAATAGGGCCCGCGATAGGCATTCAGCTAACCTCAATATTGGCATTGGCTCTCACCATTTAGTCTCGTCTGGTTGCGTGGGAAACCTAAACATTTAAATTTGGACTTCCTTCGTCTAGGGCCACTACAAATGCGACTGAACTTTCTGAAGGTTGATGTTCCTACAGAACAAGAGGATAATATACAAATGATGCACAGGACAGAGTGGACGGGTGAGGATTGGATGCGCGAGTTTAACCCTGTTAAGCCCAAGCTATTTTAATGTAATGATAATAATGATGATAATAATACATGTAATAATAATAATAATAATAATAATAATAATAATACATGTAATGATAATAATAATAATATTATTGTTATTATTATCATTATTATTATTATAATTATCATTATTATTATTATTATTATTGTTATTAATATTATTATTATCATTATTATCTTACCTTTCCATGAAGCACTCGATACTTATTTCGATGATGTCTATTCACCTCATTCAGTGGTACCAAAGACAGCATTCTTTGTTGAATTATTGTACAACTTAACAACACTAGTTCCTTTAGTAATATTTTCGCACTTAAGAAAATACAAATTAACAAAGATCATGGTTGATACATACGCTTTATTTTTCATGCTAACAAACAGAATGAAAATAGCACAGCAAATTCACAATGAATGGATGTTTCTGAAACTAACGCATCCATCCCCAGCAACTTCCCTATAGCCGCCCTTATACCCGACACCCTATATTCATAACGACAAAAGTCATCAATGCTCACAGTCATGTCCCCTTCCCCACCTCCTAAATCCAATCCGTTACCATGCAGACAATACTTTACGGCTTACACACACACACACACACACACACACACACACACACAAACAAACACCAGTCGCTTTATACCAATTTATTTCCCTCTATTCATATCCTACAGGTGATACGCGACATTACACTCATAAGACGATTGATGTGGATTCAAGTACCCAAATTCTGAGATGGGAGATCGATTGTAGACGAGATACTGTCTCGGGAATCTTCTAATGTCTCACATGACGTTATCAAATCATAACTATTTTGAAACGAACCACGTCAGAGTAAGTGAAGTATCAATGCTAAATAACCCTGCTGGTCTGGGTATCGGTTGTTAATTCAAACTTGATTTGTTGGTTTAGCATGCTTGTTTGTATGTTGGTAGAAAAATCAATTCGGAGAAGACGACCCGACAGAACGTGAACGGCACACTGTAAAGTTTAATCATATTATGACACCAGTTCACTGCTAAAAAAGGATCAGACTGTTGATTGACACGAACAGACCTATTTCTCTTTCGTCTCCCAGCTGACACAACAGACAAAATACAAAAACAGAAACAAAGGCAATAGATCAGAAATTTTTGTGTTATTACATCGGTCATAATTTTATACAGTATAGTCTAGGCGTGCATGCAGGCGTATACAACTTTCGCCAAAATAGTCTTATCATTCTTTCAATATCTTTTTTTTAAAGAAGAAAAAGGGATGTTCAAAAAAGTGTATTTTATGACCAGAATGTGGACAAACCGCAGCACTGATGTCAATTGTATTCCTTCATACTCCTTAATTTTCGCGCTAAGTACACTGAATAAGTTTCAAGGCCAAATTCAGTACTGGCAAGTTCAAATACAACCACTATATAACGGGCGCTGCTGAGATTTTAAAAAATACACTCACAGCTGACCTGCCCACCACGACACACGAAGTTGCCAGCATTGGCTAGCGTGGTCTGTGGAGTGGTACCCTCTGTGGTCAGTTCTTGCGTGGTAGCTGTTGTAGGATTGGTGGTGGTTGCCGTTGTAGGTTCCGTGGTGGTAGCTGTTGTAGGATTGGTGGTGGTTGCCGTTGTAGGTTCCGTGGTGGTAGCTGTTGTAGGATTGGTGGTGGTTGCCGTTGTAGATTCCATGGTAGTGGCTGTTGTAGGATTGGTGGTGGTTGCCGTTGTAGGTTCCGTGGTGGTAGCTGTTGTAGGATTGGTGGTGGTTGCCGTTGTAGGTTCCGTGGTGGTAGCTGTTGTAGGATTGGTGGTGGTTGCCGTGGTAGATTCCATGGTAGTGGCTGTTGTAGGATTGGTGGTGGTTGCCGTGGTAGATTCCATGGTAGTGGCTGTTGTAGGATTGGTGGTGGTTGCCGTTGTAGGTTCCGTGGTGGTATCTGTTGTAGGATTAGTGGTGATGTCTGTTGAAGGTCCCATGGTGGTAGCTGTTGAAGGATTAGTGGTGGTAGTAACTCTGGATGTGGTGGCTGTGGTCTGACGAGCTGTTGTTGCAGTGGTACGGGGTGGTACAGGCCGTGTTTCCTCGGACGAGCTGCTATCCGAGCTACTCTCATCCCAGTTACTTCGCCTCTCCCTAAGGAGCCAGAAATTGTCACCAAGTTTACTTCTCCTTCCTGTCCCGCGCATATACAGAATTTAAGAATAGAACAATTGTAGGCCTTTTATATCATAATATATAGGAGCTTAGTAGTTCATATTTGCACAGAATAAGACAGATCAGAATGAAATAGTTAAATTCATTTTTGTCGCAATAAAATTACACCTTAAATCTTATGGTTATCTTTAAAATATCATGCAGATTCCATACTTGAAACAGAATTTTCTTCCCGTATTGCCTCCTTGCCGAAATCATTCTTGATTTCCCGTTCCCAGGCGATCGTCTGCTCACCTCGATCATGTTTCCACAAAGAGAATATGTGACTCTGCACCTCAAAACAAACAAAAAGTCGCCAGACATGAATTTTTAGTTAAGACCATATTCTGTAAGAGCAGACTTTAAGCTTTAAAATGATGTATAAATCAAATCAAATGGACTCTCCTAACCTATCTAAATATTGGAAAGAAAGCACAAACTCAGGAAAAGTGTGAACGGAGAAAAAAGGCTCTGAAGTACAGTGTCTATTCAAGCGCTTCATCTTTACCAAACCGTGCTGGCTGTGCGATGAATGGGACAAAAAACAGGAAGTAAACCACCAGAGTAACAACAATGAAGGGATTATCAGATTAAACTGAAATTAAGCATGCCTCATTAACACATTCTGTCCATAATTAATGCCAACTTTAAAAGCAGTAGCACTATCCTTTCAAAAGTTATTAGAGTTGAAAGTGAAGAGTGTGGACAGGGTTTTTCAGAAATGAAAAAAAGATTCTAAAGACACACCTAATCACACCATTCTACCAAAAATGTTCGAGATAAACTGCTAAAAAAACACACTTTCCTGCCCGTTTTATGATACCAAATGTCAGCATAATATAAAAGAAGACCCGCTCTTTCAGAAAATATGAAAAAGTCAAGTTCGGCTAGGTTGACCCATTTCACTTATTTTCAGTCCTCACATAAAATCAGTGTGTGCGACTTTATGTTCGTTTTGAGGTGCACGGTCACATATCATAATATGCACTCTGCATACAGACGTGACAGCGAGACACAAAATACAACGCCAAGGGCATTGAAATTTGTGACAACTAAATAGCATGGAAGATGTCAGATGATTAGGACAGTTAAATATGACTGATGTAAAATTACTTAAGTCTGCAAATAAAGTTGACAAAGACTTACCCTCAACCATCGTTACGGCGTGGAGGACACAAAGACCCAGGAGGACAAGAAATGGCATGGCGGACAGCTTCATCTGAAGCAAATATCCCATTCATATAAATGCACATCATTAATGTAGCTAAAACATAAAGATGGTTAGCTTCATCTTATTCATTTGAATCGTTTGACTAGAAAAAACAAGACTACTGGAGTTTGAGTCCGTGCTACATTGCTTTTCCCAAAGGTTTTTTTGAAGACGTTACTATTATGTGTACATCAAGAACAGCTTTCAATCTTACTTTTGGTATAAAAAATAATGAATGTTATCAATAAGAAACAGCTTGTTGTTGTTGTTCACAGCAGACTCAGTGTTACCTAGCAACGCTTGCCCTTTGATGATGTGTCATGCTACTGACGATTATCTTTAAAAAGATGAATTTCTCAAGTATCTGTGCAATCAATATTAATTAATGACTCAATCATTAAATGAGCCACGGACGGATGCATGCTATTTCACAAGGTTTATAGCAATCGCTATTCCAAATTCTCACTAACAAATTCTAACATTT
The DNA here is from genome assembly GCF_040938485.1 of Diadema antillarum. Classification (NCBI taxonomy): domain Eukaryota; kingdom Metazoa; phylum Echinodermata; class Echinoidea; order Diadematoida; family Diadematidae; genus Diadema; species Diadema antillarum. Next base: position 4,431,739 of record NW_027270890.1, on the reverse strand, counting down.
TAAATATCACTCTTTATTAGAATAAAATCCTTACATACCTTCGTTAAGTAGATAGCTGTCTCGACTATGAGTCGACGGCTTGGTGATTTCTGAGCTGTGATATTTCACAAAGTGATTCGATCGGAAGGATTATGGCAATTTATGTACGCTGAAAACAAATGGAACAATGCAACTCAATTTCATCTTTATCCCATTGAATTTTCGACAATGCGGTGAGTTACAGACGAAACTTTTAATTCAGGAGTTATGTGGCATGTGGTGAGCTACCGTATAAAGCCCTCCACACCATTCACGATAGAGTATCGTTGCCTGGTATAGGGGAAAAATCCTTTGTGGTAACTATGACAGGTGTTTTTTTTTGTGTGTGTGTGTGTTTTTTTTTTTCACTTTTTTAATAGCCTATGATAATGGATTTCACGTAATTCTTGATTCCGCATATAATTAATTCTTATTCTATGTCAATGTCAATGTCAATATGACTTTCCCTTCTACAGAAAACGGAACCAAGCGGGTTTCAGGAATTCCATCGTATCGAAAGCACACAGTCCTGAAAGACCCCGCCCAGAGAAAGCCCGCTTCACTACCTTCATTTTCTACCCGAGGTCTCAAAACGCCATTCGTGCTTCTAACAATACGAGTGACAGAAAAAAAGAAATCATCGTGCTCCATGATATACATACTATTTTCAAAAACAATAATTTGTTAAGTTTTGTGACCAAATCTCGATATTACCCAAATCAGACGTCACGGTCAATTCCCCACCTTCCGTCATCGCAGAGAGCTGCACATCAGCATCGCATCACATTGCCCAGGTTATCATACTGGCATCATTCCGTGTGGAGGATTTAGGCGACACAAACCTTTTTAGGCGCTATAAGTCTATTTCAACTCTTCCATACAGCACCTTGTGCTATCATTAAACATGCCATAGTGTACTCTGACTAAAATAAAGACACTTTTAAGCTCAAACTTCAAATGCACTCATTATAACTTGCATAATTTTGTTCGGAGTTCGCGCGGAGAAAAAAAAATCGTTTAATTCGTGTTTCAATAAAAACTGACAGTTGTCCTAACGTTATTATTCACGTTATAAGACATATAAAAATAATTGTTTCATTGTGGTATAGCCAGTCGAATAGTTCTTCTGACTGAGGTTTGTGAAGATTGGAGTATTGAGATCGATGCTATAAAATCTCGATGCGGACTTGGGGTTGTTATGCCTAATGTACTCTAACTTTGATCCTAACACATAGCTGTGCATTGTCTCTTTCTGTTTCTCAGAAACCACTAGTCAATTCAATTCAATATTTTATTTCATTTTCGACAAGAACATATAAACATCACTTCTTTTTTGGTAACAGAAAATCAGGTGCGTAAAACTATGTAGGATGAAAAGAATATACAATAAATTATTGTAGCACCTTGCAATAATTACACATTATCATAAAACTCAAGTGATTTAAAGTAAGTAGACATTGTGGATAATTCGAAAAATGGAGGGACCCACTATCTGGGATTGCTTTTAATCATATACATACGGGATCCACTCAGTATTAATTTGAGACATAATGGCATATTTGAGACATATTTGCCTTCAATATGAACAAGGACGATTTTACTTCTGATCAAAGAATCATTATTATTAATACATGCATTTCCGTTTTATTTCAACAGGGTAGCTCTTTCGGTTTGTTTTGTTTTGTTTGTTTCCAGCGAGATCTATGCCACGTGTTTTGTTAGTCACTTTCATCAAAACTCCTAGGAATTTACATCATTAATGTCCTACATTGAAATGTTACATTATACAAGATTAAGATTGTCTATGTAAAAGTAAGGTTATTAATTTCTTTATTGAAATATTATGCCATAAAGCACTAATTCTGCCAACGGTAAACACGTACTAAACTCTCTTTGTGAAATATGTAGTTCTGTCCTGGGTGCCACAACCAGTGTTCTATGTGTGAAAACGAATTTATTGTTGAATAGAAATCCAGGCTAGTAGAAAGTTAGTCTGAAAAGAAAGAGTAAAATTTTCTAAGGAAACCAATGAAAATTTGATGGATTGAAATAAAGAAAGTTATTGAATTATGAGATTTCATTAATTTTCACTAAAGAGTTCTTGAACAGTCGATATGAATATGCAAATACTGAATTGATGATGCCATCCCCTCATAACTTGCCATAGAGTTTGCACATACAATTTGAAAATTCCATTTTTTTTCAAATGCCATTATCTCAGAATCCTGATATATTTGAAAAATAATTATTCTGAAGTTGTTCAATCATGAATAACATTACATATTTACACTCTCGTAGCAGAAAAATTAAATTTCTGATATTTGTGAGATGACATCATCAGCTTACTCATTTACATATTCATATATCAAAAAGTGTTCGAAAACTGGTTTGCAAAAATAAATGAATCCTTTCAATTTCATTACTTTCTAATTCTTAATCCGATTTTGACCAACTTTTCATTGTTGTCCTTGTAAAATTTTACTCTTTGTTTTCAGACTTACTTTCATCTGGACCGGAATTCCCCTTTAAGAATATGCTATTTTTGTTGAAAGTTAAAAGATTCAACATTAAACAAATCAAAGTTGATTCTATGTTTATGTTGGCCAGAAGTCTGTGGCTACACAATACAGTATGTCCCACAAAAATTACAATCAGATTTTCGCATTGATAACACCCACTATGATTAAATTGTCTAAATGCTACTTCAGGGTCTTAAACATATCATCTTAGCTCTATTTCGCGGAAAACCCCATTCAATTTGGTTAAGCGGTCACAGAGAAATGTGGATTGTTGTAAAGCATGTCATGAGTCTGATTCTTCCAAGTTTAGCACTTGAATGCTCTTGTGTGTGAACACAATAGAGAGAACTTGGAGGGAAGAGATTCCTGACATGCTCTACAAAATCCCTTATTTCTCTTTGACCACTAAAGCAAATCGAATGGGGTTTTCTGTAAGATGTGGGCAATGAGTTTCATACCCTGGAATTGTATCTGGATTGATTCACTATTTTTAAACTTATCATTGTGGAGGGTCCCGTTGTAATTTTTTGGGGACACACGGTATAACGACAATTCGTGATAACGATGTTTTGAAAGCTGTATCGCACCAGCATCTGTCTCTTTCTTTCTCCTCTCTCTCTCTCTCTCTCTTTCTATTTCTCTCTTTTCCCCATTTTTTCTCTAGAATGAAATGAGATGATAAAATGATTTTCCCGCAGAGACTCAAAATGTTGAGTGTTTTATGAGACAGCCACTAGAGAGCTGCGTTACATATATAGGCCTAGTACATGTATTACTAAAGGAGGGTTTCCGCCCATGTTTGCTCTTCACTAAAATAGTAGGTCATGTGAGGGTATTTAGCTAATCTCAATACAATGTATTGGCAATGATTCTTACCACTTTATCTCGTTTCGTCGCGTAGGGAAACCTAAACATTTAGATTTGGATTTCCTTGGTCTAGGGCCTTGATGAAGGCGACTGAACTTTCTGATGGTTCATGTTCCTTTGTAACAAACATGAATAAAATAACTTCTAACAAATGCAGAAGAAAGGAGAATCGGGAAGGCTTTGTGTGAATTTCATTTGTACATTTTGATGTGAGCAAAAGGGAATTTCAATATTATGATACCAAGATGTTTGTATGAATTCGTTTAATTTGCCGACTTTGCAAGATTATCACGTTTGTTTCATAATAATCGGTATTTATGATCTGGTGATTAAGTAACAAAGACGGCTTTGCCATGACATCTTCACATCATCCTGCTAACAAGGACATCATAGCTTTTAAACTTTTCCTGAAGTACTCGATACGACAAGAATTTGTGGCACGCACACACACACACACACACACACACACACACACACCACTCACACACACGCATATCATTATATCAATCTATTTCCCTCTACCCATCATCTCCTTAGTTAATACGCGACGTTTTGTTTTTAGCAGCTTTAATCACAAAAATCTCACAAGAATGGAGTTAGCTCGATTTGCGATAAAACTCTTCAAATCAATAAGACAATTTTGAAAGCAAGTAGGCCTACATGTACCGAAACTATGAAATAGGAGATTGTTGGTGGTCGATATTGCCTCGGGAATCTTCTAACGTCTCACATGACGTTATCAAATCATAACTATTTTGAAACGAACCACGTCAGAGTAAGTGATGAATCAACGCTATTAAAGAACACTGCTGGCTGGTCTGGGTAACAGTTGTCGAATTCAAGCTCAAATTGTCGGATTAAGTGTTTCGCATGCTTATTTGAATGTTGATAGAAAAATCAGTTAGGAGAAGACGACGTGACAGAATGTGAACGGCACACTGTAAAGTGATTATCATACGGCAACAATTCACTGCTAAAAGTGTCGGAGAGTTGATTGACAAACACGGAGCAATTTCACTTTCGTCTCCCAACTCACATAACTGTCAAAAATAGAAAAACAGAAACAAAGGCAATAGATAAAGACATTTTGTTTTATTACATTGTTCATTAGCCTAGGCGTTCTGACTCATTTAATTTTCGCCAAGATGATCCTTTCAATATCTTTGATAAAGAATGGAATAAGTTTATTTCGTGACTAGCATTTGGATAAGCTTCGACACTGATTGTACTGGGTGTTACCACAAAAAAAAAATCTACTTTTGATCCTTAATAGTTCAAAAACTTTATGCCAGATAACACTGACATTGATATGAGCAATAGCTGAATACAATAGTGTAAAAATTTGTTGGAGGTGATTTAAAAATGAAAGCATAAATCAATTTCATTAAATTCAACATTTATCTTTAAGTTAGGTTTCAGATTTTGCTCTATTTTCAACCCTCTGTACAAAACTTTTCGAACATGGGTCAATTGGTGTGTATGGGGGTGCTGTTCGTTATTCCGAAGGTTCTTTTTTCCGAAGGTTCGTTAATCCGAAACACACAATTCCCTATACCTAGAGGTTCGTTAATCCGAAAATGAAAAAGGGTTCGTTAATACGAACATTTGTGGCGTTTTTCCGAAGGTTCGTTATTCCGAAGTTTCGTTAATCCGAAAATGAAATAGGGTTCGCTATTCCGAAGGCTCGTTTATCCTAAAATGAAAAAGAGTTCGTTATTCCGAAGATTCGTTAATTCGAAAATGAAATAGGGTTCGCTATTCCGAAGGTTCGTTGATCCGAAGTGATATAGGGTCCGAAACGAACCTTCGGAATAACGAGCTTTGTTTCATTTTCGGATCAACGAACCGTCAGAATAACGAACCTTATTTCATTTTCGGATTAATTAACCTTCGGAATAACAAACCTCATCACATTTTCGGATTAACGAACCTTCCGAATAACGAACCTTCGGACTAAAGAACCTTCGGAATAACGAACCTTCGGAATAACGAGCTGTAACCGTGTATGGGAGTAAATGGTTAACACCCAGGCAGTGGTCCTGAACAATGGGCAAGGTTTGAATGCTCTATTACATATTCATTAGAAATTCCACTATCACCGCTAGTTTCTATTCATCCTGAAATGTAGTGTATGGAAGCACATGAAAACATGTGCTTACTCTTTTTTCATGTGCATGCATTTTACCCTGTACCATGAATTCAGATTAGCAATGCCCAGGGCAATCTATCATGAATTCAAATAAAGCATTTATGTGCCTTGGAGCAAGAGTTCAGAAGCCTTGTCAGCAGAGCTCTGAAAGGTGGTATTCGTGGTATTCATGTCTATGTTTAGGTCTTTGTGTAAGCACACACTCACCACATACACATGGTTCCTGTGTAAAGTTCAATTTTGTACAGAGAGTTCAAATTTGACCAAAATCTGGAACTTAACTCTAAAATTAATCATGGATTTAATTAATCTGATTCATGCTATCATGGTCAAATCACCTCCAACAAAATTATGCACTATTCAGCTTTTATTCATATCAGTGACAGTGTTATCTGATATATAGCTTTCGAACTATTTAAGGATCAAAAGTGGGAATTGTTTTTTAACACCTAGTATAAGCCAGTTCACGGTTCCAATCTGAATATGTGCAGATAAAGATCATTTGGGACCTTCTATTAGATGGAGCAAAACTAGAAAGGGCTTCACGACAACTGTGTTATAAATGAACCAGGTGCAGACTGGTATTTACAGGTGGATTTGCTTTCTTTTCAGCACCATGCAGCATTGACATGTAAATTACCACTTCCTGCATGTCTGTTTTCAACTGCTCTTCTTGAAGAGTATTCCATGTTTTACAAAGGCTGTGGTTGGAGAGGTCGTTGCAGACTAGTGGTGACTGTGAACTTCGTAATTCGGGCCAGGAGTTTTAAACATGGAGTTCCAACTGGCTGTAATTATTCAAAACAGTTGTCAGATTTCTATTGATGTACAAAAGAATTCCACAGGTGCACTTGTGCCTTTGATGATCGATATTCCAAGCCGCCGTCTTGCTGAGCAATTTGAAGATTCATTTTGAACGTTATCATAATGTTGGCCATATTTGCTTATTTATTTATTAAATTAAATGAAATTTCACTTTAAAAAGCTTGTAAAACAAAAGTCAATTCCGTTTGGAAATTTGCGCAAAAATGTAAATCAGAGCTGTATGATGTGAAAATGTTAAAACTTTACCATCCTGGAAAGCTGGTTTAATCACTTTTCCACTTAATTTCCCCCAAATGAAATGTAATAATCTTCAAGTATAATTCTTTATTGATAGATATGTCATATTAGTGCCCGGGTATGCCCAGTCGAGTAATTTTCGTCTTCATTTCAGCATTTTTCCTCAATTTCTGTTCGCGCATCCTCGTGTCTGTACCACCTACCTTTTATAACAAGGATAGCGAAAAGTAATTACCATCACAAAGACATACACATGTATCTTCATTTTGAAAGTGGCTGGTGATTATGCAATGAGACACGAGTCAATTGTCTTCGTATCGGCGCGGCAGATCCTGTTTGGTACATGCTTCAAATGTTTTTGAGCGGCGGCTTCGAACATAGATCAAAGGGAATAGCTCTGTTGTTACTCCATCTCTTCAACCTCCTTGTTCGGGCTAAGTATTCACTGATAAGTTTCAAGGCCAACATTAGTACTGCCGAGTTGAAAAGCAGCCACTAGCGGGCGCTGCTGAGATTTCGACACAGTGGCACGTCAGACCTGGGCGAAGGGACGCACGTAGTTGTCGGTATCGGCGCCGTGGTCGTGGCCTGTAGAGTGGTGATACCCTCTGTGGTCGGTTCTTGCGTGGTAGCCGTTGTAGGATTAGTGGTAGAATTTGTTGTAGGTTCCATGGTGGTAGCTGTTGTACGATTAGTTGTGATATCTGTTGTAGGTTCCATGGTAATAGCTGTTGTAGGATTAGTGGTGGTAGCCGTTGTAAGTTCCGTGGTAACCTCTGTGGTAGGATTAGTGGTGGCATCTGTTGTAGATTCCATGGTGGCAGCTGTTGTACGATTAGTTGTGATATTTGTTGTAGGTTCCATGGTGGTAGCTGTTGCAGGATTAGTGGTGGTTGCCGTTGTAGGTTGCATGGTAGTGGCTGTCGTAGGATTAGTGGTGGTAGCCGTTGTAAGTTCCGTGGTGGTATCTGTTGTAGGATTAGTGGTGATATCTGTTGTAGGTTCCATGGTAATAGCTGTTGTAGGATTAGTGGTGGTAGCCGTTGTAAGTTCCGTGGTAACCTCTGTGGTAGGATTAGTGGTGGCATCTGTTGTAGATTCCATGGTGGTAGCTGTTGTAGGATTAGTGGGAGTATCTGGAGTTGATTCCATGGTGGTAGCCATGGTAGTAACTCTGGCTGTGGTGTCTGTGGTCTGACGACGTGTTGTTGTTGCAGTAGTAACCACAGGACCGGGTGATACAGGCCGTGTTTCCGAGCTACTACTCGAGCTGCCTCTCGAGCTGCCACTGGGGCTACCACTCGACCCACTCTCATCCGAGTTACTTCGCCTCTCTCTGAGGAGCCGGAAATGGTCGCTGAGTCTACTTCCTGTTCCTGCCCAGCGTATAAACAGAATTCGAAAATATACGAGCATGATATATCATATTTGAAGTTTGTATATATTTGTATAGAATAAGACAAATGAGAGGGAAATCATCAATGTCTTTATTGTTGTAATCTTATATTCATCTTATACCGTGCAGATTACATGTTCCAAATATACATTCTTCCGGGTTTGCCATCTTTCCGAAATCCTCGAATTAGCATTTCCCGGCGATCGACTGCTTACTTCGATCATGTTTCCACAAAGAGAATATTATGTCTGCAAACAGATTAAGTGAAAGCCAAACAAAATACATTTAATGCACGGACATTGAAATTTGTGGCAACTATCTCATTGATTATATCAGATGGTTAGGACAGTTAAATATGATTGATGTAAAACGATAAAAGTTTCCAAATAAAGTTGAAAGAGACTTACCCTCGACCAGCGTTACGTCATGGAGGACACAAAGACCCAGGAGGACAAAAAAAAGACATGGCGGACAGCTTCATCTGAAGGAACGAATATGGACACAGATCCTTTACTCATGAAAATGAGTCGCATTGTGGCCATATTAAAGAGTCACACATTGTCATTCAATCTTACTTTCTGTAAAACAAACCAATGAATTCAAATTCATGAATTTCTTCCGTCGAGATGTAGGGCAATTTGTCAATCAGTTGCAAACCAATGAATGCTCGCAATATGAACAACTTGTTGTTTATAGCGGACTCAAGGAGCAGTGACGGGAAAATAAAGTGTCACCTATTAAAGCAACGCTTGCCCCGGATGATGTGTCATGTTGGTAAGAAACATATCTTACAAAATAAATTACATAATAACCAAGTCTACATGAATACATGATTTTTGCAGATACATGCACGTGTCGAAAGATCAGTTAAGTCATCTTTTTGCAACACATTTTGAAAGGGAAGTGAATATTTCATTAGCAAATCGCCCAAACTGCTACTGAAAACAGTCACAGCAACCCAGTTAAAAAGGTGAGAGAAGTTACTTTGTGGTAATTACATGTATCATTGTCGGGATATAGTGATTCGCTATACTGGCGTTGACACACGCAAGTAGATATGAGAGCAAATAAAAGATGCAGTATCAATAAACTATTGTTATATCATTGAATTGTCATCGATTTTGTCTTGGGAAAGGTTGCATGCACTTAATCTGTCGACATTTCCTTCAGCAGGATAGCAAGTTAATACATTTCTGAAGTATCTGTCAATTGATATCAATTAATCACTCAATTGTGTAATACTAAGCCACCTTAGGTTTCATGCTAACAAATTTTATAAGGAGTATGACAGTCGCTATTTCAGATTCCAATTTAAAAAAAAAAAACAAAATTCTAAATATCAATCATTCCTCAAATAAAATCAGTATATCACATGTACTTACCTTTGTTAAGTAGATAGCTTTCTCGATATAGAGTCCAGGGACGGCTTGGCGATTTCTAAGATGTGATATTTCACAAAGTGATTCGATCAAGTGAATCATAGCTGTTTATCATGGTTTATGTACGCTGAAAATGAAACAGCATGGCGTAGTTTTCCCTTTCTCTCATCGAATGTTCGTTAATGCGGTGAGTTACAGACGAAACCCATTGATAATACAGGATCTGTGTTGTATGTGGTGAGCAACCAATGAAAACCTCAATATCATAGAGTATTTTTGTCTGGTATTGACAAAAAAGAAGAAGAAGAGAAAAAAGCTCCCTTGTGGTGACGATGGGATTTTTTTTTTTTTACTTTTTTGTTAGGCTTACGGCTATAGTAATGGATTTCATGTAATTCTTGATTCCGCACAAATGTTATTGTTATTTCATCAATTTCCATGTCAGTGTGACTCCCTCTTCTACAGAAAACGGAACAAGCTGGTTTCTAGGATTCCATCGTATCGGAAGCACAGTCCGAGAGGACCCCTCCCCAGAGAAAGCCCGGCTCAGTAGCCTCACTTTCCCTCAGAGGTCTCCTAACCTCAGTCGTGCCCCTAATCTTTTTTAAAAGAGACACTTCTACTGTATATTTATTTTCTCACAAGAAATGAAGATCATTTTGCTCCATCAACCTTCATTATGTAATATTTTCGAAAACGATCCCTTGTCAGTTGTGTGACCAAATCTCAAGCATTCATTTTTTTTTATAAGAACTGACAGTTGTCCTCATGTTATCATTTACGTTATTACTAAGTTTAGGGAATACCAACTGCCTTGTGAAATTATTGTTTCACTGTGGTATAGCCAGTCAAGTAATGTAATTGTTTTGTTTTGTTTTGTTTTGTTCCAGTGTTCCACGTTCTACAAGCGTGGCTTTTTTAGTGGAACACTGTTTTCCATCATTGTGATTATTTACTATTTTTGTTGCCATGACAAAGTGCATTGTTTTTTTTTTACGACATCATTCGTGTATAATATACTTTATATTGTATTGAAAAAATCCTTTATCGGACGAGTGTAAGAGAAATGAAAAAAAATGTATCACTTTGGATTATGTCAACTTTTTCTTTTCTTTTCTTTGTGATGATGGAAATAAATAAACTATTGAATTGAATATTGAATGTAATGTCTGTAGTATTTTGTCTGTAGTAATATTTGTTAATACTTGTACCTTAACAGAGATCAGCCATTAAAACCTATTGTTGATTCCTCCACGTTCATGTGTTGTATCTTTTATGGTGTAACTTGCACATATTATTGTAATGTTTATTTCCTTTTATTTATCATGTGGAAATAAATGAATTGAATTAAAGTTGCTCTCCTTTAATCATAAGCTTCAGATTTATTATGATCGTAACTATCCATTAGAAAGATCAAAAACTAATTCCAGAAAACCCAAGAATCCATGGATAATGAAAGCAATTATGAAATCAGTTAAGACGAGGAATCAGTTATATAAATCTTATTTGAAATATCCAACGATTGTATCGCATCAAAGTTATAAAAAATACTGTAATAAATCCACAAGTGGTGAGTATAATTCGTGAGTCCAGTAAACTTTATCATTTTCAACTGTCAGCCAAAGTGTCCTCTAATTCTAGCGCCACCTGGCGTCTGATTTAGGAAATTCTTGGCAGATCTCCTGCCTAAGGACGAGGCCGGATCATTTTGTATGGTAATGGAATTTCCTGTGTTGCTGATTATGCTTCCTCCTTCAACTCATTTTTCAGTATTATTGGTCCAAAATTAGCAAGTAAAATCCCAAGCACGGACCATGTGCAATTCTCAGATTTTCTCTTAAAACCACCAGAAGGGTCTTTTTCTGAACTCCAACGAAACCTGCTGAAATTTGTTTATTTATCTATCTATTTGTTTATCTATTGATCTATTTTATTTATTTATTTATTTATTCATTTATTTATTCATTTATCTTATTTCAGTATGGTAGCTCTGTCAGTGCCTAAACATAACATACAATTACCGTATACACTTACAACATGGCCAGATAGTTGAGTATTGCGGAGGTAGAAAAATACATAAATGTTTTAATCTTTTACGTCGAAATTCACTGAGAAGTGATATGTTGAAATATGATTGAGAATGATTGAAAACAAACATAAGTGTCTAGGTTACAGCACATGTATATATTGCTTAATCCATAATTCTTCATTTCACATATTACATTTAATCATACATTTGTCAAAATGATATAAATCTATCTTTCTAAAAAACAATAAACACATAAATTTGTCACATTTTTCACAATTATACTATGGCAGGGCCTTTAAAGCAGGCAAGCTGAATAAACACAAATAACTTGCTCACAATACCATTCTTTCATTCATAGCAGCTGAAATAATATAACATATAAGAGAAAAAAAACCTGTTTCAATCTTTATCAGTGTCATATCTGATGATTTAGAATTCGTAATATCCACCAAAACATAACATTGTTTGAGAAAATAAAGATGTATACAGAAATGCATGAAACTAAGAGGAAAATAAAATGCGTAATTCATTAAACCAGAATAATACATTTCATATAATCATTATTCTTTGAAGAAAAAAAATCATCTTTCATTACTGTTATGTATGATCATGCACTGTTGGCTTGCCATAGTGTGGTTGCTATGACGACGGGCTCCGAATAAATGATGGCTACTAACGGGACGTGTCCGTGTCCATTGTCGTTTGTCACATAGTAAGAACACAACAAAACTGGCGACGAGGACGGGATATTTGTGACATTCGACTCTCTAAGTTGTAGGGGTGCAGCTAGCACAATGGCGAGTGCAAATTTGGGGCAGAACAGGGTATTTTTGCCACCGTTTAGTTCCAGCTACGACAGCACGGAAGACTGGGACTGTTACGTCGAGCGGTTCGAACTTTACCTATTAGCAAATGGGCTCGCGGTGCCTGATGAGCCAGTACAGAGCGCACGCGATCGCACGGAGGAGCGGGACCTAGCATTAGTAAAGCAGGTCACTGCCATGTTCTTACATTCTATCGGACCGAAATACTACAGTCTAGTACGAGACTTGGTAGCACCAGCCACCCCACAATCGAAGTCCTATAACGAACTGAAGATGGTTTTGCGACGTCATTTGAAATCGACGCCCATGGTTGTAGCGGAGCGACGAAAGTTCATCCGTCGTGATCAAGCACCCGACGAGTCGACGAGTGACTACGTGGTTCAGCTGAAACATTTGAGCTTGAACTGCCAATACGGGGACAAGCTCGATGAACAGCTTCGCGATAGATTCATCAGTGGCATTTCCCACGAGCCTACTTCGCTGAAGTTGATGGAAAAAGCAACAGAAAACCCCAGACTTTCGTTCAGAGAAGCGGTAGACTACGCGCTACAGAGAGAAACAGCAGCGGGAGAGGCCCGTGCTATGCGGAACCAGAGTTCGCGGAATGGCATAGATTACAACGGCGCTAGACCAGGAACTAGGACCAGCACCATTGTGAATGCGGTCTACGGCAAGTCGCACGGTTCTACAGGCAGCGGTAACCGCGGGAGGAAGGAACAACGCGAGTGCTATCGTTGTGGGAGGAACCATGCACCTGATCAGTGTTGGTTTAAGTCAGCAACTTGCAGATGCTGTCAGAAGAAAGGACACATTGAAAGGAAGTGCCGGAGTAAGCCAAAACCGATGAAAAATCAGAACAAAGAACACACAGACTCTAGATCCAAGACTAAGTCAAAGACTAAAGCAAACGAAGGACAGAAAAGGAAAGGTGGTATTCATAATGTAAAGGAAAGTCATGAATACAATGATATGTCTGGAAACAGTGAGAATGAGAGTGAGCGTGATGGTTCTGACAATGAAAGTGATGTTGAGTACGATCGCACTATGTTCAAGTTGAGGACTGAGAGTAGTTCTAGGTTTAGAACTAGGTCCAGTTCTAGCGTTTAGTCTGAGAGTGGTGCTATTTTGGCCCCCATTGAGATTGAAGGTAAATTGACACAAATGGAAGTCGATACAGGGTCAAGTGTAAGCATCATACCACTGTCGTACTATGAAAAGCATTTGTCCCACTTGAAAATGGACCAGACTGAGAAGTCGTTTGCGAGTTTTACAGGAGAGACAGTTGAGCCTGTTGGTAAAGTCCAAGTCCGGGTCAGATATGGAACGTACCAAGGTAGACTAGCCCTGTATGTACTGGAATGTACAGAGTACATGTTGCTAGGTCGTGAGTGGTTAGGAGTAATTCCACTAGACTGGAAGTCGTTAGTCCAGACAAGTCTTGGTACTAGTACATTGGACCAGAAAGTGAACGTGCATAGGCTAAGCGATCAAGTAGTTCAGAAACACGAGAAGCTATTCGATGGACAGCTAGGTAAATTGTCACATGCAAAGGCTAGCATAAGGGTGAAAGATGATGCTACACCAGTCAGGACTAAGCCCTACAAAGTCCCGTATGCATTAAAGGCAGGGGTAGAACAAGAACTAGACCGATTGGAGAAGTGTGGTGTACTTACACCAATAGAACACAGTGAATGGAGCACAGGCATAGTGCCTGTCCCTAAGAAAGATGGAACAGTTAGGCTGTGTGGAAACTACAAGTGCACCGTCAACCCAGTGCTTAGTTCAGTGGCACCACCCAACAGAAATGTCGATGACATTTTGTCAAGTCTGAGTGGAGGAGTAACTTTTTCGAAGTTAGACCTAGCCCATGCCTACAATCAAATGGAACTAGATGAAAACTCCAAACAGTACTTAGTACTATCAACACACAAGGGTTTGTTCAAGCAGAATAGACTAGTGTTTGGGATTACCACAGCACCGGCAATTTGGCAGAACGCGATAGATCAGGTTTTGCAAGGATTACCGGGAGTACAGGTGTACCTAGACGATATTCTCGTTACGGGTAGTTCGCAAGAAGAGCACATGAGAAATTTGGACGCAGTGCTCACGCGCTTAGAGCAACGCGGTCTGAAGCTCAAAAAGGAGAAATGCGAGTTCGAGTGCAACTCTGTGGAGTTTCTAGGACATCGTATAGATGCGCAAGGTGTGCACACTGTTGAGGAGAAAGTGAAGCAGATTGTGAATCTCCCTAGACCAACTGATGTGTCGCAGTTACGATCGTACCTAGGGTTGTTGAACTACTATCGCAAGTATGTTCCAAATTTAGCGCACGTGATCGCCCCGCTCACAGATCTTTTGAAATCTGATCGGAAGTTCGTTTGGAGCGAAGAAGCAGAAACGGCATTCATACGCTCGAAAGAACTGCTGCAAGCGTCAGATTGTTTGATCCATTATGATCCACAGTTGCCGATCTCCATCGCAACGGATGCGAGTCCGATAGGCATAGGCGCAGTATTGTCGCACGTACTACCAGACGGAACTGAGAGACCGATACAGTTTGCGTCCAGGTCGCTCACGAAAACGGAAAGAAAATATCCTCAGATCGAGCGAGAAGCGTTAGCAATCATATTCGCGCTTCGCAAGTTCTACATGTACATCTATGGCCGCAGGTTTACGCTTATTACCGATAATAAGCCGCTCACAGCACTGCTAGGCCCGTACAAGAGTTTGCCTACATTAGCAGCGGAACGCATGCAAAGATGGGCTATGTACCTCGCAGGTTTTGATTACGAGATACGCTACCGCACATCAAAGGCCAATGCAAACGCAGACTGCTTTTCAAGGCTTCCGGACTCAAACGAGAAACGCGAAGGTCGTGAACCAGGAAATGTTTCGGTTTGTCATGTGGACATGCTACCGACAACACACGAGGAATTGCGTAATGCGACGCGCAAAGACCCGATCTTGTCCAAAGTGCTCAGATATACTTTGGATGGATGGCCAAAGCAGCTACCTACAGAAGAAAGCGAGCTAAAGACATTCTTCATGCGTAGAACAGAAATCACAATCGAGCAAGGCATACTCATGTGGGGAATGCGAATCATCATCCCTCACAAAATGCAGAAGGCAGTCCTTGCGGAATTACATCAAGGACATCTCGGAGTAGTAAAAATGAAATCAATCGCACGAAGCTACGTATGGTGGCCGCACCTCGATTCCCAGATCGAGGAATGCACAAAGCGATGCGAAACATGTCAGGTTGTGCAAAATCAGCCAGCGCAAACACTCTTACATCCATGGATTCCAGCGTCCAAACCGATGGAAAGAATCCATGTGGATTTTGCCGGACCATTCGAAGGTCTCACCTACATGGTCATAGTAGACGCATACTCTAAATGGCCGGAGGTATTCATCATGCCGAGTATCACATCAGAGCGCACCATTGATACTCTCCGAAGCGTATTTGCTAGGTATGGACTACCGCAAATCATCGTAACTGACAACGGAAGTCAGTTCACCTCCGCTGAATTCCAAGAGTTTGTACACATGAACGGCATAAAGCACAAGCGCAGCGCACCGTACCATCCGAGTACAAATGGTCAAGCAGAGCGTTTTGTCCAGACACTCAAACAGTCCATGCGCGCCTCAAGATCTGATGGAGGATCTGCACAAGCGAAGCTAGATAGATTCTTGCTGGCCTACCGCAATGCAGCACATAGTGTCACGGGGGAATCACCTGCTTCACTCTTCATGAAAAGGCAGTTGCGCATGAGACTAGATAACTTGCGTCCTAACAATGAACGTCGATATGCTGAACAGCTGCATTACCAAGCATCTCTCAGAGATAAGCGCAGCAAAGCAATCAAAATGCGCGAGTTTGCAGTAGGACAATCCATACTCGCTAGGGACTACATAGGAAAGCGTAAATGGGTCCCGGGAGTGGTTGTAGAAAGAGAAGGTCCGCTCATGTACAAAGTACAAGTACAAACAGGATCTTGGAGAAGGCATGTAGATCAGTTGCTTTCTAGATTAGAAACGGAAGAAGACTCACAAGATCAGAGTCAGTTAGGGAACAAAGAGTTTGATCCTACACGAGACCCAGACAGTTCAAGACCAAGCAGGTCTGTCCCAAGGGACACATTTGTCTTGCCTAGGTATGTAGAAGAACATCCATTGGGTTCTCAAAACACACCAGTTCGAGTACCTGAAACCTTACGTCAACAAGACAACGTAGATACTCAGAGTGAACCTGATGTACAAGGAGCTGAAGTAGAACAGTCTCCTACACAAGTGTTGAGGAGGTCTCAGAGGAAGAGAAAACCACCAGATAGATTTTCTTTCTGAATAGAGGTGTAGAGGAGTTGACACAAAGATGGATGTTAAATCACAACTCAGTGATTAAGGAGTTAATTTTTGGTGTTTAAATTACTCAGATGATTGTTGTTTCGATGTTAACAGAAACATGTGTTATATTAGCTGGATATAAAGTAATATCCCGAGGTTTTTGGTTAAGTTTAGTAGTTTATGTACATACATTATCAGCAACAAAACAGATTACAGATGTTTCGTGTACAAGCAAAATAAGTAACAACGGAATTACAAATGTTTTGAACAAGTATTCTGTGTCAGTTGAATGGACCATACAGTATATTTATTGCTGGAGATATTGAACTGGTTACATATCGCATATCCACTCACCTCAAAGTTTGATACAGTAGAAGTTATTCCGAATTCACATAGCAAACTGAGCATTGAGCTAATGATGTGACATTATTCTTAAGGAAACGAATAATGCTATTTACTGGTTGTTTTACAGTTTTGTGATAATCAGGATCTTTATACATACTGTGGAAAAATAACTCGGACAACACGTGGAAGTTGAAGTCCATGTATTTTATTTTGTATGTTACAGAATATATGATGTGAAATTTACGCATACAATTGCTGGAAAACAGCTTGTTTCGGTTAGTTGTGAACAGTAGCCAAAGGCAGAATTTTGTTATTATGCAAAGGATACTTTTTGCACTTTTTCATCCACAAAACAGAAAAGGAACAATGTTGCTGAATATCAAGTGACATTTGATTATGATCACACAGTTGTGGGCTGTATTTGTAAGTAAGAGACAATCTTTTTTGTGATGTCATGTTCTAATAACATGGTACTGCAGATGTACACAACATTGTATTATGGAAACCCTCACACCGGATGTCAAAATACGTTTTTGGATTGGCAGGGGGGAGAGTTGTTATGTATGATCATGCACTGTTGGCTTGCCATAGTGTGGTTGCTATGACGACGGGCTCCGAATAAATGATGGCTACTAACGGGACGTGTCCGTGTCCATTGTCGTTTGTCACATAGTAAGAACACAACAATTACCTATACATTACTGGATGTCATTTGCTCACCTGGGTAATGAAACATACGTCATAATATAAAATAAAACACTAAAGATCACAGATGAAGAAAAGAATCAACATTCTCTCGATGTTACATAATATGCAGTCGAAATTACTATCACATTCCATGTCTCACTCTCAATAAAACAGTTTTAATCCCCCCCCCCAAAAAAAAATACTAATACAAAATATACTATTTATCATTTACACTTTATGACACAATATTCCTGTTACTCTTGTCTTCCAAATCAGAGAAATATGCGTTTGACTACAAAATTTCTCATTTCTCTTTGACCACTGAAGCAAATCGAATGGGGTTTCCTGTAAGATGTGGGCAATGAGTTATAGTTTCATACCCTGAATTTGTATTTAGATTGATTCACCACTTTTAAAGATATCATTGCGGAGGGCCTCGTTTTGTTTTGTTTTTTGGGACATACTGTATATTACCATATATATTTTACTGCAACACTGTTTGAGCTAATTGTAGTAAATCTAAAGATAATCCTATTTTATTATTAAAAAAGAGCAGTCCGCATTTTACAGGATCATCTTATTTTGATATTACAGATCACTTGTTTTATGAGTTAAAATCACTAAAAGTGGCTGATATTAATGTTCTTCAAGTGGCACTTTTTATGTTTAAATATATTGTAGCCTTCTCTCCTTGTGTCGCTAGTGTATATGTTGTTATACGCTGTGTGCCATCCGGCCCCGGCAACTAGCTGGAGAAGGGTCAGGATGGTCCGAGCTAGGCTGGGGTCCGTTTGGTTGAAATATACAACCAGGCGTGGAGAACGGCGTTGAAATGTACCATATTGCTGGGTTACTTACTACCAGTCTATTCCCATTACTTGCTTACTACCAGACTACCAGTCACAATTCATCCAACGAAGATACCAGTACCAGTGCAGCTCATCCAATCGCAGATACCAATACCAGTGCAGCTCATCCAATGCAGATACCAATATCAGATACCACCAGTTCACTCGCATATCATTTCATCAGTTCCGTAATTGCATTGCACTACTCACCGATACTTATGTTATACTGCAGCAGACTTCAAAGGAAACGGTCCAGGCAGTAGTGTCCATTACAATCAACGCTTTATTATCACTCAACAACACTAATCATCCACACCTTGGCCTGTATCCAGGCCCACCCAGCTCTATCGGCCTGTATCCAGGCCCACCCAGCTGGCTTATCCACACTTTGGCCTGTATTTAGGCCCACCCAGCTGTTTCGATACATATTCGACCTCTTATTATTCTCCGACCGCTATATTTCCGAAACAGTTACGCATTTTACTTACTGACCTTTTCCTCACATACGCTTATTAACCTTCCTCATCATACGGAAATGATTAGATAACGAAGCAATAATTGTATGAAAGATTATTACTGAACATAATCGCATCTCCAACAATTATTACCCCTCTAAAATTTCTAACAAAACAATCCGTAATCGTCAGTTTCCTTGTAACTGATCGATTCATGATCGATTGCTAAAATAATCGATCGATTATATATTCGACCACGAAACTTTCAATATCGGGCTAATTTTCACCCGTTTTCTTACTAGTACACTAATCTACCAATTCTTCATTGGTTACAATATATTAATAAAGAATTTCCTTCATCTTTTACTATTTCTTTTTGATAACAGTATTCATTCATATCCAACTCGTAATGCCAGAAATATTCATCTTACAAATCCAAAATTGTTAGTATAGCACATAAAACTATACGACATTATGGGCCTGATTTGTGGAATAGTCTTCCTAATTGTATAGAAATATCTTCTAGTCAATTCTCAGTCAAGGTAAATATGAAACGACATTCATTATCGTTGTATA
Organism: Diadema antillarum; assembly: GCF_040938485.1. Classification (NCBI taxonomy): domain Eukaryota; kingdom Metazoa; phylum Echinodermata; class Echinoidea; order Diadematoida; family Diadematidae; genus Diadema; species Diadema antillarum. Next base: position 4,412,241 of record NW_027270890.1, on the reverse strand, counting down.
ATGTAGGGTGATTGCCGATTCGTTTTGTTATTCCATGACAGTTATTCAAGTTTGACAGTATCCTGCTTTTCTCTATTGGACTGTTTTTATTTTCTGATGCGGTATATCACTTTGATTTGAAATTCGTTCATAAATTAGTCCTGGTCTGATATCCGCAACCGTCTGAAAGGTCCCATGTCTAATAATACACAGTGTGCGAACACAGTTATAGTTGCCAAGATATACTTTACTCTTTCCAACACAATGTTATATTACATGACTCGTGTCCATACATAATATGCATACATAGATATTATGTATATCTTTTTCTATATGAAAATTAATCTACACAGACCTTTTTTTTAATAGCATTAACAATTATGCAACAACAAAACTGCACATGCATCACGCACTCGCACTCTAACTCACCTTTGCACTGATGCATTTTGAAGCTACGCTATTCGGTTACACAATATGTCATAAATGATTTGTAAAGAAATTCAAGCCATATTATGCTTTTCAAGAGGCCGCCATCAAACTCAAGCTTCAGCTTGAAATGACGGTCTCCTGTATTTTGCATGTTTTAATTAGATTGAATAATCAATGATTTTCAATTGTTTTTGTATGATTATAATTCACCTATACAATATTTCACTATTTGTACATTATAATGTAATGACAATATACGTATATGTTGGATATAATGTGAATAGTAGTGGAAAATTGTTATGTTGTATAAACTTTGTGAGAAATGGAGAAATGACTAAAATGAAATCAAATCTAAGATAAAAAAGTAAACAATATTTACAGATTTTGAGAATATTGAAAGACTAATTAACCAATCACATTGGCGATTAAACATGTGGTTTTATTTTGCATAATCATCCTGACGTTTCCTTTATAGAATTTTGGCGGAATTTCGCTGTTGGCTTTATCTTGTAATGGTATTGGCATCTCTGCATACCACTACATATCTGATATTTGTGAATAAGTAAATACAACTGCTTGATTCATCAAATTTCCACCAGACGGAAAGATATCTTGAATTGAATCCTCTTCATTCTTCTGATGATTAGGAAATATATAAAAAATATATTATCACAGAAAAGAAGTTGTCTATATCATGTGTAATGATCAATGGAGATGCCATTTTTTTTTCAGGAAAACAACATCTTAAAGATTAATGATTTGTATCGTTTGCACATGTATATCACAGTTCTTATAGCGCATATCACTACCGTAGTGTCTCTATGCGCTTTAAGGGAGAGGGATGAAAGTAGAAAGCGGAGATGTAGTGTACAATGTATACGTATGTACCAAACTCATTCATAATACTTTTTAAACAGAAATGTCTTGAGAGCTGTTTTAAACTTTAACACTGTGGGAGCTTCATAGGGCAATAGCGAAATTTATGTCTACAAACTTTTATTCTCTCCCTCCTGTATTCAATTCCATGTTCATCAAACAAGAAACTCTCCATTCATATCCTACCCGTTAATCCAATGAATTTTACTTGCCTTAAAGCACGACTATTTTTGCCGAATCCGTATTCCTTTTTTCTTGTCCGAAATCATGGAAATGTTGGAATTCTCTCTATAGTAATATGAAAGAAGCTTTAAGTTTTAATACTTTTACTTTTAAATGAAAGAAATTTATATTTCAAAATCAGTTATACCTCTACCAGCCTTGACTTCAAGTCTCATTTTTACCACAATCGTTTATCTTTTCCTTTAAAAAAAAAATCCTCTTATATTCCTTCTATTTTGGCGATCTTTATTATGTATCTCATGCCTGACGTGCCCTGGAATTCACCCATAATCTCCTCTTCCTTCTCTCTTTTCCCTGGTCCATTGTGTTGATAGTCTCTTCCTTCCACTCATTCCACGCTTACCTATCTTTTTTTTCAATAGGGAGCTTTAGATTTTAGACGCGCGGACGTTCAAAGCGAAAAAAACATGGTCTGAGCGTGCGCAGAAGCGCAAGTCAACTTGACGTGCGCTTCTGCGCACGCTCAGACTTTTTTCCCCCTTTGAACGCCCGCGCGTCTAAAATCTAAAGCTTCCTACAAGGGAGCGCGGCATAATGCCTCGAGTTTGTTTTTGTGTACATGTGTTTAGTTCGTCTTTGTCTTACTTTACATTTTCGCCTAGATTAATCAGTTTGATATATGTATGATATATATGTATATGTATATGTGTATATATATATATATATGTATATATATATATGTATATATATATATATATATATATCATTTTTCTTTTAAATGAGAGGTTCTAGAAACTACAAGCTGTGCTTTTTTTTTAGTATCTGTCATGAAACTAACAAATTGTATTACAGTCTACAGTTTGCTTTTTATTACATTGTTGTGGTACTACAAAGTACTACAAATTCAAAATACTGTAATATTATGTTGGAAACTAAATTCAATTCAATTTTCAATCTATTTCATACTTCTCGTATATCAATATCACATAAAGCATACAACAGCACAAGTTCATTTACCTTGTCAACAATTGCAAAAAAAATACATACATGATAATAACACATTAAATATAATGATAACTGGTCAAAACCAAAATGGGGTTGCACAAAGAGAAGTATGATGGGACCTACATGAAAGCAAGTTGCTTGGCTGTTAGTCCCGAGTAATCAGTGTTTGTGAAAGAGAAACGAAGAAATAAAATGAAACGAAATAAAATGGGGAAAAAATACCGAACATTCATTCTCATGCAGTATGCAATGCTAGACAGATACGACCAAAGAGTGTAGGGTGATGTTTACAAAGAGATGGAAAACACCAAAATATTCGTGTTTAAACTACATCGACATTGTCATTAATTGAATCCTTTACAGCATTCTCCAGCATATTTGGATTAAAAACAATCCAATCCCGTTCCACACAGCATGGTGAATGGTAATACACTTGTACTTTCTGGTACAAGACCCCTTTTATTTAAACATGTAATACTATTATCGGTATTGTGGTAAGCAAAATTATTGCAGCTACTACATCCACACTCCGATCTGATGAGTCATTGCCTACTCTAACTGCATGTTTTTAAATTGCAAGTTGTTGTTAAGTCCTTTATGGAAAGGAAGGCGAATATTTCATTGTGCTACCAAGAAAACTTTTGCAAGGAGTCTGAGATGCGTTGCCCTATTCACTTCATTTTATAAAACACGTCACGATATAATTATATGGGCATGCTGAAACGGTTATAAGGTTCGTTATTCCGAAGGTTCATTGTTCCGAATTTCATTTTCGGATTAACCAATCTTCGGAATAATGAACCTTCGGAATAACTCCACAAATTTTCGGATTAACGAACGCTTTTTCATTTTCGGATTAACGAACCTCTAGGTATAGGGAATTTGCATGTTTCGGATTAACGACCCTTCGGAATAACGAACCTTCGGAATAGCGAACCTTCGGAATAACGAACAGCACCCCTCTGAAACTGTCCACATGCAGAGAGTCGACAGTTTTAACGGCATTAAGATGAATTACGTTCACAAGTCATCTCAGTTTTTGAAATAGACTCATCACATACTGATACATGCAATGTCAATAGCAGCTCTTACAAAGCAAGACAAAAAGAACTATTGAGTATCGTGACCTTTGACCTCGTGTTTCTTTAAATTTGCGTCGCGTCAGTGGCCTTCGGACTCCAAAACGATCGTATACGTATCTTCCATTAACAGAACGAGTGAAACTTCCATCGACCAGTTGATCCCCACCATGTCATAAGCCCAATGGACCTAAACTCTAAGGGGTTTGGATCCAACCAATTAAAGAATGGCTCCGGGTTGCCATAGCGTCCTACTGAAAAGTTTCCCGAGTCAAAGTTCAGCCAGAAGCGATCGTAGACATGAGGTCCAGAGATTCGACCTACGCTGTCGCTGAAGAGGGGCTTCTCCATCTTCCGGACATTGAGACGGTCAATTATTGTCCTTTTGTTACCATCTCTACCAAGACCTGTTTGAGAGCATAATGAATCTATAGAAATGATCAACATCTCTTTTTTTTTTCAAGCAATGTTTTCATGCTTATACACATGATTCTCTATCGTGCATACACCATGACATTTCATGTAACCAAGGAAGTTCTACATGTAATGGAGAATTTTCTCTATTTTTTCATAAAATTGAAACACATTTATCTTTTTACTACTAGCACCATATGCACTTGGTCAGCTTATTTCATTATGCATATGCAATTAAGTCAAGTTTAGCCAATTCAGATTTCATTTTCATTTCATTGATTGTTTCTGCATGGTACAAGAAATCAACAAAATCACTTTCAAAAATAATTATACACATCGTTCATCATTATTCATGGCTGATTTGCACATGGAAGGTAAGCAAATCATTGTGACAGAGAACAGAGATATAATAAAAGAAAAAAAATCAAAGTATCACACAGAAGGATCCCAGTAAGCCGAGTTTTATATTGTGGCCTCATCATATAAAATGTACAAAGAAATAAATAAACAGTTTTAACAAACTACAATACTGACTTACTGATTCGGCAAGTAACAAACTATTTCACACGTCAAAACATACATGGTCATGTACACAGGTGATGATTAAAAAAAAGAAGAAGAAAGGAATAGCGATAATGGGAGATGGTGAGAAAGAACAGGAGAGAAAGAAATAGAAATACTCCTCGTTCACTGTACACAATAACAATGCACTGCACAAATGCGACACTATGAAATGAAGGTGCATTCACCCTGTTGCCAGGTAACAGCTGGGTGAAGCAACGTACGGATTTTTCGAGAAAAAAAACCCTCGTAGAATACATAACGAGGCTTAATGTGTCAGTTTCCCTAGTGTCTGGCTCATTGGCCTTATTTGCTTACTATCGAAATCATGGGCTTTATGACTCTTCGGCTGCACAGTATGCCCCCCCCCCCCAAAAAAAAAAAAGAAAGAAAGAAAACAAAAACAAAACAAAACAATTACAATCGGATTTCGCGACGACAACTACCAATATGATTTAACCGCGTCAATGCGATACTTCAGGGTCTTAAAATATAACATCTTAGCTATATTATGCCGAAATTCCCATTCAATTTGATTTAGTCGTCACAGAAAAATGTGGATAGTTGTAACGCATGTCATGGGTCTGATTCTTCCTAGTTGGGCACTTGGGTGCTCTTGGAAATGCATCATGTGTGAAGACAATGAACAGAACTTGGAGGGAAGGGATTCCTGGCATGCTCTACAAAACTCTTCATTTCTCTTTGACCACTGAAGCAAATCGGATGGGGTTTTCTGTAAGATGTGGGTAATAAGTTATAGTTTCACACCCTGAAAATGTATTTGGATTTATTCACAATTTTTTGTCAGGGTCCTGTTATAATTTTGGGGGACATACGGTACAACTCGCGGACTGAGTGACTCATATGGACTGTATGAATAGTGGGCTGTATGATTCGTGGTTGTGGAACTCATTACATGCACCCGAAAAAAAAAAATCTTACCTGGTATTTTCTTTAGATCTTAATAACCAAAGGATGATGAAATAACGTGTTTGAAGATTTACGTGACAAATCTCATGTACCTACTTTTCTTCAGAACTATTGAGTGAAAAAAAAATCTTCAAATGAATGCATTGTCCCAATGAATGGATGAATCCTGAGAAATATGTTGTCGAGGAGTTAGTTTTTCAAATGAATATGATAACGTTGTTTTAGGAACGCAGGCCTACGTTTCACACCTGCGCTTTTCCGTGAAATTTACATAACATTAAGTTGCTGTTGGTTTTTCTATATGGTGAGTTGATTATGTTAGGGAATGTCTTACAGTTGAGCTATATAGTATTTCATAGTCCTTTTGATGAAGTGTCAGAGCATAATAACGAATGTATCGTATTCTTAAAACACTTTTATGGAAGTTAAAAAGGCACATTTACTTCGCCACGGAACATATGGCTTATCTGCTTGCCTTGGAAGGAACAGATAGTGGAGGTGCCATAAGCGCTTTCCGTGACATTCGCAGATTTATGTGTGTAGCAAGAGAGAAGGGGTGTGGAACGACATTTCAGATGTAAAATTGAAGGCTGTGTACTCAAGAAAAAAAATGGTGAGAACTCTTTCTCGTTTTTTGTTTTGTTTCGTTTTTTTCACGCGAATATATTGTTTGGGTTGTCAAACGTCGGTAAATATCAATACACCTAACAAATTACAAAAACTTAAGACTAACAAGGAGACATTTTTGATATACTTTAAAAAAAGAAAACTAAAATCCTTGACCGTCAACCTAAAACATCAATGTACCACAAAAAAAAGACAAATGGATACTCTATCATTTCCTGACGACAGTGTCATTTATCTTTGTACTTTTGAAGGATTGGGGGTTGAATCTTGTTTTCCCTCTTTTTAATTCATATAATATAGGTTTTCCCGGTCAATTTCATACCTTTGTCACTCAAATTCATTAATGTGCATTCAAATTCACGCAGCGCACGCACGCGAAAATATTCGGGCATTCAAATTCAGAATCCGAGCGATCAATTTCATTTATGGGCGTTCTGTTTCGTTTTCGTGGAAATCAAATTCACGATTGGGCATTCAATTTCAAAATGCGAGACCGACTTTCCTACTCGGGCATTCAAATTCATGCGATAGTCACGTGATAGTCCCAATGAGCTTGTTTGGAGCGTTCAAATTCATTTTTAGGCGATCAAGTTCCTACTTCGTGCAATCAATTTAACGAGTTAAATGGAGTAGACTTTTAAGAAAGGAAAAAGGGCCAACACAACCAATGAAGGCTTGCATATAGTGTAATTATGATTGTTTACAGGTTCTACATTGTTCTCTTTTCATGTACTCTTTGTTTTTCATCTCTATAAATTTCAAATTGTATTGTCCAATCAGCAGTGCATCCAAACAACACAAAGGCAATTATAATCATATTTCTTGATGATACTGCATGCTGACATCGCCCCAACACCCACCCTATAATGACAATTCATCAAAGACAAACTGACACACAATGATCTCACATAGTCCCGCAAAAGTAAATCAATAAGAGAGCAATACATAACAAACAAGACGTATAAAATGTTCATGTTTCAATGTCAATATAGTCGAAATTGTTTTTTTTTTTCCTTCGAAAGTGTCAACCAACCCTCCGTATTATGCTCGTCTGTAGGTCTATACAGTGCCTAATGTTTGTTTGTTTCATTTTCCATCAAAAAAAAAAAAAATGGCTGGATAAGAGAGTAGTATCCAAGCAGCTCACAACATTCTTACAAGAAAACAGCTTATATGATGATTTCCAGTCGGCTTATCGTGCTCACCACAGTGTGGAGACTGCTGTACTTAGAATTCAGAATGATCTCCTTCAAGCTATAAATGTTGGGAAAATATCTCTCCTGGTCCTTTTGGGACATGTCTGCAGCCTTTGATACTGTAGATTATGGAGTTCTTCTTACTCGCTTGGAAAGCCTCTTTGGTGTAGCTGAAATTGCGCTTCATGGTTCCGTTCTTATCTCACTCAGAGAAAACACTTTGTGAGCATGGATGGTGCTAGCTCTGACAGATTGCCTTTGCAATATGGACTTCCTCAAGGATCTGTCCTGGGCACAGTGCTCTTCTGCATGTACTGCTTGCCACTTGGAGATATCATCAAGAGTCATGGCCTTAGTTATCATTGCTACGCTGATGATATCCAGATATATTTATCAGTGAATCCTGTCCATTCTGAAGTAATACAAGCAATACAGCGTATGAGACTTGTGTTGATGAGTTGCATAAGTGGATGATTTCAAACTTTCTGAAGCTTAATGAAGGGAAGACGGAGTTTATGATCATTGGGTTCTAAGCATCAAAGACCAAAGGTAAACGTCACTGGGATCAGAGTGGGTGGAGATAACATCCCTCCTTCAGATACTGCCAGGAATCTTGGAATCATTTTTGACTCTAATCTTCATGAAAAGCCACATCTTGGCTGTATCCAGAGCAGCTTTCTTAGCTCTCAGAAACATTGGCTTGATCCGCAAGTACATCAATAACCATGTTGCAGAACTTCTGGTGCATGCATACATCACATCGAAGCTTGACATGGGAAATTCAGTATTGTATTATCTGAATAAGTCACAAATACACAGACTTCAGCGCCTGCAGAATAGCGCAGCTAGAGTTGTCACCATTTCCAGGAAGAGTACAAGCATCAACTCTCTTCTGAAAAAGCTACATTGGCTATGTGTTGAACAGAGGATTGAGTATAAGATTAGTTTGGTTGTGTACAAGGCACTGAATGGCAGTTCTCCATCATATATATGTGATCTACTAGAGCCATATGTCCCAGCAAGAGAAAATCTACGTTCTGCAGACAAGTACCTGCTGGTGGAACACAGAGCACACAACTCTTGGGGAGCTCGTTCATTCCGCGTGGCTGCTGCAAAGATATGGAATGGCCTTCCACAGTCAATCCGCAGAGCTCTTACCACAGAATCTTTTAAAACAACCCTCAAGACCCATCTCTTCAAATTGAAAAACTAGCCAATGTGTAAGAATGTATGTTTACACATTTGGAGACAATGACTTCCTGGAACTATTTCTTTTTGTTTTAACTGTCATATCACAAGCGGTGCACCCATGAAATTTAAGCTGAATTATGTATTTATTTTGGAGCAAGCGCCATGAGCGCCTGACTTGGCGGATACCGGCGCTATACAAGACTTCATCATCATCATCATCATAATCATCATCATATTCAACTGCAATAGTTGGTCTTAAAATGGGGTCCAGTTGGATGTTCTGCTCTCTGCGATGAATAAATGAAGTGGATCTTTTACGTACATGAGTTGTGACTCTCTCACACATGGGACCTCCATTTCATGTCCAATCCGAGGGACATGTGCCTGTATATTCCTTTTTGCTTGGCGCGAGTTCAAAATAGTCAATGAACAGGTGGACCTCTACTGCAAATTAAATAATTATCATAAATCCCAATATATTCAAATCCAAATGAGAAACACATGCATACACGGCCCAAACTAACTAAATTCAGGACTTCTTTTAAATTGAATGCAGTTATTTGGAACATGGTTGCCTATTCACGAATTTGAATGACCGACGAGATTCCGTCGCCAGCTTGACATGAATTTGAATGCTCATTGGTGAAATGCGTGCTCCTCTCTTAAATTTGAATGCTCCGATAGTGAATTTGAATGTTCCGATAGTGAATTAGAATGCTCCGACAGTAAATTTGAATGCTCGGATAGTGAATTCGAATGACCGGATTTTGAATTTGATTACTGATTTAGTGCTGCGAGCGTGGAATGCGTGAAATCGAATGCTCGGAATAGGAACTTGAATGACAAAAGTATGAAATTGACCGGGAAAACATTATGCGTATATATATACATATATATATACATTACCTTGTCTCCGATATCTTCTGTTCTATTCCTGCTTCACGAAACTCCAACAGCTATGTCAAATTGCTTGTGTTCAATAATGTGAATATTTTGTCTTTCCGTTGTATATTCTTATATGAAAAATATGTATATGTATGATACGATCCATGACGAACAAAACTTACCTGAATCTTATTTTGATGTGCCCGCCTTTAACTCAAAATATAAAGATGCCAAGTTTTCTGATTCATTTTCGTTAGTTCATTTCAATCGTATAAGTTTTTCGAAAAATTTCGATAATTTGAATATGTATATAAGCAGCATTGATCATAATTTTAAGGTAATAGGACTTACTGAAACTTGGTTAAATGAATCTTCTTCAGTTGAAGCTTATAATTTCGATGAATATAATTTATTTTGTAATAATAGAATTAACAAACGAGGTGGTGGAACAGGTGTATATGTTCATAATTCCTTACATGTATTTATTAGACAAGAGTTGACAGTTATATCTGAGTCGTTTGAAAGTATTTTTGTTGAGTTAGCAAATAACAACACCAAATGTAAAAAAAAAAAAAAACAATTGTTGGTGTGGTAGATCGTCCCCCGAATTGTAATATTTATATGTTTTGAATGAATTTGTAAATTTTTTACATAAGGTAAATCCGCGTGTATGTAATTGTTTCATAATGGGTGACTTCAATTTAGATTTAGTGAAAATAGGTTTAAATTCCAAAATTGATTTATTTATGGATATTTTGTATGGATTTTATTTGGAACCTTTGATTAGCAGTCCCATTCGGATAACTGCAACCTCTGCCACTTTGTTGGACAATATATTTACAAATGTTAATATTTGTACTCACTCAGGAATTTTGATTAGTGATGTAAGTGATCACCTGCCAATTTTTTGTATGTCTTCATCCATTGCCCATTGTACAAACAAATCACCTCTCATTTATGTAAAGCGTAATATTACTCAGTCAAATATGATTGCTTTTTTTAACACATTGAAAAATGTTGAATGGGAAAATTACATTGATGTAGGAAGTGTTGATTTCAAGTATAATAGTTTTTTGCAAGTATTTAAAGATATTTATGAAGAATGTTTTCCTTATAAATCATATGATTTTAAGAAGAAGAATAAGAATCCATGGTTGACTAAGGATTTGATTAAGCTTTGTCGTAAAAAATCAAGTATGTATAAAAAATATGTTAAGAAACCAACCCCTTATAGAAAAGAGGTGTATAATAAATTTCGAAATTATGTTACACTTCGATTAAGGCAACCAAAAAAGAAATATCTTAATGAAAAATTTTATCAAGTGAAAAATGATATTAAATCAACATGGAAAATCATCAATAATCTTTTAAAGGGTACAAGAAATACCCAAAGTAGTTTAATAGAAAGTGCTGAGATTGGGAATGAAAAAATAACAAATAATAAAGATATAGCTGATTGTTTTAATGATTTTTTTTGTTAGTATTGGGGAGAAACTGCAGATCTGTAATGATAAGAGAAATGAAAATTCATATGATAAATATTTGAAATTTCCTAATAAAAATAGCATATTTTGTAAGCCAATATCAAAAAAAGAAATAATAACGATTGTAGAGGAAATAAAAAGTAATGTAAGTTCAGGTGTAGATGGTATAGATATAAAAGTAATAAAGCTTGTAATTTCTGTTATATGTGAACCATTAAGTTTTTTTTTTTTCAATGACTGTATGTCTGTTGGTTTTTTCCATCAAAAATGAAAATTGCACGTGTAACACCTATTCATACAAAGGGTAACCGTAATGACATTAATAATTACAGACCAATATCGGTGTTAACTATATTTTCAAAGATATTAGAGAAATGTATATTCAATAGATTAATTGAGTTTATAGATAAACAAAGTATTTTGATAAAAAGTCAGTTTGGATTTAGAAGGGGTCATACAACAGCCACAGCAATACTAGATCTTGTGAAAAAAAAAATAAATGATGCTACTGATAATAAAGAATATGCTGTAACAATATTTATTGACCTTACTAAGGCTTTTTATGTTATAGATAATTTTGTTTTATTACAAAAATTATATTATGGTATACGTGGCCCCCCATTTAAACTTTTAATTAGTTATCTTAAAGATCGTCAAGAGTTAACTGTAGTTAATGAAATTGAATCTGATATCAGAACAATTAATTGTGGTGTTCCACAAGGATCGATTTCAGGCCCTCTTCTTTTTCTTATATATATAATGATTTACCATTATAAAACTCAACATTTAAGTTATGTTTTATTTGCTGATGATACCAAATTGTTAATGAAGAAGTGCAATCCTTATGCAACTGGTTCAAGGCAAACAAACTACAAATGAATATTAGTAAAACGAAATACATGATTTTCCAACCTTCCCAGCAACTTGTTATGTGTTATGTAACTATATAAGTGTTATGTCCGTATGAAGTGTACTTTTTGTTCGAACACCGTAAGATCGAATCACAAGATATGTGTATGTGAATTGTGCGAAAAGCAATGGCATGAGACATGCTACATGTCAAGCTGTTCGCTGCACTTAAATCCAAAATGTTATATTTGTCCTTCGTGTATCTCAAACGAATTGCCATTTAACCACATACTTGAAGATGATGATTTTCACAGAGAATTATTCTCTTTTTTTCACTACTCTAGCAGTGATATCTCATTTGAATCAGGTCTTGACTCCCACGTTTTTGATGTTTTGGCATGAATAGTGATGATAATGTTTCCATCAATAATCTAGAAAGTCCATGCAATTATTATTTTAATGACACTTTCAATCACAAATTTCTGAAATGTCAAAACGAGGCTGTGTTCTCCTATTTCATTTGAATGCTCAGAGTTTGTCTGCAAAGTACGAATGCTTAACCGACTATCTGAGTAGCCTTTGCCATAAATTTTCAATTTATGCTTTCACTGAGACTTGGTTTAACTCGAATGTGTCCTCCCTTTACAATATGCCAGGTTATTCTTTGTTACATAGATCACGTGAAGGAAGAAGAGGAGGAGGGGTTTGTTTCTATGTGGAATCTAAATACGTGTTTAAGGAAAGAGATGATTTGGTGTTTTGCAACGAATATACAGATACTTTATTTATTGAAATTGATATGAAGCACGCAAAGAATGTTATAATTGGTGTGGTGTACAGAGCTCCAAATTCAAACCTAGTGATTTCAATGGTATGCTAGAAAAGTCTTGAAAGCTATTGCCATGGAAAACAAATTATGTTACATTGTTGGGGACTTTAACTTCGACATACTTAAATACTCTGTGAGTTCATGTACAAGCGAATTCATGAGCGTAATGTATTCGCACGGTTTGTACCCACTTATCACCAAACCTACCCGGTTAACAGCGAGATCATACACTTGTATTGACAACATATTTACCAACGTTGTTGATAAACCAGCGACTCAGGAATCCTTTTTTCTGATGTTTCTGACCACTTACCAATTTTTCAATTTACAAAATTTGACAAACAGCACCAGCAACAGTACAGGCTCGAAAGTCACGATCAAAAGCCACTTTATGAAAATTTTGATATGAAAGAGCTCTCTCGGGAATTATGCTCAGTCAATTGGTCATTTATTGAAAATGGGAGTGATGTTAACTCCTCGTATGATAATTTTCTTGAGACTTTCACCAAGATTTGTGATAAACATGTTATCCAGCGTGCATCACTCAAGAAGACCAAAAAATATACTATAAGAAAGCCGTGGGTAACAAAAGGAATATTAAAGTCAATCAATAGAAGGCAAAGGTTATATTACAAACATATTCATGTTCCCTCACGTAAGAATGAAGTTGTGTATAAACGATATAGAAACAAATTGAATGTGATTCTACGCGAATCAAAACGACTTTATTTTGCAAACTTGATTGAAAGAAATAGATCAAACCTTTGTAAAACATGGAAAATTGTAAATGAGATTTTGGGGAGAAGTAGCAAATCTGAATTGCCACCTTTTATCGAACTTTGTGGTCAAAAAATTGAAAATCATAAAGAAATAGCAAATGTTTTCAACCAGTATTTTGCGAATATAGGAGTCTCAATCTCAGAAAACATTCAAAGTTGTCCAAAGCATTTTACAGATTATTTGAGCTCGAAACCATCAGTTTCCATTTTCTTCTGTCCTACCAATGAGTCGGAAATAGCTGAAATCGTGAAAGACATGAATTGTAAGATTTCATGTGGTCATGATGGTTTTAGTTCTAAATTTGTAAAACAAATTATCCATTATATTGCTCGTCCCTGGCTCTTATATTCAATCAATCGCTATGCTCAGGTAAGGTCCCAGACTCCCTCAAACTTGCAAAGGTAATTCCTGTTTATAAGAAGAATAATAAATTTTTGATAGAAAATTATAGACCAATTTCTCTTCTTCCAACTTTCTCCAAAATAATTGAACGCATAGTATATAAACGTTTGTACAAGTATTTGTCCGAAAATGACCTTCTCATAAAAGAACAATTTGGTTTTCGGCCCTCCTTTTCGACCGAAACAGCATTGTACACACCTTGGAACAAGTCATTTTATCCCTTGAAAAGAAAGAAATTCCCTTGGAACACTATGGTATTCGTGGTGTGCCTCATTCTTGGTTTGTTGATTATTTGAGTGGACGACAACAATACACCAGCTTCAACGGTGCTAAGTCGGACCTCATGCCCGTATCTCATGGCGTGCCCCAAGGTAGTATCCTTGGCCCTCTTCTCTTTTTGATTTATGTCAATGATGTTATCAATTCATCGAAAGTTTTTCGTTTTGTAATGTATGCTGATGATATCAATATTATATATTCACATTCTGATCAGAAAATCCTTAACCAAATTGTTAATGAAGAAGTGCAATCCTTATGCAACTGGTTCAAGGCAAACAAACTACAAATGAATATTAGTAAAACGAAATACATGATTTTCCAATCTTCCAGAAAACAGATACAATTTTGTCCAAACTTTTCTATAAAAATTGATAATAACGAAATTGAAAAGGTTGCCACAATAAACTTTTTAGGGGTATATATTGACGAAAAGTTGTCCTGGAATGACCATGTCAATTATGTTCATGGAAAGATAAGTGTTGCACTTGGTATGATGTTCAAGCTTCGTTCGTTAATCCCGAAAAATACACTGTTCATGCTTTACAATGCCTTTATCTTGCCGTACTTAGACTATTGTAATCTCGTCTGGTCAGGGACTAGCCAGCGACAATTAGATCGGCTAACGGTCCTCCAAAAGAAAGCCATTCGCCTTTGTACAAATTCCCTCAAACTTGCCCACACCCCTCCATTATTTAAGGACTTGCAAACGTTAAATTTTCGAGACAGAATTTCATTTAAACTTGGTATTTTTATGTATAAATATGTTCGCTCCGTCTTGCCAGATATATTCAATGATTATTTTTCTTCTCATGCCAAGAAACATTCTTTCAATACTAGAAATAAACAATGTTATATTTTACCATTTTATCGTCTGAAAATCAGTCAGTCCAACTCTATAAAGTACAAAGGGGCTAAATTGTGGAATTTGTTAAGCATGAAACTGAAATCTGTTAACACATTGAATCTTTTTATGACTCAATATAAGCAGCTTCTTCTCAATCTGTATTGATTAATGTTTATGAATGAATGATGAATAATTGTGCAATTCCCATACAAACCTTTGACAATTACCCTGCATGTTTGTTTGTTTGTTTGTTTTTTATTGTATAGTATTATATTGTATTAGTTCAGTTGTTGTTTTGTTTCCTGTTTCCTGTCTCTATCATAATGTATTGTTGATTTTGTAACGGCCTCTAATTTAAGTTCTGTTTTGATATATATATGTTTCATTCAAAACTGTGATTTTAAACTATATTGTAAAGGAAATCTCCATTTCCAAGCCCTAGGCTTTTGCGTGATTTCCTCCTTTGACTCACACATCTATGTAAATATTTTATATGTGATTTTATGAAATGAATAAATTTAATTGAAAAAAAAATTGAAAATACCAGTGTATTTTGTAAAGGCTCAGATCCATGTAAACTATTTGATATTGTTAATAGACAATTGCGCAATATTAGTGATTGGATGGAAGCCAATAAGTTGATTTTGAATATAGATAAAAATCATTATATTTTATTTGGTATGCGAATCATAACAGACCACAATTTGCAGTTGTATTTTAAGAATATGAAAATAGATAGAGTTGTAAGCACAAAATTCTTAGGAGTAATTATAGATGAAAGATTGTCTTGGAATTATCATATTGATTACATAGCCAGTATTATATAAAGAAACATAGGGGTTTTGTGTAAATTACAGTATCTTCTTAGGAATGTCCTTAAAATGTTATACCATGCTTTGATTTCACTACAAATTAATTACTGCAATATTGTATGGGGATTCACTTTTAATAAAAATATTGATCGAATACATAAATTACAAAAACGGGGAGTGCTTTTAATAACCAATTCAACATATGCTTCCCCCAGTTTACCTCTGTTTTCGAAAACTCAAATATTACTTATTTTAATTTCATTAGAGTCTGCAATATTCATGTTTTAACTTTATAATAGTTTTCTCCCTGATGTATTCTCTGATTATTTTACCCTCAGTAGTTCAATTCATGATTATAATACCAGAAATGCTCAGAGTATTCATCCCCCATTAAATCGCACATCTTGTACGCAGTCATCAATATTTTACAAAGGTACTATTTTGTGGAATAATTTGAATATAGTTTTCAGGATCAGTAAGACCGTAAGACAATTTAAAAGATTATATAAACAACATCTTTTTGATGCAATTAAGTTACAAGTTGACGAATAGTTGAATATGGAGTTTTCTTCTTTTCTTCTCTACTTTCATATCTAAACGTATCCGGTTTTTTATTGATTCAAGTTGTAAATCTTATCGTATTTTGTATTCATGTTTGTTTCAATTCAGTTACAAACCAATGATTTTAAAAGATTACATGTATTTACATCATAATATTTCTTAAGGGATCATTTTCAATAAGCCTACTTTGTGCTTCTCATGATTCCGCCACTATCATATTTGACACCATGTATTTTTGTTTGTTTGTTTGTCTGTCTGTTTGTCTTTAATGCAAAGTTTGTAAACCAATTATGAAAGTGGAAATAAATGAAATGAAATGAAAATGAAATGATATATATATATATATATATATATATATATATATAATGTATACACGTATATCATATATACAAACACATATACATATGAACATATTCTAAACAGTAATCATAAATGCATACCTGTACATCCAAGTTTTTGTGTAATTAAGCAAATGTAGGATAGACATATAGATAAAACAAAATGAAATCAAGTACAATTTTAAATCCTTGAGAATCATACGTTAAGAACATTTCTTTCGACAGGAAGGACACTCACCGATCACATATTCGTGGATATTCGTCTGGGAAGGGTTCATTGTCAGGGCAATGTGAGGGGCCTTGTCAGTACTGACTTCAAAATCCAGTGACGTCATATCCGTTGTTAGGTTCAGCCCATAAAAGTTGAAGACTAACTTGCGGCCGCTGTTTGGTGTGTGGATTACGTTGCATGCTTTAAGAAAAAAATGCATGTTAACTGCTTATGTAGTATTGCATGTGTAATATTTGTATATGTGTATGTATATATATATATATATATATATATATATATATATTATATATATATAATAGTTCCCTTCCCAAACGTACGCGGTGCCTCATTGTGGGTAGCATACTGAAAGAAATTAGACTGAAGCGGACGTTGCTCTCGATCTTGAGTCTCCCTTTTAATCAGTCGAGCTTTCGGCCAGTCACCAGGCCTTCATCATTGGGCGCGGGCCAGGAAAAAAAAAAACAGTGTGTGTGTGTGTGTGTGCGCGCGCGCCCAATGTGAAAGCTGTATCTTTTGTTGACATGGATCAACGAGCTTGCACAATATTCACCGTATGGAACGCGTGTCACACCCAAATTATTATCTCATACGTCGCAAAAATCCGTCGAAATTTGAAAATGACTGCATTTATAGAAATTGGCGTGAATAAACAGTGCTGAACCAAATTTAATGACTTTGGTATCATTGTCTTTTGCGGAAGATGCTCTTTCTAATGATGTCAAAAAAATATCACTTTTAGAGCGCAAGGTACTGAAAATCCACCGTTCCGCTTTTTTGGGGACACCCGGTATAGTTAATGTACATTTCATGACAGTTAAATGGTTTCCCGCTACAGAGAAAGAGTGCATTAGATGTTATTTAAGATTCATGCGAGGGCAAAATCTGAATCGAATAAAATCATAGTGCACATTAACTTCACATTATATTGAAAGGCCTTAAGAAATACGAAACTGACTGACTCTTGAGCAATTTGGCCTGAATGTCTGTTGTATGCGTAAGTGTAAGGGTGCTGTGTTGGGGAGGCAGGCTCGTTACGTATACTTGTAGGGATGTTATTTCGTTTTGCATTTCTTTTTTTGTTTTTATCTCTTTTTTTTTCAGGGAGAGGGGAGGGTCCAAATTTAAAAACAAACAAACAAACAAACAAACGGGCCTTTTCATTAAGACAATTCCTTCCGAGACCGTACATCCGTCTGGTAAAGGACATAATTTCATACTGTGACTGTCTAGGTCAAAACCAAGTAAAAGATTAGAATTCTCTATAATGGACCAAAACAGACAGTTGCATTGACAGATAATTCATATAGATTTATTCATATATATATATATATATATATATATATACACATTTATATTTATATATATATACATATGTATTTCTTCATGTATTCATATTCATTACGAATATGCACGTAATATAGATATATCATGTGCACATGTAGTCATAGCATATCTATATAACCTTGTACCACAAAACGAACAAAAAGTCGGATTTAGTTAAGGACACGTTCTGAAAGAGCAATAACTCAATTCAAATGGACTTAATATCTTAACATTAAAAGGAAAACGCATACTCTGGAAAATTCTATTCAAGCCCTTTCTCTTACCAGCTGTGCTATCTGTGCAATTGATACGGACAAAAATAAAAGCAAGGATGTAAACACCATAGCGATAACAATGAAGGGATTATCAGATTACGGCGAAATTCATCACGTTCTATCACCGCGTTCTATCTGTTAAGATTAAGAACAATTTTCAAAGCAGTATGGCATCATCTTTTCAAAAGTTATTACAGTTGAAAGTAAAGAGTATGTAAAGGAGCTATAAGAAATGAAAAGAGGACTCTATAGGGCTTTTTACACTTGTAAATTTTTGCTTAGCCCCGGACTATCGGTGGGGCTAAGGGGGGGCCTTAGCCCCACCGTTGGTACGGGACTATCCTTAGCCCACTTTCTGTTTACACTCGTTTTTGCCAAAGTGGGCTAGCCCCACCGATAGTACGGTACTATCTGGCCCTGCAAAATAGCAGGGGTTAGCACCGCAATTGCGGTGCTAGCACCGCAATTGCGGTGCCAAGCAAGTGAGTGTAAACAGAACGAAAAAATAATCCTGGGCTAAGCGACGGAGACGAAGTCCGACCCTCACTGACCAATCAGAAACGAGGCAATCAAGTGCTGCCGGTGCGTGCGTGTACGTGTACAGTACACAGCGTAATTATGAATATTCATGTGGTCTGGAAAGTCCGGGGCTAAGAAATACGAGTGTAAAAAGGTCAGTTTTCTCCTTAGCCCCGGACAAGAGATAGTACGGGACTAATTGGCGAGTGTAAAAAGCTGAAAAAATTGGTACGGGACTAACGATAGTCCTGGGTCAGAGAAAGTCCGGGGTTAAGAAACACAAGTGTAAAAAGCCCTTAACTCAATTCAAATGGACTTAATATCTTAACATTAAAAGGAAACGCATACTCTGGAAAATTCTATTCAAGCCCCTTCTCTTACCAGCTGTGCTATCTGTGCAATTGATACGGACAAAAATAAAAGCAAGGATGTAAACACCATAGCGATAACAATGAAGGGATTATCAGATTACGGCGAAATTCATCACGTTCTATCACCGCGTTCTATCCGTTAAGATTAATACCAACTTTCAAACCAGTATGGCATCATCTTTTCAAATGTTATTACAGTTGAAAGTAAAGAGTATGTAAAGGAGCTATAAGACATGAAAAGAGGACTCTATAGGGCTTTTTACACTTGTAAAATTTTGCTTAGCCCCGGACCAACGGTGGGGCTAAGGGGGGGCCTTAGCCCCACCGTTGGTACGGGACTACCCTTAGCCCACTTTCTGTTTACACTCGTTTTTGCCAAAGTGGGCTAGCCCCACCGATAGTACGGTACTTTCTGGCCCTGCAAAATAGCAGGGGTTAGCACCGCAATTGCGGTGCCAAGCAAGTGAGTGTAAACAGAACGAAAAAATAATCCTGGGCTAAGCGACGGAGACGAAGTCCGACCCTCACTGACCAATCAGAAACGAGGCAATCAAGTGCTGCCGGTGCGTGCGTGTACGTGTACAGTACACAGCGTAATTATGAATATTCATGTGGTCTGGAAAGTCCGGGGCTAAGAAATACGAGTGTAAAAAGGTCAGTTTTCTCCTTAGCCCCGGACAAGAGATAGTACGGGACTAATTGGCGAGTGTAAAAAGCTGAAAAAATTGGTACGGGACTAACGATAGTCCTGGGTCAGAGAAAGTCCGGGGTTAAGAAACACAAGTGTAAAAAGCCCTTAACTCAATTCAAATGGACTTAATATCTTAACATTAAAAGGAAACGCATACTCTGGAAAATTCTATTCAAGCCCCTTCTCTTACCAGCTGTGCTATCTGTGCAATTGATACGGACAAAAATAAAAGCAAGGATGTAAACACCATAGCGATGACAATGAAGGGATTATCAGATTACGGCGAAATTCATCACGTTCTATCACCGCGTTCTATCTGTTAAGATTAATACCAACTTTCAAACCAGTATGGCATCATCTTTTCAAATGTTATTACAGTTGAAAGTAAAGAGTATGTAAAGGAGCTATAAGAAATGAAAAGAGGACTCTATAGGGCTTTTTACACTTGTAAAATTTTGCTTAGCCCCGGACCAACGGTGGGGCTAAGGGGGGGCCTTAGCCCCACCGTTGGTACGGGACTACCCTTAGCCCACTTTCTGTTTACACTCGTTTTTGCCAAAGTGGGCTAGCCCCACCGATAGTACGGTACTTTCTGGCCCTGCAAAATAGCAGGGGTTAGCACCGCAATTGCGGTGCCAAGCAAGTGAGTGTAAACAGAACGAAAAAATAATCCTGGGCTAAGCGACGGAGACGAAGTCCGACCCTCACTGACCAATCAGAAACGAGGCAATCAAGTGCTGCCGGTGCGTGCGTGTACGTGTACAGTACACAGCGTAATTATGAATATTCATGTGGTTTGGAAAGTCCGGGGCTAAGAAATACGAGTGTAAAAAGGTCAGTTTTCTCCTTAGCCCCGGACAAGAGATAGTACGGGACTAATTGGCGAGTGTAAAAAGCTGAAAAAATTGGTACGGGACTATCGATAGTCCTGGGTCAGAGAAAGTCCGGGGTTAAGAAACACAAGTGTAAAAAGTTTCATCCATGAAGGATCAGCTAAGCCGCCATGCAGTTGAGGTAAACAAGGCCGAACGCTTCTCCAGGAGGAACAACTTCCGCATCGTCGGCGTCCCTGATATTAACATATCCAGAACATGAATTTCTTTTGTTACTTGAAGCATCTTCATTCTATGTTGTACTCTGCCTTCTGTTGTAGGCATGCCATGGAATGTTTCTCTATTTTTATATACAGATGTAACTGGTCCGTACGTTGTTACACCCAGCCGTTACCTGGCAACAGGGTGTATGCACCTGTAATAGTGTTGTATTTGCACAGTGTGTTATTGTACAGCGAACGAGGAGTCTTTCTATTTCTCTCTGTCTCCTGTTCTTTCTCACCATCTTTCATTATCGCTGTCCCCTTCTTCTTTATTTTTTCTTTCTTAGCATCACCTGCGTACATGTCCGTGTATGTTTTGTTATGTAACTGTTTTTGTTGTGTAAAACTAGTTTGTCTTGTTGTAGTTAAGTGAACCGACAGTTGGTTGAAACTGTTTATTCATTTATCTGTGTATGAGGCCCCAATATCAAGCTCGGCTTACTGGGGATCCTCCTGTATGGTACCATGACTTTTTGTTTATTATCATTATGTCTTTGTTCTTTGTCACTAAGATTTGATTACCTGTCATGTGCAAAATCAGCCATGAATTATTATGAATCATATGTTTATTTCTGAAAGTGATCAGAGTTGATTATATTGTGCCATACAGAAACAATAAAATGAAATGAAATGAAATGAAATATATTGAATACGAATTGTAAGTAGAATATTATGCTACATTATTGGAGTTTTTACCGCTGAAATGACATGAAGTAGTGCAACTTTAGTTCTACCCAAACCCGAGTTTGGGTGGATAATGACGCAAGTTCGTAATTAGCTCATGTACACATTATGAATGACGCAAGTTCGTAATTAGCTCATGTACACATTATTATGAATGACCTTCTTTTTCACTCGTTTTCAAAGCTGCATATTGCATAAGCTTGCCCGACGTAGCAATTTGTGGAATTCGCGTTCAAACTATAGCCATGTTCAGACTTATTTCTAGTCGGAGTAAGAATTTATGGCTCGGCAATTAAAATTCAAATTAATGCATATCTTACCACGACCCTTGTGTCCACACGACGGTTGTGGGAAGAAACTCCGACCAATTTATGTGCGAGGGTCGGTGTAACTTCCGGAAGTGGTAGCGCCGCGCACGTCGATCATGCGATTGCTTTTTACCAGTGGCATTTGTCTTCTCCATTCTTGTTGATGGAAATTTTGGCAAGAGCGGCAGCTTCTTCGTCGCGGTCGATTAGGTTAGAACTGCACTACACGCGCACGTGTACTCGCAAAATGTCAACATTGCGATTTGACCCAGGAAGTTTTACCTAGGTCGTAAGTTATGTATAAGTTCATAGATACTCCGAGGGCTTGTCCGCACGGGCAATGTATACTCCGACCGGCTAGTCGTGGTAGCGAGATACTCCTGAGAAAACTCAGTAGTATCTGGTTCGGAGGAAGAGGTCGTGGTAAGTTCCTCCGATCGGAGGAAGTTACCACGACCTTGTTCAGACGGGCACTACTCCGACCTATCCTCCGAAGTTACTCCGACCAAGCTTCCTCCGACCCTTCCTCCGAAGTTACTCCGACCAAAACTGCCTCCGTCTGAACGCAGCTTATGAATGAACTAGCGTTAAGACAAGTTGACAAGAATAGTCCATCAGTTGACCATAGCCATGTTCAGACGTATTTCTAGTCGGAGTAAAAATTTATGGCACGGCAATAAAAATTCAAATTAATGCATATCTTACCACGACCCTTGTGTCCACACGATGGTCGTGGGCAGAAACTCCGACCAATTTATGTGCGAGGGTCGGTGTAACTTCCGGAAGTGGTAGCGCCGCGCTCGTCGACCATGGGATTGTTTTTTTTTTTTTTTTTTTTTACCAGTGGCATTTGTCTTCTCCATTCTTGTTGATGGAAATTTCTGCATGAGCGCTAGCTTCTTCGTCGCGATCGACTAGGTTAGAATTGCTCTCTGCTCTATTGCTCACGTGTAGTCGCAAAATGTCAACATTGCGACTTGACCCAGGAAGTTTTACCGAGGTCGTAAGGCATGTAAGTTCATAGATACTCCGAGGGCTTGTCCGCACGGGCAATTTACTCCGACCGGCTAGTCGTGGTAGCGAGATACTCCTGAGAAAGAGAGTATCTCGTCCGGAGGAAGAGGTCGTGGTAAGTTCCTCCGATCGGAGGAAGTTACCACGACCTTGTTCAGACGGGCACTACTCCGACCTATCCTCCGACGTTACTCCGACCAAGCTTCCTCCGACCCTTCCTCCGAAGTTACTCCGACCAAAACTGCCTCCGTCTGAACACAGCTATTGTATCAGGTGTCCATTTCATTGTTTTGTATTGAATGCAATAACAACCCTTTTTTTATTGATATTACCAAATACCAGACTTGCTGCCATGTGGATGTGCTGGCAAGCACCATTAGATAAGGATCACATGAATAATCATCACATCGTACATGCTTAATCCCTTATCTCAGTGAATTAATAAACCAAGATGCCTGTTAGTACAGGTGACCTTTTTCTGCTCATGCGCAAAGTGGAATTACGAACTGGTCTATAAAAAACAGTTGCAGTGAATAACTTGAGCTCATGTCTTATCAAAAGCGAACAGGGAAGAAGGTCCTCAAGGGAAACACACCCCATCCATTTCTAGTTTCTAACATTATAACGTCTATTATAACTATCGTGGAAGGGAGTAGCTGTAATGTGACTATTGCTTTTGTATCATCATCGTGGAAATAGAGTTCGCATTAAAAAATATATATATATAAGTAAGAAACAGCGTTTGCAAAAGCAACGAATCTGAATGGAATAACGATGGACACAGAAGAAATATTTCTTAATTCATTGATATTCGCATAATCCATGATGGTAATGTCATAACCTCATTATGTGCCGTGTTTGCTCGCCCCATCCAAACTATTATGGGGAGCCAAGCGTCGCATGGTCCGTTTCGTTACGAAATCAGTCATTTCATCGACGAAATGTTCCTTTCGTTACGAAATCACCCCGTTGACGAAATGTTAATTCAGTAGCGAAATACAGTCATTTCGCAACGAAATAACTGATTTTATAACGAAAGAGACCATGCGAAACTTGGTGCCCCATAATCTATTACCTGCCAAGTTTTGCATATAATGCTCAAAGGCGCGCACCCCCCCCCCCCCTCCCCCCCCCCCCCCGGCAATAACAAAAAAATGCCACCGCACAATGAGATCTTCACTCGCAATTCCGTTTTTTCAAACAGATAACTTGCGTTGGGTGATGATTGAATAGTAGGTTTCCGTATAGGTTTTTTTTTTTCCAGTAAATTCAAATTCTCTGTCGTGGTTGTGTCTGCAAAAGAGATGCCTCCCAGACCTTGAAAATAACGTATAGCAACATTACTGGCCATTAAGCAGCGAGAAGAAAATTTAATAATCGTAGCTTGGCCGTAGAATTTACATCACAACAAAGTATAAAGTTCTCTCAACAGCTTTATTCGTTGCTTGTTTAGCATATGGGAAAACGTGTGTTTTTTTTTTCTTCTTCTTTTTCTATTTGGTCTTTTGGACCTGATGTCACCATCATAATATGATGAGAGGTGGCCCTAGATTACCAGATTGTTTTTTTGTTTGTTTGTTTGCTCTTATTTCTGCATTCAATCAGATGCAATTTGAATGCAAACTTCAAAAAGTACAAAGACAAAGAATAACAAGTGCAGTGAAATAAATCGATAACAGTACATAAATAGATTCACATAGGTGATTGCATTGAGCAATGTAGATACACAGAAACATAAAATAAAATATGCAGTATTTTTCAGTAAACAACAGAGATAATTGAATGCAGGAGACCACCATCATAAGCGATTAAGCTTGAAATGGGTGGAGGCCTCATAAAATGACTATCCAACGACATAACTCTCTTGGAGGAAGGTGATCAGGTGAGTGCAGTGCAGTTGCAGGTGAGAGTGCAAGATGCAGTTGAAGGAAGAAAATTGAGATTGACAATAAGATGACAATCTATACTATAAATATTTGTTAGCTCAATTGGTTTGGAGAATATAATTGTATCAAATATCGTTTAAGTGAAGCTTTCAAAGAATAAATACTTGAACAAGACTTTATATTATCCGGGAGATTATTCCAAATATCCGGACCCGAATGTCTTATAGATTTATGTGTCACTAATAATTTGGGATTCAAAAGGTGGAAATTTCTACATATACGAGTAGGGTACGAATGGACAGAAGTATTAAACCTAAACATGTTATCAAACGATGATGGGAGTTGATGACGTATATATTTGAACATAATTACTGCTACTTGAATAATATTCAAATCAAAAACCTTCAATGTTTTAAGCTCATGAAATAAAGAATCAGTATGAGCCAGAAAAATGCGATCCTGTACAAATACGTATAACTTTCTTTTGTAATTTAAATATAGAATTTATTTTGGTAGAGCCGCAAGTACCCCATACAACATTGCAATAACTTATATATGGGAGAATTAAGGAATTATATAATACAAATAAAGTTGAACGAGGAAGAAAGAACTGCAGCTTGGAAATTATCCCTATATTTCTAGAAATACACGTTGTAACATGATGTAAATGCTCATTCCAAGTCAAACTTTCATCTATATATACTCCTAGAAAATTTTGAATTCATTTTCTTTTCTAATGGGATATCATCAATGTTAATATGTATCAACGTATCTTCATTATGAGAATGAAGTTTGAAATGAATAAAATGAGTCTTTTTTTATATTCAAAGAAAGTTTATTAGACTTAAACCAATTTGATACTTTACTAATTTCAATATTTAAAGTGTCATTTAAAATCTTCAGATCTTTATGAGAATAAAATATATTCGTATCATCAGCAAATAGAACAAAAGAGAGAAGAGAGGATGTATTTATGATATCATTAACATAAAGAAGGAATAATAATGGGCCTAGAATTGAGCCTTGAGGAACACCACATTTGATTAAAAGGGGGTCAGATTCACAACCATTAAAAATAACATATTGTCTTCTATTAGTTAGATAATCTTTAAGCCATAAAAGTGCTTGTCCTCGAATACCATAATGACTAAGTTTGGTGAGTAAAATAGAATGATCAAGAGTATCGAATGCTTTACTCAAATCGCAAAAATATACCTGCAACATGTTCTTTGTTTGCAAAAGCACTCGTAATTTTGTCATAAATTTGTATTAGTGCTAAATCAGTTGAATAATTTTTTCTGAAACCATATTGATTGGGAATAAGTAAATCATACTTATTAATAAATTTAAGAAGTCTATTATAAACAATTTTTTCTAAGATTTTGGATATACTAGGCAATAAAGAAATAGGACGATAATTGCTAATTTCATGAGGATCATCTTTTTTATGTACAGGATTAACATTCGCTATTTTCAGCAGGTCAGGGAAAATACCTTGTGATAAAGAAAGATTAAATATATAACTTAACGGTTCTGCGAGTGGATAAACTATTTCTTTCAATAACATCATACTTATTTTATCAGAACCACAAGATTTAGAGCTATTTAAAGATTTAGTGATACTAATGATTTCACTGGGACTTGTTGGGTTAAAATGAATAGACTCTTGATTTTGGTCAAAAAGATAATCTGTAAAATGAGCAGAAGTATTGCTAATTTTAGTAGCAAGTTCCGGACCGATATTAACGAAAAATGAGTTAAATAAATTAGCATACATATTAGGATCATTTATTTTAATACCGTTTAATGTGATATCATCCGTTGGCGGAGAATCAGGCTTTTTACCTAGGACCTCTTTAATAATTGTCCATGTTGCATTAGTATTCGAAGAAACCTTTTTCATTCTATCAGAAAAATATAATCTGCGGGATAAACGAATCAATTTCGTCAATTTATTTCGATAAACTTTATACATATTCAAATTAAATTCAGTTGGGTTACGAATATGTAACTTATACAAAAAAATTACGAGTGTTTATGGATTTCAAAATCCAAGGATTTCTTGGTTTATTTCGGTTACTTTTTATTCTGCATAAAGGAATATTATTTTCATAATAATACAACAATTTATCATTAAAACATTTATATACCAAATTAACATTGTTAATACTATAAATATCTGTCCATTCCTCTAAAAATAAATTCTGTTTCAATAATTCCACATTACGTTTTGACTCTTTATAATACCATATTTTATCATGTAATTTATTACGACCCACTTTACATTCACAAATTGAAAATATTGGTAAATGATCAGAAACTTCAGAACATAATATAACCATTGTAAACCATAATCAAAATAACTTATACACTGTATGCATATATAATTTTCAAGTGATATATATGAATCGATCATACAAGTCTGCAACGTCGTGTACATGCTGACGTAGGCCCTACGTAAATTGATTGATCTTAGCTATCATTAAAGATCCTACGTTAATTAGTTCGTCAAAAGCAGCTCGTATCGTCATTGCCAAGTGAATTCAGATCCTGCAAGCAAACTACCTGTCGTTACGTTTGGGAGCATGCCGTTGTTGTTCATACAATTTATCCACCTTGAGCGTTATTATCATAATGATTATTACTCTTTTTTTCCTTTTTTTACTATATAGTTCCTCTAATCAACCTAATTTCATCTCGGCTTTTTAGCCGTAGATGGCGCAACTTCTCTTCAGCAACATACGTGAGTAAAGTAACAGTCCTACTGAAGACCATTTGCCTAAAAAAATACACACAAAAAAAAATGTTTAAAACCAAGATAATATTAGATTTTTTTTTTTAACAACAAGAAACAAAGACAAAAAAAAATTAAGGCAACCATACTGTTCCACATTGCAAAGACAACATGGCGGGTACATGATTAATTTCATGAAGAAATTTTATGTGATTTTCTATAACTAATCCAAATTCAGTCGTACATAGATTGAAAGTAACGACTTTTTTTGTTCGTTTTAATTCACATATGAATTCCTTGTGAATAGATTTTATAAATGTTACATTTAAATAGTATTTCATGTCTCTTGTTTAAAGAAAAAAGAGAAAGTTGCAAACAATGTCATCTTTACGTACACCACAGAGACTTGTTTTATCATAATCTATTAAGCGAAGTGCATGCACATTGAACGTTAATTTGTTCATTGTTGACGACCATTTCTGAAATCAGAAATGACTTCAAAAACTGCACTAATTTTTTAATGAAATGGTACAATAAGACTGTTGACGTACACATCTCCGGTACTAAAAAGAAAGATAGTTCAGACAATGCCTTACAATAATAAATATAACATAAAACATTTACAATATGCCAATCTGTGCCCTACATCACAAAACCAACAAAAAGAACAGATTCTGAAAGAGCAGACTGTAAGCTTTAAAATAATATACAACTCAATTTAAATGGACTTCCCTAACATATCTAAATACTGGAGAGAAAGCACACAATCTGGAAAAGTAAGGACTTAGAAAAGAGGCTGTGAAGTACAGAGTCTATTCAAGCGCTTAATTTCATACAAGCTGTGCCAGCCGTGCTATGGAAGGGACATAACACAGGATGTAAACCATTGGAGCAACAGCAATGAAGAGATTATAAGATTAAGCTGAAATTGAACATGTTCTACTAACACATTCTTTCCATGATTAATGCTAACTTTCAAAGCAGCAGCATCATCCTTCCAAAAGTTATTAGACTGGAAAGTGAAGAGTGTGCAGAGGATTTCAAGAAATGACAGGGGGCCTCTCAGACATAACTGATCATTCTAGGCTCCCACAAAAAATGGGTTGTAGAAAAACTGCTGAAAACGCGCTCTCAAATTAATGTTATGCTCCCAAACTTTAGAATAATATAAAAGGAAAATAGCTCATTTAGAAAATATGGAAAACTAAATATGACTTGGTTGACAAATTCCACCTTGTTTTAGTCCTTACATAAAATCAAGGGGTACGACTTTTTTGCTTGTTTTGTGATGCACGGCCACATAATACTCGCATGCTAATAGACCAATTTTGGTTCGGGTTATTCTTTTTAAATGTAATATCCAACTAAGAACTACAAGGATGGCTAACAAAAAAAAAAAAGATTATCTATGCTCTGGACGCAGCAAGAAACCTGGCTCATTGTATACTACCCGTTGAAAGTACCTTACTTATTCTGTAGAATGACGCCCCCCCCCCCCCCCCAGCTACAGCTACAGCTACAGCCTTTCAGCTACAATGGTCCGAAAATCAAAATGTACTCTATCGTTAGGATGATTTTTCAAATGTTATCTCGTACATCTATAGCTATTGCCTATTCAAGTCGTATTCTTATTCTTCATCTTCTGTCATCGCTGAATATAAGAATCTCTCGCTTTCTGCAGCCTTTAAGGCTCATGGCACAGTCATT
The DNA here is from genome assembly GCF_040938485.1 of Diadema antillarum. Taxonomy (NCBI): domain Eukaryota; kingdom Metazoa; phylum Echinodermata; class Echinoidea; order Diadematoida; family Diadematidae; genus Diadema; species Diadema antillarum. Next base: position 4,382,868 of record NW_027270890.1, on the reverse strand, counting down.
TCTTGAATTTTGGAGGCGACTCCAGCAAGTCTCGCTATTCACGTCCGTCGGAAAGGATGCTTACAGTCAATTGAGTATCTGACTATAAGGTACGCAGGTAGATATAGGTATTTATTTCCGTTGAAAACATATTAAAATTATATTTTAAAACGGCTGCAATGCCCATTTTTCAGCGGTACCGCCATAGCCGCCCTTAGACTTCCATTGGGTCCAGTTACATGATATTTAAACGAGCATTTACAATAATTATGCAAAGAAAGAGAATTATACATAGAGATAAAGTTGGAAATAGAATAAAAACAAACAAACAAACTACAGAGATTAAGGTTACAACAAACAGCCATGACATTGCTTAAGCAAACATTACAAAGCAGAACAGAACAAAATAAACATGGCTGTCCTGTCACAACAAACAATACATTGCAACTGGGATTCATAAATTTGTACATATCCTTGAATAGGAAAAACATTCAAATTAAAGGCTGATCGAGCAGCCGGCGGTAGGCTATTATACATAAATGCCACTCGATGTATAAATGATCTTTTGAGAAATTCAGTATAGGGTTTGGGGAAACTAAGTTTTGTTTTCAAAACGGAAAGAATAAGGGTGAGAGAGATAATCGAAAGATTTAGACAAGTATTCTGGGATCATACCATGGAGTGTTCTAAACATACATGTCATCAGGTGTTCGTGTTTCTTCTTTCTACCAAAGTGTCCCATTTCAGAGCATTGTGACTCTCCAGGTTCGAAACATGAGATTCCTGTTTTATCTGGGGTATTAACCGGCCAGCCCTATTTTGTATTTTCTGTAATCTATCAACATGCATTTTACAAGCAGAGCTATAAACAACGTCACCATAATCAAAGCGTGGTAAAATAACAGTATGAATTAGCTTAAATAATTTGCTTTTCCAGAGTGTGTTTTCTTTCCAGTATTTAGGTAGGTTACGGGAGTCATTTCAGTTGTACATCATTTTAAAGCTTAGGGTCTGCTCTTTCAGAATCTGCCCTATAAAAAGTAAAAAATCCATGTGTGGCGACATTTTGTTGGTTTTGTGATGCAGGGTCACATATACCACGCTATTTCATTATTATATCATCCAATATGCAATTACTGATAGCTGCGTCTTGATAGTTGAAAGTATTACGAGAAAATAAAATGTCTGTAAAAATAAATAAATAGATACTGAATCCACTGTTCACGTAATTCCGTAACAACTTGCAAAATTATATTGTGAATTCATGGAGTGGGTATTGTATTCATGCGAGAATCCCAAGAACGACAAATCTGTACAGCTTTGTCATTGATTTCATTACCAGTACTAGGACCTACGCACAGCTGCATACTCTCTTCTTGAGTCGACCGATACCCATAAGCGCATACTCCGATGCATATTTTTTTTTTCGGATTATTTAAGGTTCGGTAGGAATTAAAATTATATTTATATACAAAAAATGAAATAGTACTCCCGAAATGACAAAAACGCGATGCTGTTGTTAGAAAAAGAAGGATTTCACTAGGCTATGATGAAGGCACGCACAAACACAGCCAAAATATACAACTCAGGCGACGTATATATATTATACATGCAATGTATGCCTACTCAATAACGAACCTGGTGATGCACTATTATTGTATAATGTATTGTTATTGACGAGAACAAGTCTTTTCCTCTTCTTTCTCCGTATGACATCCTTCCAGTCTTCCACATGATGAACCATGCCTGAGGTACAAGCAGTTATTTTAACAGGCCACGTAGAAAGAAAAATCCAGGCAAATATCTGTTAGTCTGATAGTAACAGAGTAAAATCTTCAACGTTCAACGATAAAAATTTAACTGAAATCGGATAAAAAATAAGGAAGATATGACATTTTGAAGTTTTGCAAATTTCTGCAACACATTTCTTGTACAGTGGATATGAATAGTATGCATATGAGTGAGTTAACCACATTTTTCCATTTACAAAAAAAAATGACGAAAACTCAATGTTACATTGAAGTCTGAAACATGACGTTATTCCTCGTTGAAATACGTCAGAGTAGTGGTCAGTTAGATATACGAATATGAGGATTTATCGTTTGAATGAAGAACTGGAAATTTCACAATATTTCATGTACAAACTATAGGTTACGGTAAAGTTGTGAGAGAATGACATGCTCACTTTGCCATTTGCATAATTATTGACTGTTCAAAATCTGTTTCCACCAAAAATAGTGAAACTTCAAAATGTCATTACTCATTTTTCATCCGATTTCGGTCAATTTATATCGTTGAACTCTTCTAATTTACTCTTCATTATCAGACTAACTTTTATTTGGCAGTGGATTTCCCCTTTAAAGGGGATGGGGACGCAGAAGATATTTTCGGCTCGTCGAACCCTATGTCATATTCGGATGAACAGAGCTCATTTCATTTTTTTCCTCTCTCTTTAATGAAACTTATTTTACTTGAGCATTTAAAGCGAGCCCTCGACAAGAACTCTATTCTATTTCCGAATTAAGAAAATATTCGAAATAACACTAATAAAACAATGTCCGCATTAACAGTCTTTTTATCAATTTTCGGGTTTACTACTTCTGAATATATAGAAAAATCGTGTGTTTCGAAATAACGAACCTTCGAAATAACGAACCTCATTTCATCTAATAGGATGACCAAAACCTCCGGAATATAAAGAACAGCATCGGCAAATCCACATAATTATACATTCTTAGTTCAACATGTAACATATTTTACAGTACTCTTTTAAGATATTTCAGAACGACTAAAACTCATTGCCCTGTTTAGAGCATGTTCACTCAGCTAAAAAAAAAGTAAACACTTTATCAGGTTTCTATTTCTCACAGAATATTGTTAAAAGATCAAGCATTATTTACCATGGACACTTTTAAACTCAAATTAGAAAATATTATTTTCCTTTGATCATATTTCTGCCCTTATTGCCTATAGCATGTGAAATTGAGTTGATATAAAAAATATCACTTTGATTTTTTTGAGTGAACGGAAACTTATTATTACTATGCATTTCTTTTTGTCGCTGTTTCAATAATGTCTTTCATTGAGTTAAAACTGGTCTTTATATTCTCATTGTTATTCTGACGGCATGTGCATATGAATGTCAATTTTTGTAGTTTCTACTTTTGTGAATTGAAGGACAAAAACGAATGTAGTAAAAAGTTTCCCTTTTGACCTACTAGGTTGATTGCCAATCAACTATTATGGTATATAATACATTGATTTTCATCACAATCTTTTATCAAAAACTATGAACTAGAAAAAGTATCAATTTTCATTTCTTCTTCTTTTTTTGCTGTGTGTTTATGTGATTAAAGTTTACCGTTATTTAAATTTACCAGTCGTGTTATTTCTAAGAATAAGAAAGCTACGATTATCATAACATTAAAATAATTATTCCCATTCATTTCTGAAATATGTGCAAGTATTAATACGACTTAAGAAAAAGAAACAAAAACATGAGTAATAATATCTTAAGATAGGGATACGCAATCACCTTTAAATGTCAGCACCAGTAATATATGAAGTGATGACCATAAAAACCTATTCAGTTGTGATATACTGGTATGTGTGTGCGGCCTGTGAAAAAGAGGGGGGGGGGGATTAAAGAATGATATTGCATAGCGAAATCAAAGAGAATCGACACTTGAAGGGCGCCCTTTCTATTCCTTTCTTCTCTCTCTCTCTCTCTCTTTCTCTCTCTTACTCTTTTAGTTTTCTATGCTTCTCGATATTTTGTACACTAAACGTGTAGATTTTAAACTGTACAATCAATCCCATTTAGGGGAGATTGGCACCGATGCAAAGAAAAAATGGCCGTGCATAGAAAAACTAGTCATTAGCGGAATGTAGACATATCTGCGGCCCCCCCCCCCCCCGAAGAAAAAGGTGTATCATCCCATTAACATACAAACTTAGTGTTATAACATGCATTCTGTACTCTTGTCAATCAGTGCTTCATTTAGCCCATATTAAAAGGCCTGTACGATACTGGTTGACGTGAGGATTCAGCTTGTATTTTAAACGTTTTGAGAGATAATTAAGAAATTACTCTATGAAATGTTAAAGACTATATCTCTAAGTTGGATCAAAAGTTTATTTGATAAAATTGGTTTTTAAATGACTGAGTAATCTAAAAACAATGGAAAACAAAGAAACCCTAATAGAAGTCGTGGCCTGTCAATACATTAGGATTTTTTTTTATAACTCAGCCATTTCAAGGCCAATTTTCATCAAATAAACGTTGAATCCTTTCTTGAAATTACATGCTCTGTCATATTTCATTAGAGGTTTCCATTATATCACTGAAATGTCATAAACTTGAATCTTCACCTCAACCAGTATTGCACAGTCTCTTTTAATGAAAAGGCGATATTTGCATCTTTTTCTTAATATCATCATGCTTTTTTATCAAAATTCTCCCTAAGTATCAGTTATCTCTCATTTCCCCTTATGGCCGGAAATAGCGTTTTTATAACATATTATAAACATAATAGGTGTGTGTGTGTGTGTGTGTGTGTGTGTGTGTCTCTTCCCAATCTTAATCAAAGCCATACAGTTGTTTTGTTTCTATGACAATTCTATTTATTTCATTTACTTGTATGAAATGTTCTTCAATTCAATTCAATTCAATTCATTTATTTTCATTCTTCTTCTTTTTTCTTTTTCAACAAAAACATAACACAAGATAAATCAGGTTTTACATCATAAACAAAGAACATTTGTCTTAATTAATAAATGGTATCAATAAACATAGGAGCGCATACTGGCAAAAAAAAAAATAATACAAAGTCATGCTTCAGTTGAAAAAAAAAAGGAAGAAAGAATAGAGAGGTCCACTAAAAAGCAAAGCTTGTAGATTGTGAACCACTCATAAAACCTATAAATTACTTATTTACAAACACTTGTGACGAATATAATATACGACACGACGGGACAAAAACAGAAGAAACGCAACAACATGACACAACTTGCCAGAATAGATGAAAAGTATGGAAGGAAAGAAAGAAGAAAAGAGAGAATGAGAGAATACCTACACGCTGAAAAAGGGAAATGGAACAGAGGATGGTAGAGAATGTGCTTCATAGAGTTGGTGCTGCATGCAGCTGAGCAAGGATTGTAATGGCTACTTCTTTACGTAATAATAAATTCAGTGTTTGAATGATTGGTGGGTGGATGATGAACTCTGAGGTTAACAAAACTATAGCTGTTAATGAAAAAAAAAACATGTCAGGGAGGATTTAATTAAAAAAGTTTCAACTTGCGCTTAAAAGAATACAAAGATGGGGAATTTTTTATTTCACAGCTCAGTAAGTTCCAAAATCTAGGACCAGTGTATATAAATGTATTCTGAGCCAATAAAGTTCTCAGGAGGGGTAAATGAAACTCATTAGATTGTCTAGTGGGATAATCATGAAAAGACTGGTTCCGTGGGAACATTGAATTAAAAATACTGGGAAGTGCATTTACATTGTAATTAAACATAAACTGACCAAGTTGAAAAAAAATACAAATCTTTAATTTTCAAAATCTCATGTTTAATAAATAATGGCTCAGTATGGGAACGTGGCGGGACGCCACAAATAATACGAATAACCTTTTTTTGTAACAAAAGTAATTTATCTAGTAAGTTTTGATGGGCACTACCCCACGCTAGGAGTCCGTAATTAAGATAAGGTAAAATTAGAGAAAAATACAACGTCAACAAAGAGGACAATGGAATATGAAACTTGAGTCTATTAATAATACCAATATTGCGTGAAATTATTGTACTAATGTTAGTAATATGCGGCCTCCACGAAAGTTTATCATCCACTGTGATACCAAGGAATTTTATATGAGGAACTCGTTCTAACAAAGTGTTATCAACAACAATACCTGTGTCTAAATCTTCTAAAGAATTACTAAAAAACATATACTTAGTTTTCTGAAGATTAAGAGATAATTTATTAGCTCTTATCCACTGAGTTACTTTTTTCAATTCGGAATTAACTATGCGTACAAGAGTTTCTGGATTTTGGTGAGAAAAGAAAATATTTGAATCGTCAGCAAAAAGTATAAATGAGAGTATGTCAGATGTTCTACAAAAGTCATTAATATAAATGATAAAAAGTAAAGGTCCTAATAAACTACCCTGTGGGACGCCACATTTAATGAATTCTAAACTCGAGCTGTACTCGTTCAGAGATACATATTGTTTTCGGTTTTGTAGGTAACTCCTGAACCACTCCAAGGCCTTCCCGCGTATTCCATAATGAGACAGTTTATAAAGTAATATTTCATGATTAATTGTATCGAAGGCCTTGGAGAAGTCCAGGAAGATACCAATAAGATGAGAATGATTATCAATAGTGTGCGCAGCGTGGTCAATAAACTTTAAAAGAGCATGAATGGTGCTATGTTTCTGACGGAACCCAAATTGAGAATTTGTAAAAACATTATGCAAATTCAAAAAATTAATTGTTCTTGTAAATATCAATTTTTCCAATATTTTAGATAAAGATGAAAGCAAAGAAATAGGTCTATAATTACATATATCAGAATCATCTCCTTTTTTAAATAAAGGGAAAACCTTAGCTATTTTCATAAAATCAGGAAAAACACCACTTGATAAGGATTTATTGAAAATATATGAAAGTGGGTCAGCAATTGAAGATATAATCCCCTCTAAAATAAAATTACTGATGTCGTCATAACCGGCACTTCGCTTGTTATTCATTGCGGTAACAATATCTATTATTTCATATTTTGTTGTTGGAACAAAAAAAAAATAGAACTGGAATTGGATTGACCTAAAAATTCAGAAAAATGTATATTTGACTGCGGTATTTTTTCTGCCAAATTCTCTCCAATCATTGAAAAATAAGAGTTAAAAATATTGACTATATCATTAGGATCTTCAAAAACTTTATTATCATGTCTTATTTTTATAATTTCTGATTTCTTTTTTGATATATTCATAGCCTGCTTCAACACCTTCCATGTATTTTTCATATCATGTTTATATTTTTCTAACTGAATCATATAATATTTTCTCTTTTCCAACCGTATAATCTTCGTTAAAATATTTTTATACGAAGTGTATTTATATTTTAACTTCTCAGTTCTTTTCATTTTGAATTTATAATATAACCTATTTTTCCTATTTATTGAACGAAGAAGAGATTTTGTAATCCATGGTAATTTGGGGGACGTTTTATAATTAACTGACTTTTCTTTTAATCTGGGAATATATTCATCTAAATATCTATTAATCATCCCTGAAAAATTCTCAAACGATACATTTATATCATCATTATCATAAACACTAGACCAATCAGCCCTGTCTAGGTTAGCACCAAGACTAGCCAAATTTTCTGGTGTAGCTCTACGTCTGGATGAAAAAGAATGAAACTTATCAACACAATGTTTAAGGTCAAAACATGCTATAATGGGGAAATGATCAGTAATATCAGATAAAATTATGGAAGAATTTAAAATCTGCACGGAATTAGTAAAAATATTATCAAGGAGGGTGGCGGAATGATTTGTAACACGAGTTGGCTTCGAAATTAATGGCAAAAAAGAAGCTGACAAAAACATTTCAAGAAATTCTATAAGATGTATTATCATCATTCTTAACCAAATCAATGTTAATATCACCCATTATGAAAATATTTTTATTAATAAAATGGGGTTTTTTTAATAAGTTTGATATACAATCCAGAAAATCTTTAGGACTTGAACTTGGAGGTCTATAAACAATACCAATCATAATATTTTTACTTTGCGGAATGATTATTTCCACAAACAGGGACTCTAAAATATCATTCATGATATTGAATTCATCACAAACACCATATTCAATTTTTTGAAATAAATATAACGCAACTCCACCACCCGTCCTGTTCCCTCTGTTATTAACAATAAAATCATAACCATTTAATGCATACGGCAAATTATCATCAGATGATAACCATGTTTCAGATAAGCCTATCACTGAAATTTGATGTTTATTTTGGTTATCTAATAATATTTGTAATTCATCAAAATGTTTATTAATACTCCTTATATTCAGATGTAACATAGAAAAAGTGCATTGTGAAAAACTCTTTGTAAAATCTTTGAATTGATCAACAGTGACATACTTAGAAGGAGTTGGAGTTAAGTCATGTTCAAAATCAAAAGCATTATATAAATCTTTTGAAGATGCGTTAACATTGTTGGCAATAAAATTATCAAAAAAAGCAGACGAATGTAACTGAGTACGACTTAATTCCGAAGGGAAGCGTCTAAACAAATCAAAGAGTTCATCATCATCAAGGGAATCAAATGCTGCATTGAGTCGATTAGCCATAAGGAGAGTCATAAAGTATATGAAGGCATGTCAACTGATGAGTTTGTAAAGGAATGAAATATAATGGCACAAGGGAAGCACTAACAGCCCCGGGTTCACGGATAGTACAGCGAGTAGGCAAATTCACATGGAGATAGATTTCTGGCAACATAAACAAAAACATAAAATACATAAACAGCATAGGAAAAGAACATAAATTACATAAACAATATAGGTAGAAAGCGTACAAACAATCAGTCAAAGTCTTTAGGAGAACTTTGACTGGACCAGTACAAAGCATGTAAACGGACATAGAAATAGCTCCCGAATTTGAACAGATTTGCTGTTTGTAGGAAATAGTTATGAATATTGTCTAAAAAAATTATTGATTTGTAGGAAGAAAAAAAAAAAACATCTGTAAATTCATTCTATTTATCTCACCCTCGCTCCCGATTCCACCCCCTCCCGGTGTTCAACGCACTGATTGCATGTGTACAAAAACTACAGTTTAATTTGTAATGATTGACAAGATGGGAAAAATAGTGGAATTAAACGCACTCGCGTGTAAAAGGAGCAAAAAATAATCAAACAAACAGTGTTTTGATGAGGAGGGTGAAGAAGGCGAAGGTGGGACAGACAAGTATTTCATAGGCATGTGTTGAAAAAATCAGCAAGAAAAATGCTAAGGCTGTTTAAGCACATATACAATTCAGTTTTTACTGGGTGGTTGAATTTTCGTGCAACCAAGGCAGGCTAACGACCGTCAAGTTACACCCGGCATTGACTTACAGAATAAGAGAGAAAACAAATGCGTCATGTTACATGACAGGCAGAAAAATGAGGGGAAAAAAAATGTGAAAACAGTCCACGTGCACTGTTACAAAACAAGGAGGAGTATAATATACACAGGGATATACACGGGGGTATACAGGACTGGTCGGATCAGAATGTAGATTGAAATTGTAGCTAATCTGAAGGACTGGTAAGTAGCTGAGGTGACTGCCCTCGATTGGACATTGGACATTGTGAAAAAGAATACCACTGAAAACATTATGAGTATAACGACAAGTTGAATTCAAATTGGGATACACATGTACCTATATATCATTAAATGTGTCTTATATTATGTGAATACCAATACGTGAGTGGAACAGGTTCACGTTAATTTGCTGACATTACGCATGTCGGACAACACTGCTGAAATGAGTAAACATGAACGTGCTATAATGATGATAATGATAACCCTCGCAGGGGCAGACGGGGTAACAGCTGTATGCGAACTGAATGCCAGACTTACAAAAGGTGATAAGAAACAACAACAACAGATCATTCCATACTCTCAGGAAAAGCGTTATTCGTACATTACTGGATGCATAAATAAAAAAAAACCGGTCTATTGTTCGGAAAAAGATGTACTGTATGTCCCACCTCCGCTCCCGATTCAACCGTCCTGGGGTTAAACGTACCGATTGCATATATAACTTGTATTATTTGACAAAGTGGGGAAAAACAATCGAATACTAGGCGCTCACTTATGAAAAAAGAGCAAAAAAACAAGAGCAAAAAACAATCAAACAAACAAAAACCAAAGTGTTTGATGAGGAGCGTGAAGAGGGCGGAGGTGGGACAGACAATTATTTCATAGGCATGAGTTGTTCAGTCAACATGTGAAACGCTGAGACTGTTTAAAGACACATACAATTCAGCTCTTAAAAGACAGGGAAAATGAACTTGCGAACAACCAGAACAGACAAACGACATTCTCGGCCAAGTTTTACAAGGCAATGTCTTACAAAAGAATAGAAAAAAACGTGAAAACAGTTCACGCGTCATGTTATATAACAAGTAGAAAAATGTGAATACAGTTCATGCGCAGAGCGCAATGTTACATAACAGGGAGGGGTATACAGTAGCTATATTGAATAGAAAAAAAAAAGAATGAAAACTTGATCTGTGCATATATAAATGGGAAAGATTGCAAAATTAATGAAACAATATTGCAAAAAGAAGCAAGCGGTCACCGCCCACGGACGGCTAGATTGAATCTCCGTAACATCCAAACTACGATGTTATGGCATCATGGGCTGTATTCACAGAGATAGGTTTGATTCTTGCTGCAGTTCAAATCTAGCACTGCATATCCAGTAAATGCAATGCAATCTTGTTCTTTTCCCGGGGGTGACCACGGCTGTCCACCCTGCCACATGCTGCTCGATACGGGTAAGGTGCCGCCGGCTCGCTCCCACGTGTAGACTCCTTCGGACAATCTGTCATTCAGACCTGTCCACATAGTTTTGAATGTCGTAACTCCGTAGTGAGAAATGAGGACGTCTTCTCGGATGCTCGATAGCTCACTTGGCGTTTCTATGGCGACCAGATAACCTCCCAGTTCGTCGCATCTATCCCGCGCCCCCTCCCAGGTCTGCCTGTCTTGGTTGCTGAAGAAATAGCAAGAGCCTCGGGAGGACGGGGAGCCAGGGCAGACAAGACCTGGGCGACCAGCGGGAAGAGAAAGAGGTATGCCCGAAAACACTCATAAACACTGACCGATGTCATCATGCCTTTTATGAAAAACAATACATATTCAAGGGATTTCTGCACTATGGAAGAACTACAGAAAGAAGGTGATATCATACTAAGTATGATGTAGTTATACAATGGCCAAACTGCGTTGATCTTCGAATTACGATGATAGCCATGACTATAATCATTCTTATAATTGCTACTATTACTGTTTTGAATTTATTCATTTCAGCATAGGTACCCTAATTGCAATATAAGAACATTTGTGAATAACAGAAGGGAGTGACTCAAAGGTCAGGACTCACAAAAGTAAAATCTCTCCCTAAGCCATGGAGGCATGTGAGCCCTCATGTTTCACTCCCTGACACATAACAAAAATTGTTTTCCCTCTTTTTATTTTTCTTTTTTACAACACTAATGAATCAACATTGTCAATATAGTAAAAAGTAAAGAATCATTTAAAAACGGCAATCATGATAGTTATAATAAAAGAATCTTGCAATGCAATAGTGAAATCACACTCAATATAGAAGGAGAACGGCAAAGAAGGAGTGCAGAGAGAGAAATAAAGAGACAGGCAGGAGGAAATATTTATACAACTTCCAAATTAGTCACTTGCGACTATGAAACAAAACTTAATTTTGTTTCATTCAATTCACTCATGCGGAGGTTGTACTTGATAAAGAAGAGACATCTAAACAACCACACACAATTATAATGGATATTAATCGATTCATTTGTCTTCGGATGTATCATTGTCATTGTTAATTACTACGTAATAAAGAAATGCTTCTTCGTTCTTCTTTAACACATTATTCACGATTTCATTACAATGTATACACGTTACATACATTCATTCATTTATAGGTAATTAATATTATTCTTATTTTTTTACTTCTAAATTTTGACAGGCACATACCCACTTCACATCGTTTTCCGCCAAATGACCTCGGACACTTGCAGGTATAGTTTTCAAGAGTTTCCAAGCAGCTCCCTCCATTCAGACAGGGGTCTGGCAGGCAGTCTATTATTTTAGGTAAACGTGAGATATCGAGGCGAACGCATAACACTCCGCTTCGGTTACGACTATGAATCTGAACCCCTACGAAAATTCCAAGTGAGAGTGTTAATGGTCCATTAGTTTCATAGCATTTTTCTTTTTTGATAATTGTTCTACGCAGTAAACATTCATTCAGTAGCTGCCGACGTATCATACCTTTTTAGCTATGAATTATAAATGTGCAGCAATATTACACACGGTCGTATCGTTACGTCCATATATGTATTTTATTATCTTATTTCATCTTAGTACTTGTATTGTTATTATCATTATTATTATTTGCTCAATGCCAACGTAGGAATACATCATGACAAAATGGACAACTACTATGCATAATCTCATATTGAAAAATAAATATTGGAAAAAATCCAATTCATATTTGCAATTTACGCTGAATAAGATAGAGATCGATTACTTTTCTCCTATCTGAGACTTAAAGAGCAAAAACAAATACATATCGTACGTGATTATTTGTAAATTTGCTACATGGCATCAATTCACAAACAAAAAATATGTTTTATGATATATATATATATATATACATATACATATATATATATATATATACATTATACAAAATAACAAATGTTTCTACCACTCAGCAAAAAAGAAAGTAAACGCTTTTTCAAGTTTAGATTTTTCATAGAATATTTGGCTAAAAATTAATGTATTATATACTATATTGAAGGTAATTTAATTGGCTATCAACCTTGTAGGTCACCATAAAGGGAAACTTTACGCATGAGTAAACACCATTATTTTTCTTTTCCAGGACACAAAAGTAATAATTGCAAAACTGAACAAGTTGTCATTCATGCGTATGTGCTCTTCCAATGAACAATAAGAACAAACAACAAATTTCACACAAAAAGAAACATGAATAAAGTTGAAAAACTAAAACTTTGATCTCTATGATATCTTTTAAACCCAAAAGATCAATGAAGGCTAAAAATAATGGAGGAAAATAAAACATCTTATATCAAAACAAAATTCAAATGAAATAAGAGAAGTAATAACTAACAAAAATGGCACGAATTTAAGTTTTTTTTTCAAATTAGGAAATTGTAAATAATGTTTGGTTTTTGAAATTATCACATGGATTCGTAAATCAATAGATTAAAAGAAATGAATAAAGATATTTTGCTCATTTAATCATCTTTTTGCTTATCATTCCCTATGTCATTTGAATTTTGACTTGACAGAAAATTCTTATTTTTCCCTTAAGTTTCCCTCTTTGTTTTTCTTAGAGGTTATAAAGAGATAAAGAGAACAAAACTTATATTTCCTATTTCATTCATGTCTCTCATTGTGTTGAACTGGTCTTTTGTTGTCAATGTTATCGTGAAGGGCACTTGCAAATGAAGGAGAACATGTCAATTTTTGCAATTTTTAATTTTGTGCCTTGGAAGACAAAAACGAATGTGCTCACTCATGCGTGAAGTTCTCTTATTGATTAACATATTAGCGTAATAGCCAATTACATTCCCTTCAATATGGTATGTAATACATTGATTTTCATAAAAATCTTCTGTGAAAAATATGACCTCGAAAAAGTGTTTACTTTCTTTCTTTCTTTTTTTTTGCTGAGTGTATAAAACATTACATGGGCTCTGTGAAACACAGCGTTTTCCAGTCTTATTGAATTATTAATGACTTGAATGATCATTCTGAAGTCTCAGGGTCATCAATGAAAGCGTTGTACATTAAAATTCAAAACTGTGAAAGGGCAGCTATAAAAAAGATAAGGATATTATATACTATTTTTGTCCTGTCACCATGTCATCTCATTACTGAAAGAAGAAATTAAACGATCGGTGCCGACGAAAAGCAACAGCAATCATGCATTATCGTGATTATACAGCTTCGGGACAACCGGATCCTATACTGTTATGTTTCCATGGTAACACCGGTATACAGATCGTGCTGGCAGAGGGAAGAGGGGGCACTTGCCACCCCCCCCCCCCCCTACATTTCTTTTTTTTTTTGGGGGGGGGGGACAAAATTGGTTTTCCCCCTCCCCTTATGTGCCCCCTTTGACAAATAATAATCAATGATTTAACTGAACAATAAAGGCATTTTCTTGTTTAAAAATCGTCAATTTCATTTTTATTTATTTATTTATTTCAGTTTTATTTCCACAGGGTAGTCTCATCAAGACCAGCAGGTCCTGCTCTTCCAGAGAGCCCTGCCCATGATAAAAATACATAAACATTCATCGTAACACAAAGTTAACCTTCATACATTATTGAACAGTAAAACATTAAAATCTACACACATGAATACTTATCATAATACAGACAATCAAAATGAAATAAAATCATCTCAATAGATATATTTCTTTACATAGAATAGAAGTGAAATAACCCATCCCCCTCCCCCCCCCCCAAAAAAAAACAATAATAATAATTACAAACCCACACGCCTACGTACGCACACACAATGCAGGCCACTTGGCGCAGACACGTTGCATGCACCAACCCGAAAATCTAACCCTGCCACAAAGAGATTATAATCTCTTTGCCCTGCCATTACTCCCGCGCACGCACGCACGCACGCACGCACACATGTATACCGTTACACACACACACACACACACACACATACACACACATTTACATACACACACACACACACACACACATGCACACATACACACACGCACACGCCCATGCGCGCACACACACACACACACACACACACACTCACTCATACATCGTCCCATACTTGACTGACAAATGCGAAATTTTCGCCCATAACTGCATAACGGTGCAACTATACACTTACAAGTAAATCTAGCGTATAGATGGTATAGCTTCGCTTCTTTTGACGAGTGTGCCCCCTGAAACATTCCTTTATATATAAGATACCATTTCATTTTTCCCTTTCTTCTAAGTTTTCTTGCAATATAACAATATTTTGTATCAGCATAACCCAAAACAGCGCTAAAGAAAAAATATAGAATTTTCCCCTTAAAGCACTATTTCTTTTTTAACCCAGTACTGATATGCATCTGGTATTATACTTTAAAAAAAACGAAAAATAAAGAATTATCACAAACGCAAGATCATTACGTTAATTGGAATTGAGTTGTCAGTATACACACCTGGATTCCTACAGGTAAACCTTGTCTTCCCTTGCAGCATCGGATGATTTCCCGCTCGTGCTATTTCATCCTCCGTCATTAGTTTGGGTACCATGGCAACCGTTTCTCCGTTGCCCAATGTCACTGTCCGGGTGCCGCAAATCATTCCAAACGCAGGTGGGCAGGTTTCCTGTTCATTTTCTTGCTGCAGGAGGGCCATGGCCACGTCTATCATAAGAGAGAAAAAAACAATACCCCAAAGTTAATGGAAAGTTATTATCATGATTAAGATGCGTTGGAGACAAAAGGTGACAAGTAACATCTAATGGCTCATGAGGGGTTACGACGGGAAAGCCGCAAAATTGGACATAGAACACTTGTCATAATTGTATGCAATATTATAATATCAAAATGATAACCTAATACAATCATGTACCCCCATTCCTGAGATATTCTCTCGTCGGTCACTCATCGGAAGCAAAGCCGGCCACCCACGAAGTACATCGGATCGCAGTGCAATGAATTCGACTAGTGTTGGTCAACTATATAATCAGGTCAGTGTCAGACATGTCGGGCGGGTGCGAGTAATGAGGCAAGATCGTCTGATGAGGATCACGCACGATATGTCTGACACTCACCTGATAGACTTTCAACTTTCAGAATAGAATAGAATTTTCAGCTTTTGATTGTGTGGAGAAATTCGTACTTAGTCCTACTTTGTTACAGCTATAATATTTTCACAGAGTTTAAGTTTCACCTTGACCATTTTCGTCTTCATCCTATATACCTAATGACACGTGCCTTTTATATTATTTGTCTGTTTTTGATAGAAATGTTCTGGAGGATAAAAGTAAGAATGATTGTTTATTTAACTGCGATTTTAAAAACAAAATTAGTGCACGAAAATTCGATCATGATACGCAAGTGTCGCCAAAGATTTTGCCCTAGGAAGAGAGCATACCCCCTGTCACCAGCTAGGATATCTCTCTATTGTAAAGACATTTCGACTTCTACCTTTTGCGTGCCAAATTGATTCTCTGTTCTAAGTTACGTGTGTAAAATTTGTGCACATTATTTGACTCCTCGCCACCGAAAAGGTAAAAGCCTTATGCAATGCAATGTAAATGCAAATGTAAATGACTCGTTTTGGCGTCTGTTGACTTGTATTATCCTGGTGTATCACATATGTGAAAAAAAAAAAAAACATATTTCTCCAATCCAAGATTCTGTCGAGGACATCATATGTCCTTTACTGGTATGATACTGGCATATATTATTAACGAAGGACACTAGAATGCATTTTTTCCATAAATTGATAAGCGTAAATGACATACTTTTATTTATCCAAACCAGAGCTAATATCATCATAATAAATGTATTCATGTTCTGTTGAAACTTACGTGATTCAAAGTTCCTTTAAATATTATGTACTCATGTAAGCGTTATGTATATTACTTTGTATTATTTTGTTTTGGAAATAAAATCATTTTGAATTGAATTGAATTGAATTGAAAATTTTTACATCTTAGGGGTGTATTAAACAACAGCCACCAGAGGGAAACACATACTAATGATTTTACAACACATGTTTTTATATACTAAGCAAATAATCAACGTTGGTGAAGGTGATGGGACAAACTATCACTTCCGAGGCGATCTGGATGTAGCTATCTTTCCGAAGCGCAGCTGAGGAAAGATAGCGTACACATTCAGATCGCCGAGGAAGTGATAGTTTGTCTCATTGCCTGAAACTAAAAGTTGATTATTTGCTTTATATTCCACATCTAGGGTCCTAGAAATTCCCATTTTATTCCACATCTGAAACCGTTTTAGCTGTGTTTAGGTATCCTTAGGGCTTAGGCTATGTGTGCGCATAGATGACAAAACAATGAATTTGCTGCGCGCACCGCGCGGCATTGAAGTGAAAGTGCGTTGCACTGTGTACTATCAAGTAGTAAGCACTATTTGGGCACCCGTCCCGCTTCATCATGAGCATTCATCGGGCAGTAAGATACTGTACTAGTAAATGGCAGAACGCTGGATATGTGCTATATGAATGTAAAAACGCATCGCCGGGAAATGTAAAATTCTCGAAAATTGCATCAACGAGGAATGTAAAAACGTCTCGCCGGAAGACGGAAAAATGTTCAGTTTTGCCGAGAAACTTAAAAACGCTGCCGAGAAACTAAAAAAATATGTATTTCCACGGTATTACGGCTACCTTTAGATGATGAATATTCATGATGAAGCGGGACGGGTGCCCAAATAGTGCTTACCCTATCAAGTGACCTAGTCAAATGATAGTCCACAGTGCAACGCACTTTTATTTCGCGCGTACTCTCATCTCGCGTTAAGACTGTATGGACTGCCAGAGATCAGCAAAACAAACAGCTGTCTTTATAGACCGATTCTGTGACGCGCTATGTGTATTTTTGGCATGGGCAGCGCCATTGACGCGGTGTCTTAGCCGACCCACCCCCCCCCCCCTCTCTCTCTCTCTCTCGCACCCACCCCCCTTCCGCGCGCGGAATGAAAAACTGATGCATGATCGTTTTAGCCAATAGGCGTCTCGTACTGAGTGCGCGAATGCTTGCTTAGTGCGCGAACCTTTGTTACAAGTGCGTGATAAACATGTTGCCCAGGGGTGGGGGAGAGGAGGGGGGTCGGCTACGACACCTCAAAATGAGCTCATGGCTGCGCCCAGTGCCACAAATCAGAGCGGGTTGATAGATAAAGTTGCGACACCGGAAGTTCGCGCTGATTGGTCAATCCCTCAAAATAGTTCCCCGCGATCGTTGATGTCGATAAGACCTTGGAAAACCGCATACCCCCATTATGACGCAAACAATGCACTTATTGTTATTTTGCTCCGTGGATCGCGCAAAGTAGAGTTACGCGCTCCGCGCATGGGTTCTACGCGAAAGTTCCCCCTGGTCGTCATAACAACAATAAAGACCGATAGCCTGGGACTTTGAATTGCAACAACAAATGTAAAGGAGTGGGACTACATAATAATTTCGTCCTTCCATTTTGACGTTCGCACATTAACATCATCCAGGAGCGTTAAAACAACTCTGAAAATATTTCATCCTTTCCGGTTGTTTGCATCCGTTTCCTTGACTTCGACAGTAAGTACTCCTTTCTCTACTTCATTAAGTTTACATGATTGCCGTAAAAACAGGACATTTTTCTCGACAAGTCACACTCCCGTCGCAAGCAACAATGGTATCTCACACTGCCGCTGGGTCCGTATGGTACTGCGCGCCTATGTGAAAACCCTGTATAAATAATTCGTCGACATCGACGACCAGGGGAAACTATTTTTCGTGACCTTTGTACCCCAGTGTCGCAACTCTATCTATCAACCCGCTCTGCCACAAATTGTCGGCTGCCCTCAACGAACCCGAATCGGTCTGTAGATGACAAAACAATGAATTTGCTGCACGCATCGCGCGACACTGAAGACACTGAAGGGAAAGTGCGTTGCACTGTGTGCTATCAAGTGACCTAGTTCTTCTCAGGTGATGTGATGGACAAAACTACGCTTTATCACGTGATCAGCTCTTGACCAATCCTATAGCAAGATTCTTAGTATGTGGAATATAAATAGCTATATAGTATATTACACAAATCATTTTATTACACATATTTATATAGATAGCTAATTATAGTATATTGCATGTGCACATATAATTTTGGTTGCTACAGCTGTACTTCCCGCACTCTACCGGCTCCATTGGGCCTGTAAAATTATTTTTAACGGTGATATTGCTAAATGAGAGGCAATAATGTCGTTCATTTCAACTCTCCAAGTTAATAGACCAGACAGGAACGGAAATGGTTATCATCTCATTATGCTTCCACCCCACCCCCGTCTGTATGTTTGTCTGTCTGTATCTCTCTCTCTCTCTCTCTCCCTCTCTTTGTCATTATGAATAATAATCATAAAAGCATATATCTCTCCAATATTTTGTGAGCTTAAAGTGAGGCAGTCCTCACGAATTTCAAAAAAAAAAATGTGTTGTTGGTACCTCCAATGAACTACTTTCACCAAAAACAAACTTTCAAATCATCAAATAAGCTCGTAAATTTTGATTGAAAAAGTGTGAATCTGCATGGTGAATATGCTAATGAGCAAGTCTTGGCGGAGAGTCAGACGTCACCGAGGCACAACTCTTCTCAGCCGTGTTCTGCTCGTCATGCGTACGCTCCCTAATTATTTATAGATACATGTTTACTATTTATTTTTATATCAATTACATATATAAATAAGCTTGAAATATCTTGTTTGAAATAATAAAACCACATATTGTCACATTTTATGACAAAATCAGATATGATCATTTTGAACACTTCAATTGGTTTTCTGAGGCACGGCTGTCAACTTAGTGAGTTGGGTATCAATGACGTTGCACCTTTGTGCAGGCTCTTACACGAGCGCTTGCAGGAATTATTTTTTTTTTAATTGCGTACAGAGACAGTGTTTGCTTTCCGCGTGTATAAATTAGTGAAAGGTTATATCTTTTACTCTTCTTAATCATCATACAGTGAAAATTCTCAGGACTGCCTCCCTTTAATTGGCTGCCTGTGCAACGCAGAGTGCATTATAAGATCTTACTGCTTACTTATAAGGTTCTCCATAACTTGTCTCCCGGCTACTTGTCTGCACTTATCAGTGTACGACAGCGGCGACCAACAATACTCGCCAAAAATGTAAGGGGGTAGAGCCTTCTCTTCTGTTGCACCACGTCTGTGGAACTCTCCACCAGTCCAGCTTCGGAATTGCAACAGCCTCAATACCTTCAAGTCTGAACTGAAGACTTATATTTTCCAGCAACTTTGTGAATGATGTGTGACATTTTGTGGGAGCTGGGCGCCTTTGAATGTTTCTACAGATAAATGGCGCTATATAAATGCTGTTTCATCATCATCATCATCATCATCATCATTAATGCGTGTGGCGAGGGAGTGAAGAGTGATAGGGTTATTTTTTTTATGTTCTTGCCACAGCACATTGCACATTGCCGTCCCACCCCCACCCCCCCCCCCCCCCCCCCCGGCCAGCCATACATCGACCAGACCATTTATTGAAATTACCCGCTGATGCGCAAGTGATCAAGGCACTTACCTTTATGACTGTTAACAATTCTAGCAATATACCAAATTGATATTGCCTTGTGAGAACGAGAGCTCGTTGTAATTTACGAGACACAAATACTAGAAAAAAGAATAACTAACGAAGAAAACAAATATATTATCAGCACGATTGATGGGGAAATTACATTTTCATGGCCAACCACATTAACTTGAATAATATCATACTCTGTTCTTTTATGCCTTCGCTAATCATCCTTTAGCAATTATGTATGTAAACGGTCATCGGCCTGTATCCGGGAGTCCCACTCCAGTGGATCCAGTTCAGTGAGGACGGAGGACAACGCCATCTTCCGGGACCAGAACATCTAGGTCCCTACAAAATGATACGACAATGGCTCACTACAACACAATAAGGAGAAATTTCTCAACCATTTATGCGCACAACAAGATTACCTACTTGAATGTAAATAAAGAGACATTATCCCTAACCTGAGGAAATCATGCGCGCTCAAGGGCTCACACCTGTTAATAAAATGGAATGTCCCAGACCCCTTCACAAATTCGTACCAAAGATACCAAAATAAATGAAGAAAAAAATTCATTAAAAGTCATTAATGCAGTTTTGCATAAAACTGAATAGTTGCAGATATTGAGTATATACGAATTCCTCTACAAACTGCATTTTGGTTTGAAGATGAAAGCTTTTCTCATGGAATTTGGAGGGACTATATTTCATTGGGTACGTGTACGGAAAATATGTGATTTTTTGAGTGACAACAACTCGTAGTTTGGCTTTGCGGATCCTTGGACAGAGTTTGAGCCGAAGAACCTGCCTTGAAAATTTCATGGATGACAGGGTATAGCTCACTTATCCAGGTTAGTGAAGATGAAACACCTCATTTCTCCCAGCTATATTTTACGAATTTTGAATTTTAACACACGTCTCTATGGGGATTTATTTACCCGTGTGAGCCCTCAACTGCGATGATGACACAACCAGCGAATGGCGGACTACATAACACTTTGGCTAGCATCCCGCCAACTTCTAGACATCGTCTCCTCAGAAATCACGCGGAAAATAACAAGCACTCAATCGAACATAGAAACGGCCAAAGCTGAACTCTTTCAAAATACAACCCCGAGAGTTTACCATGAAACACTCAACACAATCAATGGGAAATTAAATTAGCAAAGCAAAAACTACGAAGAAAAGATACAGAAAGAACGTAAACTGAAACGTGATGAAAAATTATGTGAGGAAATCAAGGCGTCAATCAAACACGACCAGAACTGTGGTCCACTGGACAGTCTACCTGCCAGCTCCTCTAAGCCAACACAACCCCGGAACAAACAGAGAAATAGGCGATACAATAAGAGAGCATATACGAAAAGAAGAAGAATCAGCAATCTAAGCAACACGACTGACTCCAACAATAATGAAACGAGTAGAGAAGGAGAAGAGTTGGGAAATGTGCCAATAATTGTCAATCTTTCTGATCATGTACTAAGCCCTGCAGAGGTCAGTATCCTTTCAAAAGGTCTTACCTTCCGCCCAACCCCTCCCAATATTGATCATTTGCAAGTACACACAGATATTCTTAACTTTGAAATTGAAAGTATTTTTCAGTGAAAATGATCAACCTTAAGATGAATCGGCTCTTGACCCCACGCCCTAAGTAGCAGCCACCAATGAAAATGCTGACAATTCCATTGTGTTAGAAACACAACGACGCTTCCGCTCCAATAGCAAGTGGAACCCACCTGTTCACAATGCACATTTACAGGTCTTTTTGGAAAACGTCAAGTGTGACATCGACAATGTGGTGCAAAGATACAATAACCGCACTGACAATCTCTCCCACCCAGAAAGACAAGCACTACAAAGCTTTTTTATGCAAAAATAGGGACATTGTAATAAAACCAGCGGACAAAGGCTCATCAACTGTTATAATGTCAACCGCTGACTGCATCGCTGAAGGCGAACGACAACTTTTAGATTCCAAAACTTACACACTACTAGACAAAGACCCCACACAAACTTATCCAGAACAAGTAAAGGAAGCCATTGAACCACTAGATATTGATCCCGAGGTCAAGAGGGTATTGACCCCACCTCACCCAACCTGCCCTAACATTTATTTCCTACCCAAAATCCACAAAGAGAACAACCCTGGGAGACCGATTATATCCGGATGCGCATGTCCAAATGTAGAAATATTCAGACTCGTCGATTTACACCTAAGACCGCTTGTTCAAAAATTGCCCTCTTTCAGTCAAGACACGACACACTTCATAAGAACATACAGGAAACTAGAGAGGGGCCGTCAAAGGCGGCAGACCCACGCCTTGTACAAAGTCGGGGTAAACATAATGTGCATTCGGTCATCTACCAGAATTCGGTCACTTAATTGCCAGTGTGCTTTATCACCAGCCAGTGAGTTCTACCAAAGATCGTACACTGAAGTGTGCGATCTTTGGCTCTACAGTCACATCACACGCAAATCACATCATTTCACATACGGTAGCACTCATTCACAACAGGAAAGTCCTTTAGTCTCCTCCAAAAATCCATCGAAAATCCCAAATACCACCGTCAAAAGTGCAGAATCAGAACTTTTCCAAGCGCTCGCGAATTAAGTCCAGTTTTAAGAGTATTGTCTACGCGACGGGTCGCCGAAAAAGCGCTAAAAATCGAGAATTTATACGCCGTTTTGTTGCGGGATATTTTGCTCATAGCAAGCCGAGAGTGTGATGATATCAAAGGTCGTATGAGTGTACGATCTTTGATGGTATCCACAAAAGCGCAAAAGAAAAACAAAATTTACGTGCTCCCTAGGCAATTACCCCTATGATTAGTGTCTACGGAAATTATTCATTGCAAGGGTTGAATGCGAATGTCTACTGCACCAGTATTCGGTCACCAACGAGCGCCGCAACGTCCCCGATGCAATTTTGCACCAACAGTGTAGAGCGCGATGCATTTTCAGCGGCCTTGCACACGCATTGACATTGAGCGCGCATATCGTGCAGTGTGACTGACTGAGCAAATGCTCCGCCAACGAAAAAACAATCAATGTTAATTTGAAAAATCATCAAAATACGGGCCAGTTTGTGACGACGGAGAACGAACTTTCATAAATCTAGAAGGACATAGTCCCTCAAATAGGCCTAAACGTAAATTTCGGAATTCTTACGAACATTTGAGCAGCGAAGTCCGATCGTTTGGGAGTTTATGTGTTCGTATGGTAGCGGAAAATCGCAAAGTGAGAAACGGGAAATTTTCGGAGTGGTCACTATACCATGGGGTCAAAACTTCAAGGTCACACAGAATTTGCAAGGGTCAACCGATTATCACCAAAATCTAATCGATTCTTTCCTGTCATTATCCAAACATTCCCTGAACATTTCGTGCAAATCCGTTTACCCGTTCTCTTGTTATCTTGTACACAAACAAACAAACAAACAAACAAACATACAAACAAACAAACAAACAAACAAACAAACAAACAAACAAACTAACATACGGAACCCTTTACATAACCCCCTGCCGATTACATCGGCGTGGGTAAACATACGGAACCCTTTACATAACCCCCTGCCGATTTTCATCGGCGTGGGTAACTAGCCACTGCACTGGGCAGCCCTGCGTGACTTATCACCAGCCTGTGAGTTCTACCAAAGATCGTACACTTTTAGTGTACGATCTTTTGTTCTAAAGTCACATCACACGCAAATCACATCATTTCACATACTAGAAGCTACTAGAACACTCATTCACAACACGAAAGTCCTTTAGTCTATTCCAAAAATCCATCGAAAACCCCAAATTCCACTGTCAAAAGTGCAGAATCGGAACTTTTCCAAGCGCGCGTTTTAAGAGTAACATGTTAGGGTCTACGGGTCGCTGAAATAACGCTAAAAATCGAGAAATACGCCGTTTTCTTGCGGGTTATATAGCAAGCCGAGAGTGTGATGGTATCAAACGTCGTATGAGTGTACGATCTTTGATGGCATCCACAAAAGCGAAAAAGAAAAACAAAATTTACGTACCCCCTGGGCAATTACCCCCCTACGGCAATTATTCAATGCAAGGGTTGAATGCAAATATCTACTGCACCAGTATCCGGTCACCAACGAGCGCCGCAACGTCCGCGATGCAATTTTGCGCCAACAGGGTAGAGCGCGATGCATTTTCACCGGCCTTGAACACGCATTGACAATGAGTGCGCATATCGTGCAGTGTGACTGGGACCGAGCAAAATTATTTCATGATTGAGGAATGCTCCTCCAACAAACAAACAAAAAAAGAACTAGAGAGGGGCCGTCAAAGGCGGCAGACCCACGCCTAAGTACAAAGTCGGGGTAAACATAATGTGCATTCGGTCATCTACCAGAATTCGGCCACTTAATTGCCAGTGTGCTTTATCACCAGCCAGTGAGTTCTACCAAAGATCGTACACTGAAGTGTACGATCTTTGGTTCTACAGTCACATCACACGCAAATCACATAATTACACATACGGTATTAACACTCATTCACGTACAGGAAAGTCCTTAAGTCTCCTCCAAAAATCCATCGAAAATCCCAAATTCCACCGTCAAAAGTGCAGAATCGGAACTTTTCCAAGCGCGCGCGAATTAAGTCCAGTTTTAAGAGTATTGCCTACGCGACGGGTCGCGGAAAAAGCGCTAAAAATCGAGAAATACGCCGTTTTCTTGCGGGATATTTTGATTATAGCAAGCCGAGAGTGTGATGATATCAAATGTCGTATGAGTGTACGATCTTTGATGGTATCCACAAAAGCAAAAAAGAAAAACAAAATTTACGTACCCCCTAGGCAATTACCCCTATGATTAGTGTCTACGGGAATTATTCAATGCAAGGGTTGAATGCAAATGTCTACTGCACCAGTATTCGGCCACCAACGAGCGCCGCAACGTCCCCGGTGCAATTTTGCACCAACAGTGCAGAGCGCGATGCATTTTCAGCGGCCTTGCACACGCATTGACATTGAGCACGCATATCGTGCAGTGTGACTGCGACCGAGCAAAATGCTCCTCCAACGAAAAAAACAATCAATGTTAATTTGAAAAATCATCAAATATCAAAGGTCGTATGAGTGTACGATCTTTGATGGTATCCACAAAAGCAAAAAAGAAAAACAAAATTTACGTACCCCCTAGGCAATTACCCCTATGATTAGTGTCTACGGGAATTATTCAATGCAAGGGTTGAATGCAAATGTCTACTGCACCAGTATTCGGCCACCAACGAGCGCCGCAACGTCCCCGGTGCAATTTTGCACCAACAGTGTAGAGCGCGATGCATTTTCAGCGGCCTTGCACACGCATTGACATTGAGCACGCATATCGTGCAGTGTGACTGCGACCGAGCAAAATGCTCCTCCAACGAAAAAAACAATCAATGTTAATTTGAAAAATCATCAAAATACGGGCCAGTTTGTGATGACGGAGAACGAACTTTCATAAATCTAGAAGGACATAGTCCCTCAAATAGGCCTAAACGTAAATTTCGGAATTCTTACGAACATTTGAGCAGCGAAGTCGGATCGTCGGGGAGTTTATGTCTTCGTATGGTAGCGGAAAATCGCAAAGTGAGAAACGGGAAATTTTCGGAATGGTCACTATACCATGGGGTCAAAACTTCAAGGTCACACAGAATTTGCAAGGGTCAACCGATTATCACCAAAATCTAATCGATTCTTTCCTGTCATTATCCAAACATTCCCTGAACATTTCGTGCAAATCCGTTTACCCGTTCTCTTGTTATCTTGTACACAAACAAACAAACAAACAAACAAACAAAAAAACAAACAAACAAACAAACAAACAAACAAACAAACATACGGAACCCTTTACATAACCCCCTGCCGATTTTCATCGGCGTGGGTAATCAATGTTAATTTGAAAAATCACCAAATACGGGACAGTTTGTGACGACGGAGAGCGAACCCCGAACTTTCATAAATCAAGAAGGACATAGTTCCTCAAATAAACGTAAATTTCGAAATTCTTACGAATGGTGTTGAGCAGCGAAGTTGGATCGTCTTACGAACAGAGTTGCATGCAGCGAAGTCGGATCGTTTGGGAGATACGCTTTTGTATATGGCGCGCCGATCGACCAACAACACTGTTTATCGGCGATAAACACTGTTTATCGAGCGATAAACTCTGTTTATCGAGCGATAAACTCTGTTTATCAAGATGAAGCTCTGTTTATCACACCTTTATCAACTGATAAACAGAATTTTTCTCGATAAACACCGTTTATCGGCGGTCGATAAACAGTGTTTATCACAAAAAAACTCTGTTTATCGGTCGATCGATAAACATAGTTTTTCGTCGATAAACACTGTTTATCACTTGGTCGATAAACATAGTTTTTCTTGATAAACACTTTATCACTTGGTCGATAAACATAGTTTTTCTCGATAAACACTGTTTATCACTTGATAAACAGTATTTTTCGTTCGATAAACACTGTTTATCGCCGATAAACAGTGTTTTTTCAGTGTTTATCGCCGATAAACAGTGTTTTTCGGCGATGAACAGTTAATCGGCATTATTGATCAAATGGCGCGCCATACTTGTATGGTAGCGGAAAATCGCAAAGAAACGGAAAATGTTCGGAGTGGTCACTATACCATGGGGTCAAAACTTCAAGGTCACACAGAATTTGCAAGGGTCAACCGATTATCACCAAAATCTAATCGATTCTTTCCTGTCATTATCCAAACATTCCCTGAACATTTCGTGCAAATCCGTTTACCCGTTCTCTTGTTATCTTGTACACAAACAAACAAACAAACAAACAAACAAACAAACAAATACGGAACCCTTTACATAACCCCCTGCCGATTACATCGGCGTGGGTAATAAACACCAAGCATGCCCCATTTTCTACGTAGCATTCTAGTGTCAGCCGACGTATGTAGTTTGTACACCAACATCCCTCACAATGAGGGTATCCTAGCAACAAAACGCGCCCTGGACAACCGCATCTACCCACATCCCCCAGCTGACCAACTCTTGCGCCTATTAGAGCTTGTACTTACTTTAACGTCCGCCGAGAGATTTGCGTGCGTGTGTGTGTGTGTGTGTATGTGTTACTCGCTTTTTGGCCACTACGGGCGTGCCTCATTTCGAAGGTGCTGAATCGGAATCTTGATGATGTAATACTTGAATATGATACTTTATGATTCTGACATATTGAAGATGGCTACAAAAATCTGAATTTCCATCTATGTCCGTTAAGACGGTATTCTCGCATCCTTAGGCCTTTTGAGAAGTCCAAAGATTGCCCTCTAATATCTCTACCTTAAACTGAAATCCAATCTATTTTTTTTTTCTTACAAATGATGAAGTTTTGAACATGAAGTATTCATGGTTTTACCCAACACCAATCTGTAGCAGCCTCGGAACATCGCACCACCTTTAAAGGAACAGTATAGTATTGGCTTTCATGAGAATTCAGCTTTACATAGACTTACTTAGACCCCACTTTATATGAAATGTAAAAAAGCATACAATTCTAAGAGGACGTAAAAGTTTATTTGATGAAAATCGGATTCAGTGAAACAACTGATATATAAAGTGAACAGTGAAACAGTGAAACAAGTGTGAAACAACTGATATGTATCTGTATATATCGTAAATGATTTTATATAACATTTGTATCTCAGGACCTTGATGAAAATCAGTACATTTGCTGATCATGTAATCCTGAATAAAGATGTTTTAATAAATAAATAAATAAACTAAAAAGAAATCAAACAAAACAATCCTAATAAAACGTGGGTGCCACCGTTTATTAGGATTGGTTTATATTGCACATCTCAGCCATTTCAACACCAGCTTACATCAAATAAACCTTGAATTCCTTTTAAAATTGTATATGCATTTTCAAATTTCATAAGAGATTTCTCATTGCTAAAAAAAAAATCACAAAAAAAAACGTTGGAAAAGCCAAGCCCCTTATCAACAGAAACTGTACTTTATCTTCGATGTCACACCCTGCATTATGTCATTGATAAAATAATCCTTTGGAATTTTCTTTTCTTTTCTCTTCTTTCGTGATCCATTCCAAGTAATCCAAAGATGTAGCGGGAAATTAGTATACAATATACATGATATATAGCACATACTACGATATTCTTCTCGCCACATAAGTGACGTTTAGGGTATCAAGCAAAAATGTATTTAGTCAAAGAGGCCCTGTCCAGTGGCGGATCCAGAGGGGGCGCATCGGGCGTCCCCCCCCCCCTCTTTATTTTTTATTAAAACAAAAGAAATAAAAACAAAACCAAAAATGGGGGCGCGTGCGTCCCCCTTTAAATTTTGAAAAGCCCCCCTCCCCCCTTTCCGGAATTCCTGGATCCGTCCCTGTTGTCGGTATTATTTTCTGAGTACCATGGAAGCAGATTTATTACATTGAAGAAAAAAAAATTGCTTTGAATAGCAAACTTACCGCAAAAAATGAACATCACTGTAAGTTTGTATACAAATCCTGTCATAGCTACTGATGAAATCCACGTATCTGGCGCAAAGTGAAGTTGTTTTCTCACACTCTGATAGAATTGTACAAGAAAAAAAAATAGGTGCATGAAACGAGTATCACACCTAGGGAGCAAACGAAGGAGGTTTGGTTCTGCTGCCGAGAGTTACCAAAATTATGACCAACAAGCGTAATGGAAAATTCCCACTATGATCTTAACTGTCATGTAACAATGAAAAGCTGTAAACCGCTCGCTTTACGACTGCGGGAACCTCTGTGTGAGTTGAGGACTATTATATGGATTTTTTTTTTTCATGTGTTCATGATGCGCGCGGGCGCGCGCGTGTGTGTGTGTGTGTGTGTCTACACGCCTTTGTTGAGGTACTGACGTGAAATAATAAATTGTACTTAAGTCAAGCCCGGTGTTAAATGTACACAAAAATCTCAATTAACATTCAAAAGTTGTGCCCCAAATCCCCTCTTTTTTCCTTCTTTTTTGTTTGGGATATTAGATTTTCTTACAATTCGACCATTATATCAGAAGGTCAATCAACATTTTAGATTTTATGGTTGTTGTTTTTTTTTTCTTCTATTTGCTAATTACTCCTAAATGTCTAGTTATCTTGTTGGGAGATTGCACAAAATATTATCGTGATATTATTTGGTAACCACTCCACTCACTGCCCTTTATTTTGTTATAGCAGGTGAGCAACATCAATGTTATAATAGGACCTAGTCTTTAATTAGTAATGTATATGTATGATACGAACAGATGAACAGACAGACGAACAGACAGACTGGTGGAAGAACGGAAAGATGGACGGATAGACAACCCCAAAACAGAACCGCTTCCATCCAGGCGTCGCTTTGTGGCG
This sequence comes from Diadema antillarum, assembly GCF_040938485.1. Taxonomy (NCBI): domain Eukaryota; kingdom Metazoa; phylum Echinodermata; class Echinoidea; order Diadematoida; family Diadematidae; genus Diadema; species Diadema antillarum. Next base: position 4,353,384 of record NW_027270890.1, on the reverse strand, counting down.
AAGGCTATGATACATAGTTTCATATAAGGTCTCAATTTAATGCTAAACCACTATTTTTCATACATAGTAAAATGCCCAAATGAGCATGTAGAAATATGTTAACCCGTGAAGTAAAACGAGTCAAGATAACTTATCATGTGAGAAAATTCGAAGATGCTGCAGGTAATATAGTAATATAGTAATCGATTGGTAATTCATGAATAAAAATACGTGATTCTTTAAATTTCTTTTTTTTTGGTAAATATCGGTTAATCTGTCTCATTAATATGAGGATGGTTTTGCTGAAAGAACAAATGAACATGAAACACATATGAAAGAAAATTATACCTAGTGTCGGTCTCGTGAACCTTCTTTGCCTAGTGTCGGTCTCGTAGGCTTTCTTTGCCTAGTGTCGGTCTCGTAAGCCTCTTTTGCGTACTGTCGGTCTTGTGACGAGCTTTCTTTGCCTAGTGTCGGTCTCGTAGGCTTTCTTTGCCTAGTGTCGGTCTTGTAGGCTTTCTTTGCTAGTGTCGGCCTCGTGGGCTTTCTTTAATTGCCTAGTGTCGGTCTCGTGAGCCTTCTTTGCCTAGTGTCGGCCTCGTGGGCTTTCTTTGCCTAGTGTCGGTCTCGTGAGCCTTCTTTGCCTAGTGTCGGTCTCGTGGGCTTTCTTTGCCTAGTGTCGGTCTCATGAGCCTTCTTTGCCTAGTGTCGGTCTCGCGAGTCTCTTTTGCGTACTGTCGGTCTCGTGAGCCTTTATTGCGTAGTGTCGGTCTCGTGGGCTTTCTTTACTTAGTGTTGGTCTCATGAGCCTTTTGTGCGTAATGTCGAACTCATGGGTTGTATGACTCGTGAGCCGTATAACTCGTGGGCTGTATGACTCTTGCAGAAGCGGATCTAGAGAGGGAGGTGGGGGGGTTGCAACCCCCCCCCCCCCACACACACACACACACACACGCACACACACCACCACCAAAAAAAAATCCGGGGACCATTTTTTTAATCTTATCTTTTTTTTAATAGTGGTGTTTTAGATGCAAGAAAACGCCATTTTCACACACAGATTTTCAAAAATTCTCCCTACTGTGGGAGGGGGGACACCCCCCTCCCACACCCTCCCCCCCCCCCCCCCACCCTCGCTCGCTACGCTCCCTTGCATACCGGCCCAACCCCCCCCCCCCCCTTTATAAAAAGCTAGATCCGTCCCTGTCTTGGACCTAATATTGATGTCGGTCTCGTTGACCGTATGACTTGTGGGTGTCGGTCTCGTGGGATGACCTCTCCTAATTGAAGTTTGTGAAGCTTTGAGTGTGGAGATGCTATAAATATCTTGATGCGGACTTGTCATATATTTCGAGCAGGGTCATGCTTTGCGATGCCTGAATACGTTGTCTCCTAAAGGGTAATCTTTTTTATTTTGTGTGTATGTATGCCCATGATTTCTTTTTTAACATGCTTCAACTATAAAACACTCATCAATCAATGCTTATTTACGTCGATGCGGGCAATATGTCATTCAGTTGCGACATCACTAGGCCTACTATTAGAATTTTCCTGAAGTACATGAATTAATGGCACACACACACACACACACACACACCTGTGGTATTATCACTTTATTCTTCCATATAGTCATTGCCTTGTACCATTGGGTGCATATGTGATATATTATTTCTAACACGATTAATTTGGATTCATGTTCCCCAGTTTATGGGACAGGCGATCTATAGTGAACAATAGCCTTGGGCATTCTTCTCACTTCCTACATGGCGACGTCCAATCAGAAATCTTGTCAGACAAAATAGTCACAAAGTAAGTGATGAATCAGCGCTCTATGCCAATGCTGATCGGGTGATGATTGTCAAATGTAAAGTCGATATGTGTGTGTTTGGTTTGGGGTGCGGGGGAGGTGTTTTGCATGCTTATTTCGTGGAGTTAGTTAAAGTAGTTCCATGCTTTTTCGTAGGCAGGTAGTATCAGTTACGAGAAAAAGGATTGTCAACGGCACACTTAAAAGTCACAGTGTATTAATAAATCAATTCACTGCCAAAAACAACCATAGCCATCTCTCTCATGTCTCGCAGCTCACGAGACTCTCACGTCTCGCAGCTCACGAGACAGTCAGAAGTGAAAGAACGAGAAAAGAAAACAATAACGAGCACTTGAAGGAGAAACGTTTATTTCATAAAAACCATTAGTTAATTCAAATTTCCATCTTAACGGAAGAAGCATAGACCTATTTGGTGACCACATTGTTATATTAGGTTAAATTTCAGTGATTAGTGTTAGTGCTATTCTGGCCATGCTCTGCGCATTAAACACATGGGACAAGTTCAAGACCAAAATTAGTACTGTGTGGAAATTCGACCACTAGATCATGTAGATGGCGATGTTATTATTTTTTCCGACACTACATTCGGGCCCCTTCGACACTGCTAGACTGTCGGGGTAGGTATCTCCGTCATAGTGGCTTGCTGAGTGGTGCCCTCTGTTATGGGTTCCTGTGTTGTTGCTATTACTGGATATATAGTGGTAGCTAGAGTAGCTTCCATGACGGTATCTGTTGTAGGACTGAAGGCGGTATATGTTGCAGGATTGGTAATGGTAGCTGTAGCAGGTTCGTTGGTGGTATCTGTTGTAGGGTTGATGGTGGTTGTAGTTGTTGCATTGGTGGTGGTATACGTGGTAGGATTGTTGATGGTAGCCGTAGCATGATAAATTGTGGTCTCTGTTGTAGGATTGGAGATCGTAGCTGATGTAGGATTCGTGGTGGTATCTCTTGTTGGTTCCATGGTGGTAGCCACAGTAGATGGTTTGGTGACAGTGGATTGACGTGTTGTTGTAGTTGATGCAGTAGTAACCACAGGACAGGGCGGTAGAGGGCGTGTTTCCTCGGACGAGCTGCTACTCGAGATACTTCCATCCCACTGACTTCGCCACTCAATCAGGAGCCGGAAATGGTCGGCGAGTCTACTGCTCCTTCCTGGAATATAAGACAGATCAGAGTTAAGTAATATTACTAAGTATTACATTCATTTTCATCGCAATATATTATACCGTATATTATGTTTTTGTGTTTACTTTTAGCCGTAAAGCGCAGATTTTGTATTTCAAAGACACATTTTCTTGAATTGCCCTCTTGCCGTCATCTTTCTTAAATTTCCAATCCTAGGCGATCGTTGTCGGGTTTTTGCTTTCTTTTTCGATCATTTAATATTATTTTCACCAAGAAAATATTACATGCACTTCTTATAGAAGGAAAAGAATAGCCTATGCGAAATCATGCTCAAAATACATGGGTAAAGGCTTTACAATTTGTGACGACCGAATCTCACGGATGATGTTAGATGGTTAGAACAAAATACATAATATTACTGTGGAATCATAAAAGTTTGCAAATAAAGTTGACAGACACTTACCCTCGACCATCGTTACAGCATGGAGGACACAAAGACCCAGGAGGACAAGAAATGGCACGACGGACAGCTTCATCTGAAGGAATGAATATGGACATACGTATACTCTTTAAACTCACATATCAATGTAGTTAAAACATATATGTTTAGCATCACTTATCATTTGAATCATTTGACTAGAAAACACAAGACAGCCGGAGATTGAATCCTTAATTGTTACATTACTTCTTAACAAATTTATTTGAGCGACGTTCACAGGCGTCTCTTTGCATCTGTGCGACGCTAGCTGTACGTCATTCAGTAAAGAGTCACATGTTCGATTCTAATTTAGGCAAAAGAAACCAGTCTTTGAGTGAATATCTACTAATAGGAAACATCTTGTTTTTAATACAGGGCTAAATGGATAAAGCGGATAACATGTTATGTTAAGGATAGAACGTGCTCATGAAAACAGTTCATTACGACCAAACAAAAATCGAAAGAAATAGTGTTGAATTAAGATGAATGATTTTCTGACTTTGGCACAGTAACAGCAGTCTCAATATAACTATGGAAATGGAATCGAGTTTACCAAGTACTATATATATATTACCGGAAAGGTTTCTGCACATAATCTGTCTATATTTCGTTTCGCAGAATGATGGGTTTATGCATTTTTGAAGTATCTGTGCAATATGTATTAATTTATATCTAAACTACTGAATAGTCAATCTCAAGAAGTATGCTATCGAATGTTGCGAAGGCTACAACAATACTTATCAATTTTAGGTATCAACCGTCCCCATCATAAGCACGTACCTTTGTTCTGAGGATAGCTTTCTCGATAGTAAGGAGATGCTTGGTGATTATGGAGCTGTGATATTTCACGAAATGACTCGATCAAGAGGATCGTGGCAATTTATGTACGTTGAAAACAAACGAAGCAATTCAATTTTCTGCTTTTCCCATCAAATTTTCGACAATGCAGTGAGTTACAGACAAACCCCTTAATACCTGGAGCCGTTCTGCATGTGGTGAACTACCAATGAAGTCCTCAATAGAGATTTGTCTTGCACGGACAAAAGAAAAAAAAAAACTTCCTTGTGGTGACGACGACACACTTTTTTTTTCCTTACCTTCTATATCATCATGGAATTCTTGATTCGGCAAGAAACTGACATAATTCGTATATTTCATAGCAATAATGACTTCCCCTTCAACAGGAAACGGAAGCAAGGAGTTTTCCACCATTCCGTCGCGTCGCAAGTAGTCTTCAGGGGCGGATCCAGGAATTCCGTAAAAAGGGGGCACCTTTACAACATTAAAGGGGCGCACGCACCCCTCCCCCATTTTTTTCTTTTTATTTCTTTTAACAAAAGAAAATAAAGGGGCGCGCGCCCGGTGCGCTCCCCCTGGATCCACCACTGGTCTTGAATTTACCCCCGTTTAACTCCACCTTGGCTGATCCACCGGGGACGCTTCGCTCTCTCGCTGAGCGCCATGAACACCGACCGTACCCCATGATAAGCAAAACCAGACACCTCTACTATCTGACTGTTGTCCCCACGAGATATGAAAATCATTTTATCCCATCAAGTTTAATTAAAAAAAAAGCACACAATCCTTTGTTCTGTTTTGTGACTAAATCTACAAACTCTTAAGACGCCACGTTCAATAACCTTTGTCCGAACCCGCCTTCCGAAATTGCAGGGCCCTGATGGGTATCGGCATTGCACCAACATCGCTCAGGATATGCTCACATTATGCTATGTGAAAGATTTAAGGGACACAAACCTCTTTAGGCGCTTCAAGTCTATTTCAACTCTTCCATACAACAGCCTGTGCTATTATTAAACATGACATACAGTAGTGTACTCTGACTGAAATAAGGACAGTGTTGAGATCATCATCACACGCACAACTAATGATTCATTCATCAGAATAAGAAACTGTGGAAGAGTGCTATGTAGACCACTTCGCAGATGGCAGTTTATTGTTCAGATAATTCCCAATTTAAACCACTGAAACAAACAAAAACATATAAAGCTATAGGTATCGCCACTTGCGTGTACAACTTGCTTCTATGTTGACAATGTCCCTCGAATGTTTACAATGTTCTCTCATTGCAAAGTATTGAGAAATATTTTAGGCGCTGTCCATGACTGCATGGTATGTGAATGTCCCATTATGCTGTTTTTCTCAATTGACTTTTGAATGCTCATGCGCAGAAAAATAACCCTTCGAATATTGGTCTATTGACATGTTCTCATTTGCATACATCGAAATTTATTCAGGAAAGCAAATATACATTTACTAAAAGCTGGTTCACGTTTGATACCGTAAAGGTGTCCTCTGATTATTCTCTTTCTTCTCTTTTATCTCCCACGTATTGTAGCTCCCAGAACTCACTCGATATCTTTTTGACGCTCTCTGCAGTACACACACACACACACACACATATATATATATATATATATATATATATATATATGAAGGGTTTGTTTGCAAAAACCGATAAGTCCATTTTTGAAGATTTTGAAGTACGATTTCTGTCATAAAGTACAAAATAATACCTTTTAAATGATATATTGGTCACTACATATAAAGGCATATTTTTGAAGTTATGGTCAAAAGAAGGAAAAATTTTCTTATCATTCTCTTTATTTTTCCTGACCTTTAATCGCAAATATCTCCATTTGGCAAATATGGACTTATCGGTTTTTGCAAACAAACTCTTCATATATATACATATATATATATACACTCACACTCACACTCACACTCACACACACACGCACACGTACACACACACACACACACACACACACACACACACACGCACGCACAGACACACACACCTGTCATGAGAGGGCAAACTGCATGCCGTTTCCTGTGTAGGCCTATATCACTCCCTCTCCATACATTCATGTGAACAAAAACAGTAAAAAAACACGACTGCAACAGTTAGTGATAAATTAGTGTAGAAAAACCGTGTTGATAAGTATAGTAAAGAGCATAACATATACACCAACGCTATTTCTACCGTTAGACGGAAATACCCAATAAGAGGCAGTTTGGGAAAATTTACATTTTAAAAAGATAAATAGTTTTATCTGACTGTCCAACAGCAACTCCTTTACGTTTTTCAGATGTATCTTTTAATGTTTGTGTGTGATTGTTTTTATTACATTTTTTCTTAAACTATGACAACATTACGTATCATTATTTCATTAAGTTTCATTCATTCATTAAGTTTACTATTTACAAAGAAAAAAGTTTTGTCACTAGTTTCTAAATTGTCATGAGACATATATTTGAAAGGCAGAAAACCTCCATTATCTGTGTTCCATTATTGAGCACACCAAAATAAACACATCATTGTTTAATTGCTTGTTTGTTTGTTTGTGGCATCGTAGTTAATATCCCCGTAATCATTGTTAATAGGGAGCTTTAGATTATAGACGCGCGGACGTTCAGAGGGAAAAAAACATGGTCTGAGCGTGCGCAGTAACTTGACGTGCGCTACTGCGCACGCTCAGACCATGTTTTTTTCTGTTTGAACGTCCGCGCGTCTAAAATCTAAAGCTCCCTATTGTTAATTGGGTGAATGGTACAATCCAAACACTGAGGGCATAGATACTACTCCCTCTACTGTCTACTTTGGAATAGTCTCAAGGCGTCAGGACCAGTGATGTTTAAGGTGTCATGATATTTGCTCCTGCAACAATTTTAGCTCCCAAATATCTGCACGCTGAGCAAAACATAAATTCTACTTATGAACATCACCCTAACCATAATCCTAATTCTCACACCAAGCTGAAAACCCTATCACAATACTAATCCTAAATCCTTGGAGAAAATAAGACCGGAGCAGGATTGTCGCAGGAGCAGAAATGTCGTCAGCACATAGAGATCAGTGGTCAGGATGATCATAATCAATTTGAAACAAAACTGTCGAAAATTTATAAGGCAAATCAATTACTTCCCCTTTCAGAAAGAAATAAACAACAACAAATTTTTAGATACCGGTACATTGTGATACCAATGCTGACTCACAACCACCTGCCAATGCGATCCGGACTACCACACCTGTATAATCACTAGTAGGTTTTCACATTCACAAGTCATTGCAGTAGATACAACACAATCTGCACACTACCGGACCCTATTAAAGACCACAGCACAAAGTGATTATGTTCACACGAAATGTATTAGTTTCTTATCACATGGAATAGTAACGGTTAGTACAAACTTACAAATCTTCGCACATCTACTCGTTCACATCAAAAGGACAGAAAAAGGCAGAGAGAATGAGACAGACAGATTTAGCGAAAACCTACATTGTTCTTTTGTATTGATCCGTGGTATTAAATAAAGGTATCCATGGGTAACGCATATCTTGATGGATATGACTTAATTTAGACAGCAGAGACACGTGTTGTTTCATGAATTTATCAGTCAATGTGTCCAATAAATATCAAGATATCCTGGCAACATTCACAGTGACAAGGGCTCTGCAAATGTTCAATGATAATTATTCATGCCAGGTAAAGAATACTCGTGACGTAGTACTGATGACTTGAAAACCGGCCACTGGAGGGCGCTGTTACGATTTCACGGGCACATATTGAGATCTCCGCCAGGCCGGCAGGTTGTGGTAGTGATAACCTGTTCGGTGGTAACCTCTGTTGTAGGATTAGTGGTAGTATCTGTTGTAGGTCCCATGGTGGTAGAATCTGTTGTAGGTCCCATGGTGGTAGCTGTTGTAGGATTAGTGGTGGTATCTGTTGTACTCTCCACGGTGGTAGCATCTGTTGTTGATTCCATGGTGGTAGCCACGGTAGTAGCTCTGGTTGTGGTGGCTGTGGTCTGACGTGTTGTTGTTGCTCTTATGGTAACCACAGGACGAGGTGGTACTACAGGCCGTGTTTCCTCGGACGAGCTGCTATCCGAGCTACTTTCATCCGAGTTACTTCGCCTCTCCCTAAGGAGTCGGAAATGTTCGGCGAGTCTACTTCTCCTTCCTGGAATATAAGACAGATCAGAGGAAAATTATTATGTTTTAATTTTGAAGAAAGGAATTATGCATAACCTACTTTGGGGATTAATTGCAAGTACTTCAAATCGTGTGTGGCACACCATGCTTTTATCATTGGCATCATAAAATTGCGAACTGTCACAATCTTCATATATCAAACATACACATTTCCGGTACTGTCTTTGCCGTCCTCACTCCTCTTGATTTGCCATTAAAGGACGAAGTTATAGTTTCTTTGATCATTTTTTTTTTCACCGTGAAGTTTAGATAGACAAACGGAAGGACTACGATAATAATTATTTCAAAATGATAAACATGCCTAAACAAAGCATACAGTGCACAGACTACAACATTGGAATTTCTGATCACTAATTTTCATAGACGGATTCTAATGGCCAAAATTGTTTGGCACTGCTGATGTTAATTGCTGGTAAACATTTCCTAATAAAGTTGACAGCGACTTACCCTCGACCATCGTGACGGTCTGGAGGACACAAAGACCCAGGAGGACAAGAAATGACATGACGGACAGCTTCATCTAAACAAACGAACAATTATAGATATTTTTTTTTACATTTGCAGTCACATATGGACGGAAGTATAGCAAGTATTAAAACCTTGCACAGCTGCATCTATTTGAAATGTTAGATCAAGAAATGCTGATTTGGATATAAACAAAATCATCAACAAACCGAATAAAATCAAAGCAGAAAACGGGGAAAATGTCAGACAAAACAAAACTGAAAGTTTCATATTTGCATCTGGGCGCAAGTCGGTGCCCCTAGAAGTCTTTCTAGTTGTATATAAGTTATGACGACACGGCAATTTCATTGTGCAACAGAACATGTTTTTCTATAATGCTTTCAATCAAAAGAACTCGATTTAGTAAAGATCTGTGTTCAGGTTAAAGGAACAGTTATTGTCGAATAACATCACTGCATCGAATTTTCATGAGTGATTGCAACACAAATTATTTCTTTGTATAAAATCACGAGAAAATAAAAATCAATTAAGCGGATTATCTTATTGGATGAAACTTGTATTACCGCTGGTTTTATCACTAGTGTTCTGTATTCATCAAAGCCCACGTGAAAAGAAGTTAAATTAAACTTTGAAAGGATCAGGCATAATTCATCATGTATGTTCGTCTTTTTAATGGAATGACACAATTTACTTGAATAGAATGATTAGTTCATAACTTCGTAAGACATTATGTAGACCGACAATAGATAATAAATTAATGATGACTAGATTACTTTCAGTACCAAAGAACATCATTTCACATCTGCTCTTCATTACACGGTTTAATTAAAGACCCCCCCCCCCCAAAAAAAAAAAAACAACAACAACAACAACAACAACAACAACAAACAAACAAACAAATAAATAAACAAACAAACAAACAAACGTCCGTACGCATTATATAATTGATACATACCTTCAATTGATGAATGATTCTCGAGTTTGTTAGCAAATGACTGAATGATTCCTTCCTCAGTAGATCTGGCACGGCTTGATGATCCGAACTACAATGCTTCATGAACTGACTCGATCAGGAGAAATCACTGATATTTAAGGGCGATCAAAATGAAACATCAATCAATTTTAGTCCACCGGAATTTGAACAATGCGGTCACCTAAAACCAAGGAAAACCCCTAATGGAGAGTCTATGGCACTGAAAGAGACAACTTCCGGTGTTATAGAGAGGAAATAGAAGCGTGAAATCAATGATGTACCCTCTGACTCGGCATAAAAGTTGATCTTATTTTGATCTAGTCTCAAGGTCTGTGTGATTATCTTTTCCACTGGTGACGGACAGGTGACGAAAGCAGGTGACTGTTTCCAAGATTCTATCCTGTCGCAGCAGAAGTCAGTTTCCGCAGACATCAGATTTATTTCCTTTTTTATTATTTGCGTTTGATATTTGTTTTAACGACAACTATGTGACTACTGGATGGTAACCTAAGCAGGCAAATTAAAGTGCAAGAAATATTCACCTCTGAACAAGTTAGGGTGGAATTCATAGATTCTTTAAAAGCAGTATGGTATAAACACTTCAGCTACCAATTGTACATTGTCCTTTTGCTTCCAGTCGTCCCTTATAACGTACCCCTGTTGCTCAGGTGGGTCCGGCTATCAGGTTGTCCCAAAATACTGCTAGGTTTAAAGTATTTTGCCTCGTTGAGTTCTCGGATGCATGTTTAAAAGTTTGTGTAGTGATTATTGTGACACTGCTATTGAGTCATCGTTTAAAATAATTTTGTTACTTTGTTTGGTGGGTGCAGTTAATGTGGTTAGCTGAATGATGTTGTGATTTGCTTGTGCATCCAATTCATGACGGAAACCAGGACTATTGGTGTTGTACACTGTAAAAACATCGGTGTTAGATTTAACACCACGGGTGTTAAATCGAACACCGATCAAACTTCAATAAAGGACCACACCCACAGGTGTTAAAAATGCACTGTGATGGTGTTGAAAAGTGTTCACCTGACACTTCGTGGTGTTAATTTGACACTGTACCTGGTGTTATTTTGACACTATACTGGTGTTAATTAAAAAATGACACCACATGGTGTTAATTTGATATTTGCTGGTGTTAATATCAATGGTTTAACACCCGTCCAGCTTCAATAAGGGACCACACCAGCTGGTGTTACTTTGGTGTAAATTTATTTTCACATTTTTTCAAAAATCTAGTATTTTAATGTAAAATTCTTGATCGTCTTGTTTGAATTAAAAATCAACAAGAAGTGCAGTTACTAAGAAACTCTTCAAAAAACAGTTTAAAATTTGGAAATGACACCCGTAGGTGTTAATGTAACACCATAAATGAGCACCGAAAATTTAACACCAGCTCGGTGTTCACTATTTAACACCGGACTTTTTGCAGTGTAGAGTTTAAGGGTTTAGAGTGACGATAATTCTCAAGAGGATACGATTTACATTTAACTTGATTAACTTACACATGTCTTGATATTTCTCCTTTGAATTGGAAACTGCGTCACACTAAAGGAGACCAGAGACACGCCCTGTCTATTATACGCCGAACATGATATATATATATATATATATATATATATATATATATATACATACATGTATATATATTATATATATACTTATATATATACATATATATGTACATATATACACATATATATGTATATATATAATATATATATGTATATATATATATAAATATGTATTCTATTTCGCTCAACGACATTTAAAAACGTTCTGACTTCATTGTTAATAAATTGAAAATAAAAAAGATGAGATTAAGATACGACCAGATAAAGACATCGTTTCACTTGATCTATGAATAATATGTTGCTGTGATTATTACTTCATTCATTGTTTGTTTGTTTGTTTGACTACAAAATTTCATTTCTACCTGCTTTACAGTTTGACTGTTATAGAATGTCCAAATTAAAAGTCAGTTAGTGTAATACCCCTTACAACACGTTTATCTTCCCGACTACTCTCTCCTAAGCATGAAAACAAATCAACACATGCATTCCCTCCCGCCGGCATCCTGCTTGCGAGAAACCCAAAGAAACAAATAAATACTCTTTAAGAGAAGAACAAGGGGTTTTGTTCTTGTGCATTTTTTTTTTAATATTCAATGCTGAATATGCTGAATGCAAAGGTGCAAACATGTAAACGCAAAGTTTTTCGAAATGGCTCACATCATTACAATATATTGACTTGCAGAGAATATATGTTTTAAGACTAGATCAGAAAAAGATATAGGATAAATACAAATATTAGCGTTTGTTTGTTTAATAGATACTTTATTTTCTGCAAATCAACAAATCAATCAGCAAATCAATATACATAAGGCACATGATCATGAACATGTGGGAAATATACAAAATAGATTCAAAACAGAGTCGTTTGACTTGCGTAAACAAAGATATAAAAGGTAATTAATGATTCAATATACAGTATGCATGTCTATGCAGCGGGGATTACAACAATTATAATTATGGAGCGATAATGCAGAGGGCCGCCATTGTAAGCATAGCTTGAAAAGATGGCCGGCCAGAGGAAAAGGTAGGGACGTATACTAGTTTCGTAATACTACAATACAATACAAATTCTGCTGCGAAGATAGCAGGGGAAAAACGTGATGGTGGTGGATGTGCGTGCAAGTGCTAGAAAGTGCAGAAGGGCAGATATGCTGGAATGTAGAATAATCGAATTGGTTTGCTGAAAGAGGGAACGGTATGCGATGTTGCTATTTAGGAGACCAACATTAATCATATGAATTATTTGTTTTTAATTTGTATTTGAAGTATACTGTAATAAAATGTGCTTCTTTAAGTTTGCTTTAAATGAAATCAAGGAGGCACACTGTTTCAACTCCTCGTTGTGATATAACCTCAGTAACAGATGAAAGAATCAAAATGCGAGTAACATCTAAGGTGAGCCGTGACGTGGGTGATTGTTGTGTGGTAGTACGCCAATAGAGGGCGCAGCCTGCGAATGTTCATGGTATCAACACGTTGTCGGATCCCCACGACACGGAGTACCGGTGGATATTTCAGTTGTCATGGCCATCGTTGCAGTGGTCTGCTGAGTGGTACCCTCTGTTGTGGGTTCTTGAGTGGTAGCTACAGTTGTAGGATTAGTGGTGGTATCTGTCGTTTGTTCCATTGTGGTAGCCATTGTGGTAGAAGCGGTTGTGACTGCAGTTGTTTGACGTGTTGTTGGTAGTGTAGTGATAACCACAGGTACAGGCTGTGCTTCCTCGGACGAGCTGCTATCCGAGCTACTTTCATCCGAGTTACTTCGCCTCTCTCTGAAGAGCCGGAAATGTTCGGCGAGTCTACTTCTCCTTCCTGGAATATATGACAGATCAGAGGAAGATTGTTGAATGTCCGCGTGAAGATTGAAAACCGACGAAAGCCCTTTACACCATGGCCAAGATTCTAATCACCTAATTGAACATTTTCAGTTTGTCTTTTGTGTAGACCTATAGGACCCTCACAGTACATAAAATCGTATGTGTTTCCACTTGCCACAATCAACTTTAGAAACAACTGCTAGTCACGCCTTTCTGTTGTTTTTATTTCTAAAATCTAGATTTTTTTTCCATTTTCATTTCAATCATTTATTGTCCATCAAGTGTAGTATCACGGATATTTGTTTTGTTCATATACTTTTTACAAAACAAAATATACAATACACAATTTCATAAACAACATTTAAATTAGGGCCTACAATATAAGACTTAAGAGAGGCGTATTTTTGCCAACATTAAAGAACATAAAAATATTTTATAACATATCTTATATCAATACTGATATTCAAACATTCAACATACTAATAGGCCTATACAAATATACAATATGGATGATGATAGAAATACAAACAAGCAAATATAGAGGAAAAGGTATAGCTTAGTAAATAAAAAATGGCTATCATCAGCACACAACACAGGCAAAAACAAAATCTTATTGACGACGTCAAAATGAACAAATTCTTTCAAATTTCTGATGTCCGAGGGATCGTATAGTTTTGGTTGAGACCTAATTTCAGGTTTCTAACATTTTTTGGGGGTGATATAATGAGAAACCTCTTGTGAAATATAAAAGAGCGTGTAGTTCCACGAGGAATCCAACGTTTATTTGATAAAAATTGGTTTTGAAATGGCTGAGATATCCAAAACAGAGCGATTCTAGTAAAGTGTGGGACCCACACTTACGATCGCTTTGTTTTACTTTGTTTTTGGATGTTTCAGTCATTCCAAACCCGATTTTCATCGAACAAACTTTGAATTCCTCCTAAAATGGTATGCACTGTACTATTTCGTAAGTGTTTTCTTGGTATCTTGCAAAAAGTTAAAAGCCCAATTTTCATCTCCGCCAATACTGTACCATCCCTTTAATGGGAAGAATTTCCAAATAAAGTTGAGGAAGACTTACCCTCGACCATCGTTACAGCATGGAGGACACAAAGACCCAGGAGGACAAGAAATGGCACGACGGACAGCTTCATCTGAACGGAGGAACATAAACACAGATATCTTACTTGTTTGCAGTAACTTATCCATGTTTACAGGTAACATACATGAAGATTGTTGATCACAAGGTATACAGGTATACATTAAAATAGTTTGTTAATAGGAAACATAAAATGAACTCAACCACCACCCCCCCCCCCCCACACACACACACAAACAAATAATGGAAACTAGGCAAAAAAAGAAAACTGCATGTAAAGCAATCAAAATTCTTGAAGTATCATAATTATGGCAAGCATAGACCTACATGTGTCATATCTCGAAGATTAAAGCTACTATGCAGTGTAGGCCTATAATGAACCTAAACATTTACATACTTATTTGCACGTATTTATACAAGCAATTAAAAGAGATGCCAAGGTTATCACGCACAGGTACATGTCGGAATTGGAAATAGGAGTTAAAGGGACATTCCAGACGATTTTCATTATTTCACCTCATGTAGTACAAAAATCGACAACTCCATGTATAGATTTGTTGAATTTATTGTGGTTCTTGAACAGAGAAGAAATACTTTGAAAAACCATATATACAAATTACACTGAACAAGGATGATGACATAGGAGGTTCACATATTTCAGAAATGTAGCAGTGTAATTCCATTACAATACCGCTTGCTTGCGAGTACACCTGTGTATAATCTATGCATGCCTTCTTCTTGTGTTCTGCTTCCTTGAGCCCCAACTCATGCATTCTTATGGTGACTCTGCATGCATGTCATCATCCTTGTTCATTGCAATTTGTTCTAAATTTTGAAAATATTCTCATTCCTCATCCCAATCAGAATAAATTCTGAAACTATGTACTCAGTAAAACTAATTTATGGTTGTTCAAATGTAGAAATCTGAAAATCATCCGGAGGTCTCCTTTAAGTAAGAAGAAGAAAGCTCAAGATACGAGTCAGTGCAAAGGAATTGTACTGTGTTTCCTGTCAATTAAAAAAATAATAATAAAAACTATAACCACGAGGACAAGAGTGAACATTTTTAAGACAAATCACACAACCTGCTCTTGAAAGTGAAAACGAATACAAAAACAATTTTTAAAGGAATAAGTCAGGTTAACAAACGTGACAAAAAAAAAACAAATTTCAAATCAGCTTGTTTCAATCAGCTATCCAGCAAGTAGCCTTAATAGAAAGGATGAATGCATAGGCTGTTTTCAAATTTATAAACTAAAACAAAAAAGCAAACAGCGATATACTCATTTGGAATAAAAAATACTTTTGTAAAGATTCAGTAATTCTTTGATGTGAGCAAACAGTACTGGGGAAATCTCCGAAGAGAAGAACAAATCTGGTTTATTGCCAATATTTTCTATTTTTTTTTAAATTCAAAATCACTATAATAGTTCTTTGAATCGCGTATTTTACTTGTGATTTGGTAAAGTATTTGCAAGAGTATTAGCATAAGTATTAGTATCAGTATCAGTGATACCAGATTCCTATTGATAACTTTCAGTAACCATTTCAATCAGCGTGCTATCAAAACCGTTGCCCTTTTCAGCTATGTTCCCATCAACAAAGAAGAAAACTGTGCAGTAAAGCGAATAACATACCTCCGCTATCTACAGATGTTTCGTCCTCTGTATGCTGTTAGCAGACGACTAAAACAATCAATGGATCTGGAACAACTTTGTGATATCCGAGCTGAAATGTGACTTTGACTAGAAGCAATTTATGAATAATGTTTATCTCAACGCTCGAAATAAATACCATCATTCATTTTTTTTTTGACCGGAATTTGGACAATGCGGTCAGCAAACGCAGAAAACCCAGATACGAGAATAGAGTGACCATGAGAAAGGACATTACTGATGAAATGATTACGATAGTTTCTTCTTTCTCTTTGTTTTTAAACCTCAGAACTACTAGTTTCATATAACTCGTTAGGCAATAAAACAAATAGATAACTTTGCTTTTATTCCAATGCCAGTGTAATTTCCTTTTCGATCGAAAACGGAAGCAAGACCGCTTTTCGAAATTCTCTTGGAATTGATCAAAACTAAAACACTATAAAACTATTTCGAAACAAATGAAGAGATATATTTCGCAATTAAGAAAAAAGAGATCATTTTTGTAAGATAAGTGATGTCATTAATTGGCTTCTTAG
The DNA here is from genome assembly GCF_040938485.1 of Diadema antillarum. Classification (NCBI taxonomy): domain Eukaryota; kingdom Metazoa; phylum Echinodermata; class Echinoidea; order Diadematoida; family Diadematidae; genus Diadema; species Diadema antillarum. The sequence continues at coordinate 4,336,832 of NW_027270890.1, read as the reverse complement.
TGAGTTTACTGCACAAGATTTGGCTTTAATAGGTGTCATATTTAGTATCGTTGCCATGGTAATCGTTCTCGTCAAATTTCAGGGATGCTTCTTATCGTGTCTTATCATCGCTTTCTTTTTGTTTTGTTTTGCTAGTATGCTTGTTTTTTGGGGTGTTTTTTTTTTGGAAACTAGGTTATATGGTCAGGAAATGTGATGCTAATAATCTCCCAAGGATTGAAAATTGTATCATGCCTGCGTATTGTGTAAAGAGCGTGACAATGACATGTGCGTCATTTATTAATGATATACGTGGCAAGATAATCCATATTAAGTGTGAACATTCTATATATCTTATGATAATCACTTCGCCTCCTTCCTCTCCCGCACACACGCACAAACACATACACACACGCGCAAACACACATACACACACACACACACACACACACATGCCCTACACACAAAAAGGGCAAAGTGGAAACGCCTCCAGCTAAAGTATTTTACACGATAAGACTACAATAACACACACACACACACACACACACACACAGTATTACATAACATGATATAGCAGTCTTTAACCTTTAAATAATCTTTCGTTGATATGATCTCATGCAATTTAATTTTACGAATCATAACCGTTCATTTGGATGTATATAAAACAGATGATTCATCTGAAAACAAAATTTAGATATGTACATGTTTCCACCTATTGCTTGCAAAAAGAACAAAGATTACCTGTAACAAAGCCACCCTTCAAGAGATGCTCCTTAAAGGTCCTGTTTACCTTTGGGAATAGTGATTTTAAAGATGTTCAAGATATCACATTTGATGCATATGTGTAGGTCTGTTGTATTGCAAAAGATCCTACCATATACAACATTTTTACAAAAGAGCCTAAAATATGAGAAGATATCAGTATTTTTCTCATTAAACCATAACTGTAGACGGTTTAGTCTGGAAACATCTTTATTATAACTATTGTTCACATTTTGTGTATTTAACAATACTTAACATGAATATATGGATTCCAATTTATACAGTGGTTGTTTCTATCCCTAACTCACATTTTAGAACTATTTAAATGCACATATGCTGGGTTTTTGTTTCTTCTGCAAAAGGTAAATTATGCCTTTAATATAAAAAAGTAAAAACAAGAAATGGTAACTTATACTGAAGCTTTTAGGTTTCTTACTCAGACTTGAACTTTTTAGCCTTTTCAATATTTTCTTGAAGCATTTTACAACGAATTGGAAATGCTGTTGACCCTCATTCTCATAGGCTACTTGTAAAGTGCGTGATTTCTGTGAACATAATCATATCACAAAATTCTGCTAATGTTCATAAATTGTTCTCGATGGAATATTACAGATTCTAACCATTTCTCAAGAATATACATAATCATCATCAGAGGGAGATGTGTTAATTGACCAACTCCCAACTATATTTCCTACTTTTCAAAACAGTCTAGAAAATACGCCACACATTGACATTATCACTATATATTCTCCACAAAACAACCCCCTGAAAATAAGCAATGAATCGAATGCCTTCGTTATTAAAGCAATGACTATTATGACTTGTGTAAAACTTTCATCATATTAATCATCTTACCTTTCATATGATTGAAAATATTAATTATAAAAGATTATCTGGTTCTCCAAAATTAATCATTCCAGTGTTCCACGTCCATCAAGCTTGACTTTTTAGTGGAACACTCTTTTCCGTCGTTATGATTACTTACTTTTTTGTTACCATGACAAAGTGTGCATTGTTTCTTTTTTTAAATAAAATCATTCGTGCATATACTTTATATGCATTCGACGAACTGTATTATCAGATGAATGAAAGTCAAATTGACAATTTGTACCGCTTTGAATCATGTTTTCTTTTTCTTCTTTAATGAAAATAACTAAACTATTGAATGAATTGAATTGAATGATTTTTTTCAAATCTTACCATAAGTGTAACATATGTATTCTCCAGTTGAACCCCCCCCCCCATTAAAAACACACACATACACACACACACACACACACACACACACACACACACAGCAAATATTGGAACCACACTACGTCTCGCACTCAGACACGCACACTTTTATTGTTTTTCAATGATATTTTATTGATTTCATTCAAATTATTCATAAATCAAACCATTCTGGGTGTACCATGAACATAAAACGGTACGAATGCCATTCAAAACACAAATCCATTTATCAACTTATACTGCCAATCATCTCTCTTCAACATGACAACTCGATTATAAATCAATCCTACCGACCATTTCTTCACGAGAAAGTATTAACATGTACAAAAATATATATATATATTCTCTGACTATACTGAATCATGTTACTCACACTCACAAGGGTATATACATAAAAAAGCAACAAAAATACGTTATACAAAGCTAGAATGAAATCATCTCATTGAAAATCAAATCCCCATCCCCACCAACCCCGATTCACTGAAACCTACCCCACACCCACACCCACAACCACCAAACACATACACCCACAACCTCCACACACATACACACCAAACACCAACACACATACACACCAAACACCAACACACATACACACATACACCCCACGCACAAACACACCCGAAGCGATACCACCTTCTTTCCTAATGAAAACGACTTCCAAATGTTGATTGATACGTAAAACATACAAGCGTGTAATGGACCGTATGCAGAAAAGCATCGTCCGCCCGCACCCAAATACCGCTCCAAATTCACATTCAAATTCATCAAACAAAACTCATCAAACTCCTAACTGCTGATAAAATCCTATAACCTTTATGCCAAACAAGAATTTACCCCTCCCCGCACGCGGCCAATAACACATTATATTGCCTTCACCACTGATAACTACACTGTATTAAAAAAAGAAAAGAAAAACAAAACAATACTTAAGCTCTTGTTTCAGAAACATTTTCCCATTTCAGCAAATGTAATCCCAACTTATTTCTTTTTCAAGCAATTTCTTTTTCTTCATCCCGAAAATTTATTATTCTTTTACAAATTTCCTCAAAAGTAGGAATATTTCCCTCCGACCTAGATCTAAAAATAACATTTCGATTATTTCAAAATGAAAATTATTGTATTATAAAATTTTACTTTTGGATCCCTTCCCATAACGCCAAAATGAACATCTCTCCACTCTATATTTCGAAGATCTGCCATCTCAAAATCACTACTCGCTCTCGCACACACACACACACACACACATCTCTTATGATACATGACATTCAGTATCCTCCCCTCCCTCTCCTTGTATTGGCTGATAATGTTCCCATCCACACCAGTATCATTTAGCTAAGGTCAATACAGGGTATGATTTATATATCGCACGTCTGCCTCAAATACAATGAAAAGTTCAAGTCCAGAATGTTTGTGCACCATTATAAAGGAATACATAAGGTGTCATCACTTTGGGCCCCAACCCACTTTTTTTTTAAACCCGGAAGTACGTATGTGGCACTAAAAAGAAATAGATAGCGATCTTAAAGTGTGAGCGCGGTAAGGTTATGTTTTTCGGCTGAAGACCCCCCCCCCCCCCCCTTTTTTTTTTTTTGGGGGGGGGGGGGGGCTTGTCAAGTGGAGATGAGCTGAGGACCTTTTTTTCCTTTACTTGTTAGCTCATGAAACCCAGAAGTGGCCCCCTCACCCCCCCCCCCACCCCACTGTTGAAAACGCTCCACCGGCCCTGATTAGTACTGATGAGTAGAAATGGGCCAGTTGACGTTCACGGGCACTCCTGGCCCAAATCTCCCCTACACTGAATAGCAGATGGTATGATTGGTGGCTCCATGGTAGCTGTGGTAGGAATTGTCGTTGTAGCGGCAGTGGTCTGACGTGTTGTTGCAGTTATAGCCGCAGGTTGAGATACTGCTTCCCCAGACGAGCTGCCACTCGAACTCTCCGAGCTACTTCGCCTCACCCTCAGGAGCCGGAAATGGTCGGCGAGTCGACTGCTCCTTCCTGGTCCGCATATTACAGATCAGAGAGAAATTATTCAATCTCTATTCTCGTAAAGAAATTAAACCAAAACTTTACTCGTTACTAGTCAGCCTGTTATACTGCTCATCGACGAAAAAGTGTGTTACTTTCTGTATGACATGCATACGATTTTCATTTGTTTAAATTTGGTGCGTCATCACATTAACCATGTAAACTCGAAGACTGTATAAGGAGAAAAATGTACGTAAAGCCCATTTTGGAAATATACCCCTTTACTGTTTTCTAACTTTTCATTCTTTTTTTAAAATTTTCCATGCAAATCATAAAAGATAAATTTAAATCTTAGCATCTAACAAATTCAAATCTGTCTAAAACTACAAAATTATTTTCCCGACACTGTATGACTTTCCTGATGACTCATCACAAATACAGTAAGACCAGAAATAAATCGCATTTTTCTTTTTGCCGTCATCATTTCCTCTTTGTTTGTCATTCACAGACGATCGTGGGTTTACTTAAATTAAACAAACAGTGATAACATGAAGAATGACCTTAAGAAAACCATGTAGGCCCTATACATGAACTATGATTTAATCATGAAGCAGAAATAAACGGCAACGACATTTAAATATGTGATAACTAAATTTCATGAGCAATGTTTAGAGTGTAAAGTCCGTTTAGACATCTGGTATTTCCTGTGGAAAGTTTTTAATTATAGCTGACAAAGACTTACCCTCGACCAACATGACGTCGTGTAGGACACAAAGACCCAGGAGGACAAGAAATGACGCGACGGACAGCTTCATCTGTGTAGGGAATAAGCGTTAACGCACATAATAAAATTATCATACTCGTTTGCAGTCACATATCAATGTGGGAAACATTCATAACGATTTGTAACCATGGATATAAAAGTATTCATTTTAATCGTTTAGTTAACGATTATCTTCTGGCTTTATGAAAGAGCAAATAGTTTACCTCTCTTAGAAAGCAGGGCAATGGTACTATCCTTAAGATTATGTCCCAAACAAGGTTGAAGGAACGTGTACTTTTCGTTTTCAAAAAAGGGAATTCTCTTTATGTTTTGTTATCGTTGTCCTTTTGTGACATCGTCTTTATTTTGTAGTATCAAGAAAAACAGTGATGTACGTTTAATCACTCATTTACATGTTTCTATTTTCCCCTGTTCAAGCATCACTCAATATAACTTTGCTCAATTGACTTTGTATCATGTCTTGTATGGAAGGAACCAAATCACATCAAGATTATTGGAGTCTTGTTAATCAGAGATAGGGGCACCGAACTCTAAAAATGCATGATCTTTAAACAAACTGTCCGATTTTCCTCAAACTCCACTGACGTGTGTTACTAATGTTTCTGTATTCACTTGATTCACACGACATATATCATATTTGGGTTTCATTCTCCCATTGAAGATCAACTGGGTAATGCAAACCAGAAATCTATCGAATCATTAATTAATACCTTGGTCTCTTACGTCACCAAGATTATTTATAATTATCGTGCGATCGTGGCGATGTGCAAAAAAAAAACAGTAACGATATCTCGATGTAAAAGATATAATTGGAATGATAAGAAGTATTTCAAAAACAAAGAACACAAACTATACTTGCCAATAGTATAGCACGCATTGTGAGAATGGTTGAGATATTGCAAGGTCCCGTTTTATCAAAAGATATCATCGATTATAAATTTCTTTTCCACGCAGGCTGCCATAGACTTATAATCGAAATCAATATATAATCAATTATAACTCGTCATAAAACAGGGCTCAGGTCGGCAAACGAAATTACATAAACTTCAATTAAGTTTGCAGGTGACACACACACACACACACACACACACACACACACACAAAACTGAGGTTGATGCCTAAACTGTTCATTGACTTTATTACGGTTCTCATTATTGCTTTTTTTTTAATCCCAGTCAGAACACATTCAAACATATTCTCATTTATGTAAATTAGTGATTCTAGACTATTAGCAAGGGCACGATTACTAAGGAAGTTACTAAAGTTCGGTCCGAACTCATCTTGAAACATTAAGGTAACAAAAGAGAGAGTCTGTGTTAAATTGGGAACGGTTTTCCAGAAACACCGAGTGTGTTATCTTCTTTTTCCGATGTTATTTGAGATATGACCTTCAGAACTTTTTTGTGCAGTAAACTATAATTATGAAAATGGTGACTTTAAGGGCCATCTTATAGGAAGCATGCTATCAAATTTAACAAGGGAAACAACAGTCGTTATTGATTTTAATTATCAACCTTTCATTGGAAAGCAGTACGTACCTTTGTTAAGGAGGTAGCTTTCTCGATCGTACAGAGACAAGAGAAGACTTGATGGTTATAGTAGATCTGACACGACCTGTATCTCCTAGCTAGCTGTGATGTTGATCTTGGAGCTGAGATTTTTCACGTAATGACTCGATCAGAATTAATCATCGCATTTTAAGGTCACTGAAAATCAAATAACATTCACCCAGCATTCACCCAGAGGAATTTTGACATGACGATGAACTATCGAGGAAATTCCAAGCACGAGTCATCTGGAAATGACAAAGAAAGCTTCCGTCATAAAGGTGATGGCAGAACTTTTCCTTGTTGTCGTTGCCGTTGTGGTTATTAATGGTTTAGTGTCATGGATTGAATGTAATTCGTGATTCAGCTCAAAACTTATGTAACTATTTTTTTTTCGATGCCATGTGGGTTTCCTCTTCTACAACGGAAACTAGCGTCGGTTACCAAATTTCCCTCGCAGTGAGTTTGTTTGATTTTTGTTGCTGTGTTTTCCGAGATACCACCATCTGGTATTGCTATTGATTGCAATTTTGTTATTGTAAAAAGTTGACAAAATGACGTCAAATTTCCGAAAAGTTTGATGTGGCATCCACTTTTGGTCATTCCTCTTTAGGCCTACGTTGTAGTAAGTGATTAAATTTACTTTCAATATAAACAAGGAAGGTTGCCGTTGGTTGTGAAATGAGTGTTGTAAGCGATACTTTGATGAAATTAATCATTTGCTGAATAGAAAGTACACTGGGAACAATCTAGCCTGACTGAACAATCATCAATGTAAAGTTTGAAAAAGGTGTTTACTCTATACTGATAATTAAGTTATATTTTGGAGATTAAATGACACAAAACATTTACTCTTTTGACCCGTTTCTTACAAGATTCTAATCCTCCATAGACTTTGCACCAGTCACTTCCTTGTGTAGTTGGCTTTGAGGTGTAATGATAACACTAATACAATTGCATATCATGAGAAAAAAAAAGTCATAAAAGATAGTTTTAACGCTTCTTTACAAAAAAATAAAAAAATTCTATGTGAAAATACAGGATTCCAACTCTTCTATCTCTCCCTCCCTCCTCACACACACACACACACACACCCTCTACTATACTCGCCATGTTCCTTATATTCTTGCTGTCTTCTGTATGTTGGTTTGTATAGGTGTGTGTGTGTGTGTGTGTGTTTGTTTGTGTGTGTGTGTGTGTGTGTGTGTGTTTAGGGGGGATTGTGCCAATTGTCTTCTGATGATAGAGGTAAACCTGACATTTTCTGTTTATTTCTATTCGTTGTTAGTGAAAGTTTCAAACTGCTGTCATAATGATAACGAAATCCATCAAGATAACAACTGAAAAATAAATGAAATGACTTCCAAACAACAGTGGTATATAGAAAACATGGCTTTGGATACACTCACTTTCACCTGACCATTAACAAGAGTTGACACACATTGTCGACACAATATAGACACAACACCGACATACCAACAACACATTGTCGACACCATACCACATTGTCGACACCACATCATACCATTGACACATTGTCGACACCAGGCACATTGTCGACACCACACCATACCATTGACACATTGTCGACACCATACCATACCATTGACACATTGTCGACACCACACCATACCATTGACACATTGTCGACACCACACCATACCATTGACACATTGTCGACACCACACCATACCATTGACACATTGTCGACACCACACCATATCATTGACACATTGTCGACACCACACCATATCATTGACACATTGTCGACACCACACCATATCATTGACACATTGTCGACACCACACCATATCATTGACACATTGTCGACACCATATCACATCGTCGACACCGCACCATATCATTGACACATTGTCGACACAGTATAGACAATTTGACATACCATCAACACGGATTGACTTGTTGTCTACACAATAATTATGGACGGGGTATGGACAGCTTACAGCGTTTATTGTCGTTAACACTAAGATACTGACACTGCTATTGCCTAAGTCTGTGCCTGCGAGAGAGAATCCCATTATCAGCCCTATGTCTACGGGAACCTGGTGCCCCCTGTTTTAAAGCAATTTGAATTCGAGTAATCTCGGAAGCAACAGGTTAGATCGAGCACATCACGACAGTCGTGTGTGCGTTTGTGTAGAGATTGATTAACATGCTCCTTGCATACGCACTTAATGTGTCGTCCGTATCATGATATATCTGCAAGGACGTACTTCGATAAATCTAATTCATGATTTATATTTCCTCGACATAATTTTTTCTATCGTAAATGTATCAATCTACAATATTATCTTTGAGTCCAACTCCGAGGACTAACTTTAGTATGAAACATCGTCCTCCTAATCCGCCATTTTTACCATCCATCAGGTGTATAGTAGAGATCTCGACCCCCCCCCCCACTCTCTCTGTGTCTCTCCCTTCTTATAGATATACACTGTAGTAATTATAGATTGAAGAGTGTGGTTGGAATGACGTAAGTTTAAGCCTAATCCACTGACATTGACTGGATTGTCTTTTTTTTTCACACAGTGCAGTCAATGAAAGAGCATTAGAATATTTTCGTCGTTGATGGTGTGGTAGGAATCCGAGCATAGAAATTCTGGAGGAAGCGGTTTGTCGACTCGGACGCAATGCGTGGACTGTTGCAATTAACACTTTCTATGCCAATGCACACAACTCTCATACACAAGTTTATAGGCAGGTAATGTAATGTGGCAAGCAGAGGGTTAAAAAGGCGTCGCGTTACCGGACGATGAGGGCGCAAATCGGCGGGAAAAAAAAACAAAGAGAAAAGATAAAATTCCAGAATCGGGATGAGTCTAAGCCTGGAGCTGCTCTCGCTCCATGGTCCAAGGTTTTGTCAGAGATGGAGGCGTGTGACTCAGGCTACCATGGTCTATGGTGCTGTCTAACACGGCGGGATGTCGCCTCGACCACACCCTGTCACCACTGGTATCGTCGGAATTTCAGTAGCAGACGACAAGACCTCGGTTCGTGTCTCGGTTTGAAACTCGGTGGTATTTACAGAGGGTTCGGTCGAGGGTGAGGGAGCGGGAGAAGTTGAGCATGGTCTGCCTGGCTTTCCTCGTCTTCCCGGCCACACTGGTCTCCATGGCCTGCCTACACCATGTCCCCTGCCGGGACGCCACGCTCTCCCTCTACGACGATAGCCCCTCTTCATATGACCTGTTCAGACAAGCAAGACCAGTGGAGAAGTTCAAAGAGCTTTTGCAATATACTAAAGCATTTCACTTGATTTGATGTTGCAGCCTCTTTTTTTTTTTTTTTTTTTTACAATGCAAATATAAAATTACACAAAAAAAAATAGACTGGATAGAAACAAATCTATGAGAGAATTTTTTAACAAAAACGGTGTGAAAGACACTTTAGTGAAAAGGCTGCAAAGTTCAATAGACAATGAAGTAAACGTAGATTTCCGTCAAACAAATGTCAGCAATGGCAGTCAAATTGACAAGGAGACAAATACGGACAACGGTGATCTTTACGAGCTTTTTAGCCAAGTACTATCAGCCGTTAGCGAACTCTCCATAAGACTCAACAAACTTGAAGCTATCGCAAGAGTTAATAATGAGGAGCTGGTAGAGGAGAAATTAAATCTCCACGGAATAGTGGGAACCGTTTCCAAAGTGCGTCTCCCTGGCCATGATGAGGGACACAAAACGGACAAAACTACCTACACCATCCCGACACAGAATCCATTCGATGTCCTCGCGGATGAGCACGGCGATCTACCTGGGCCTTCTCCCGTGATGTCAACAAGCGACCAAATCAAAGAGTATCGTGAAAGGCACCATCTCCGCTATGTATCTAAGCGACCTGAAGTCATCCTTGGAAGCACGAATGCTAGTAAGTCTTCTAACGAATTGTCGACAAGCGAACAACTAAAGCAGTACCGAGAAAGTCATCGCCAAAGACGCTTGGATGTCTCTGTGCTTCCTGAGGCTGCTACCTCGGCGTCAATACCAAATAGCGGCCAGGTAAGTGAGTGCCCGGAAGACAATAGAGAACGCCATGTCACTGAGTTACCAGATGTTGTCATCGTAGGGGACTCTATGATAAAGCACATCGACGGCCGTCTTCTGAGCCGAAGACGCAAAGTGTTCTGCCATCCACACCCGGGTGCGAAGGTGGCAGATATCTCCGCTAAGAAGGTAACCGAGGGTGTAAAGGCGAAAGGAGACGTCATTCTACATATCGGGTCAAACAACGTTTCGCATGGCAATGGAAGTACATCCACCGCAGACGACATCATAGCCTTAGCAGACGGGATTTCAAATGAAGGATGTGAAGTTGCCTTATCTAGTATCGTGCATCGTAGATGGGAATCAGCTCATCAGAGGCGCCTCGTCGATGGGGTGAATGAGCGTCTGCATACCGCTGCCCGTGAACGGAGCTGGGGTTTCATTGACAACAGCAGCATCGGTGATAGGCATCTTGGGCGAGATGGGGTTCACATCAACAAGGCTGGGCAAGCTGTTCTTGCTTCGAATATGCGAAATTTCATCAGGCGACCCAGAGAGCAACCCACTGCATCTTCTCAACAGAGATCGTATGCTGAAGTGGTGGGATCCTCAACACCGAATTTCAGGATGATTCCACCTCGAGGGCGGCTGAAATCGACCCCCACCCACCCGTGGCTTCCATTGACAAAAGCTCAACAGGGGTGGCACGAGCATCTACGTCTCGTGACGGCAACATGTTGTTAACCTCCCGCTCTAACTTTGGTGAACACTGTGCGGGTTCTCGTTTATTGAAGTCAAAATCACAACCAATTTCTAACAGTGCTTTGAAAGTTTGTACCGAAAATTTGAATTGCAATGATAATGTTAACACTGGCGAAGCACAAAATGCTCTTCAGGAGCGACCACATGAACTAATCAGAAGTAAAATTAAAAATTTGATGAATGGTTCAATTCCTCCGCTCAGAAAGAGGGGTCTAAAATTTGCCCATTTGAATATTCGTAGTTTAATTTCTAAAATTGATGAACTTAGACTACTTCTGAGACATACATCACTTGATGTCATTGGTTTGAATGAGACATTTTGTGATTCCATGATTGATGATTCTGAATTGCATATCGATGATTATGTCCTATTACGTAGAGACCGTACAAGACATGGTGGCGGTGTGGCTGTATATATTTCCAAAAGATTCAACTATAAAATAAGAGACGATTTGAATTCATCTACTTTAGAATGCCTTTGGTTTGAATTGCATTATCCAAATAAGCCATCCATCCTTGTAGGGGAATTTTACAGACCTCCGAATTCTCACGTCGATTTCTTTGACGAATTAGACAGGACTTTGGATTCTGCTCTCTCGGAACATATGAGTTGTATTATATTAGGTGATTTCAATTGTAATTATATGCCACACCAATATGATGTGAATGCCGAAAAAGTTATGTTTTATACAAATATGTACGGACTAAGTCAGTTAATTGATACTGCCACAAGAGTTACAAATACTGCTTCTACTTTAATTGATTTGATATTTGTATCAGACAAAGAACTTTACAGTGAATGGGGAATATTTGAGACTAGCATTAGCGATCATTATTTGGTATATGCTATTCGGGACTTCAGTGCAAAGATCCATCAAAAATCTGAATGTGCGGAATTTCGCTCATTCAAAAATCTTAATGAGGAGGAATTTTATAGTGATTTGAGAAGTGCTCCGTGGCAGGTCATAAAAGATATAGACGACGTTGATGATGCGTGGGATATGTGGTTGACTCTTTTCAATGATATTATCAACAAGCACATACCTTTGCGCAAAAAGCGGATAAGAAAACATGCATGTCCATGGATATCTGATGAGATTGTTAAGCTCATGACGGAACGTGATAAAGTTCTCAAAGCTGCTAAATCTAACAATAGTGATGATCTTTGGAATACCTATAAATATCTAAAAAACAAAGTTACTCATCTCATGAGAATAAGAAAAAAACAGTATAACACTGACCAAATTTTACAAAATCGTAACAACAGTAAGAAAATGTGGAAGAGCTTGAGGGAACTTACTCCTAAATCATCACCCATTTCTCCCAATACCATAAAGGTTGATGATGCAGAAGTATCGGACGACGCAAGTATTGCTGAAGCATTCAACAATTTTTTCATATCTAATGCTACTAAAATTACAAAAGACCTGCAGAGGAATACTTCGCAAATGATATTTGATGAGGACAAAGGCTTTGTTCCATCTCATTCTCAATTTAATTTAAGTATGATAACGAGAGATTTTGTATTGAGACAGATCGAGCTTCTTGGCATAGATAAAGCAACCGGAGAAGATCACATCGGCTGCAAACTTTTAAAGATGACAAAGAATGTTATTGCAGAATCTCTTTGCGATATTATCAACAAATCCCTGTCTACGGGAGTTGTTCCACGTGAATGGAAAAAGGCTCGGGTAGTACCGATATTTAAAGCAGGAGATATTTCTTCGTTGAATAACTACCGCCCCATCTCAATCTTACCAACAGTGAGTAAAATTATCGAAAGGGCCGTACATCAACAACTGAGCGAATTCATGAATGCGAATGATTTACTACACCCTAATCAATCTGGTTTTAGACCATTTCATTCCACATCAACTGCTCTTGCAAAACTTGTGAATCAGTGGTCTTTGAATATAGATAATAATCAAATTTCTGGAGTTGCCTTCATAGATCTTCGGAAGGCATTCGACACTGTAGATCATGACCTACTTTTACATAAATTAAAGTGTATAGGGTGTAGTAAGACGACTGTAGATTGGTTTAAATCCTACTTAAGTGACAGACAGCAAGTGACGCAATTCAAAGGAGCCAAGTCCCACCCTTCAACTATTAAATTGGGTGTACCTCAAGGGTCAATTCTTGGTCCCCTTTTATTTTCAATATATGTCAACAGTCTACCCGAGTGTACTTCAGAAGGTGTTATAGATATGTACGCTGACGATACGACCCTCACTGTCAGTGCTAATGACGCAACAGTTTTAGAAGAAAAGATAACTGTTGCACTAAATAAAGTAATGGGGTGGATTAAGAAAAATCGGCTCGTCCTTAACACTGACAAAACTTCTGTCATGATTATCGGCTCCCGTGCTAATCTCGGGAAAATTGAAAATTTCAGTATTTCATTAGATGGTAGTCGGATTAAAAGAGTTCAGTTCACTAAATGTTTAGGTGTTTTAATAGATGAAGAACTGAAATGGTCTAAACAAATCGAAAATGTATGTAAACGTACCCAAAAAAGTGTCTGCATGATAAAGAGAGCGAAGGCCTTTTTGCCCCAACAATCCCTAAAATTACTTTATAATAGTCTAGTGTTACCACAATTTGATTACTGTTCTGTTGTTTGGTCAAACAGATTTCAATACCATACAACTAAGCTAGAAAAAATTCAAAAGAGAGCAGCAAGAATAATTTTGGACAAAACATATGACACACCGTCGGCTGATTTATTCAAAAGTCTTAAATGGATGACACTAGACAAACGTTTTGATTTCAGCCGCGTTATGATGATATATAAATGCGTCCATAACTTAGCACCTTCGTACCTTCAGGTGCACTTAGTTAAGCCTAGTGATGTACATGAACATCATACAAGGCTAATAGACAGTGGAAATCTATGTGTGCCAAGATTTCGCTCTGATTGTCACAAGTGTAGCCCAATCGTATCCTCTGTACTTGAATGGAACAGGCTAGATCATTCAATTAGATCAGCTTCTTCCATATATTCATTTAAGAGATTGTTTAAGCAAAGTTGCTATTTGTAAGTAACACACGAAATTCATTCTGGGCTTTATCATTCCTGTATAATAGCGTTTTTAATTGTTATTTCGGCATTCTGGTGAACTCGTGCTGTGGCATGTACTTTTTATGTTACTTTGCAATGTACAGTATGCTGGTATGTATCTACACTGTATTATGTCATCTTCTGTATATACGTTTTGCTATCTAATGTACATATGTTCATCAATATTATTCAGGGCTCCATGGAAGACCACTATTTATTGGTGAATGGACTACCCTGACAAAAGATTAGAAATAAATAAATAAATAAATAAAAGAGAGGGGGTGGTAGAAGCGCCAGTTCAAGGGTTACCTTTGGTGGGTGTTTGGATGTGTAGCTTTTCAAGGGAGGAGCTTGTGTGGATTTGTGGGCATACTTGTGTTTGTGTGTATGAGTGCGTATTGTGTTTGTAAGTGTAGCTCGATGTGCATGTGTGAATGGTGTTTGTGTATCTATTGAATGAGTACATAATGCGTGTATACGCGCATAAGTGTTGTTGTGGTGAAGAAATAAGTCTTTGAAAATAGTGGGGTTTTTTTAAGTTCCTTGTGTTTCTATTGAGAACGAGGCCCTTATGGGGAAGAATTGAGATTATGTTTTGAAATGCTTCATATATGAATCTATATAGTTCGCACATTAAATGCAAATTCATCTTCTGATATGAAACATTGATCAGAAATAATGATAACCCAATAAAGATGAAGAAGCAAAGTACTTAAATACTTGCTTTAAATGAGCATTGACTAGAATTTGATTTGATAACATTATAATGGACACCACTTCACAAATCGGGACCATAATCATGTCACATAAATTTGAGTCCTGTTAGCAATTTTGGATTTATGAGGTATACATTGGCAGCATTACGTGTTAGATGTGAGTGAATAGGCCTACCTATATTGAAAGCAAAAAAAAAAAGTTGTCAAAAGAGGAGGTAAGTTGTTTGGTTACATAATATTATCTAAACATAAAAACGGCAACTTGGAGAGTATTATTATCGGTCACTATTAGCGTTTTCAACTTATAAAATGATAGATCCGAATAAATGAAATAGCAAGACCCTGTATAAATGCGAACTGCTCGTCATTGTGCTATATGATAATAGAATAGGATTGACTTTTTTTCTTACTGCAGATAGCCCAGATAATTGATGCATGGACTCCTCAATTATTAGTGGACTCCTCATTTTTCCCCTTGGAGCATGGATAATGCAACAAGTTTGGTCTGAAACTATTCATAAGTGCTTTTAATACGTACTTACTTCATGTTTACATCGTGAAGTTAGCAATAGTGTATTCTAAATCATTCGTGATTTTCAGATATTATAAGTTATGTTATGTGGAAGAGGAAAATGAAAAAAATTCAATGGAATTGTGTAATAAACTATGAAAATACCATAGAATTATATAAGAGAAATATGGTGGTTGGAGGTGAAATCAATTTCAGCTTAAAATGATTACCACGCCTTTTGATATAGAGCTAGAAATAACGTACATGATATGAGCATTCCAGCCTAGATTTTCATCAATAGATACTCCAAGACATTTTGACTTTTGTTTCTGTTCAAGAAAATATCATCAATCTTACTGTGTAAAGGAGCAGTAACCAATTGAACATTATGATGTTTGAAATGTATAAAATGAGTTTCATTAATGTTAAGGGATACATTAATAAACTTTCGGTAATTCCGTGTTAAGAGTGGTGACTAGTGTTTCGCAGTTATGGTGTGAATAAAAAATGTTAGTGTCATCAGTAAAAAAAAAAACAAATAAAACGATTGAAAATAAAGGTGACGCATTAGATATATCATTAACTCATGAAATAAAAAGAAGAGGGACCAAACTTCAGCTTTATGGAACTCTGCTACTAATTGAAAGAAGACGCAGTTCTGTGCCGTTTAAAGAAATGTTACGTATATATCGTGTCCTATTAGAGAGTTAATATCGAAACCATGAAAACGGTTTGCCGCGTATACCATGGAGTTTATCAATTAAGATTGCATGATTAAACATGTCAAACGCTTTGCTCAGATTTAGAAATATTGCAATCGAATTGCAAACATTGCATTATAAATTTTGTCGAAATTTGTGATAAAACTAAAACTATAGAATGATTTTCCTGAAACCGTATAGTTTAAAATTCTATAAGTTGTGTGTACAAAAAAATATATAATCTCTTAATTTTTTCTCAAGTATTTTCGATGAACGATGTAGTAGGAAGTATAGAAATCAGTATTTACTGATATTATCATGATTATCTTTCACCGGGTGTATACCTGAAACAGATGCAGTGACTGAGGGAGTATAATGGGTAAACGCTGGAATTAAGGATGCCGTGGTAACCATGGTAACATCAATGTTTAACCCATACAGGAGTAAGACAAAGGCTCTTTTAGTTTGTGTATGCAATCTTACACACAATGTGATATAAATCATCACTGCATGCTGATGAGAAAGACGCTAGTAAATCACCATCAGTGATGATGACGTACCATTGATTCATTATTGATTACTTTGTGTGTATCATTTATTTTATCAAGTTACTAATCAGTTTTATTACTAATTATATATATCATATATTCTGTACCTAATCGAATAAATAATGATAATAATAATAATAATAACAATAACAATTATAATAATAACAATAAGGGCGGACCCACGAATTCCGTCAAGAGGGGGCGCCTTTACAAAATAAAAGGGGGCCCACGCACCCCCTTTTTTATTTTTATTTATACTATTTAGTTTTAACAAAAAAAATAAAGGGGGCGCGCGCCCTGTGCTCTCCACTGAATCCGCCACTGAACCATTATTGATATAAGTATGCTTATATTGTTGCTATCATTTGTCACTTTTGTTTCATAATTCTTACAATCCTATCATCACTTATACTCTCAAATAAAAAAAAATGTCATCAACGAACCTTCAGCTGAGGTTAGACTCATCAGAATGATGACGACACAGACGACGAGAAGAAATAATGTGGTTGATTTCATCTAGATGATAAAGATAAAGAGGGGAGAGAGAGTATTACAATGTCATACATATCACTTGTAACCAATGGTAGTTTTTATACCAGTCACAAAGGGAGAGAACTAAGTTTCTTCCAGCCATCATGCGATGTAGCAATGATCAATAACTACAAAGCCACACACCAATGACAACAATTATTGGCTGCCACATTTTGTGAAGCATATTCCCAAGAAAGTTTTACAACAAATCATTCCTCCTTGCAAAAAAAAAAAAACAGAAAAGAAAAGAGAAATAGTTCGAAGAGCAAATAAAAACCCTGAAGTTCCTGAACTTTATAGAATGTTTACATCCCGCGTTTACTTTTTGAAGCTTAATACCAAAATGGGAAAAAAAAAAAAAACAAATCAGAAAATTCCCAATTGAGATTGGACCGGTTTTCTCTACACCATAGAGAACATGCACGGACTTACGGCACAAACGGGACTTCCGAGTAATGCTATGCAGCCACTTACCTCGACTGATAACTGGACCTTGCGTTGAAAATAAGTAAGAGAATGAGAAGAGAAACATCCAGTCTATAACCAGCGCAGAATTAACAGATGACTGGAAGCTTGGGGCAGATTGGTTTATTTCATTCCCGGTTTATGTCCAACATCCGGATCCAAACATGGATTATATAAACAGTTTAAATGACCTTAAAAATTAAAACAAAATAGATAAAAAATATTAGAAACTGTGCTACATGAAGGACATGGCTGTTCCACTGTCATTGAGAAGAAGGCCATTTATAAACAATGCTATGACCAGAGAGGAAGTATGTCCGACATATTGAAATTTGTGTGGTATGCTTTGTAACCCATATTGGCAACACCATTCCATGAATATAGTCTATAGTTTAAAGGCACATATAATGAAAGAGAGTGCTTAATAAATCCGTGACACTTATTAAACTTTATGACAAGGTTTATCTTCCTTGAAAATTCCTAAGATTATTTCGTCAAGATTTCACTTAAATCTTTTTCGTTAAAAAGTTGCGACATTTTGATTGAGGGACTTACTTTTGTAGGTGCTTGTGTGTATGTTATATATGTATATATATATATATATATATATATATATATGATATATATATGTATGTTGATAAGGTAGTCCACGTGTTGGCAAGATAAAAAGATAAGTAACACAACTGCAACAAAGTTCATGCTGTATTCACCAACCATTTATTTCTTCACACAAATTTTCGAGCGTCTCGCCGCTCTTTCTGAAGAGTATCAACACTTGAGAAAGGGCGGCGAGACGCTCGAAAATTTGTATGTATATACATGATATATACACACATATGATACATACATTATATATAGATATATTGATAAACATATGCACATATATAGATTATGACGAAAACATATACATTACGAGGTTCTACATGGAAATGACATATTATATCAAGTATTTTTTTGAGACAAAAGACAACGCAGGTTACTATTTATTTGTTTAAACAGGGAGTAATTGGTAAATTCCAAGTTTCATGTTGTACCGTACGGATAATGCCATGCCACCTCCTTCTTTATCCAAACAAAGTTTAGCAAATTTTATCATTCCATACGGGACTGAAAAATAGGGAACCTGCATCAGAAGTATAAGGAAATATCCGAATCAGCACTCACAATGTCTTAATTCTCTTTCTCTTTCAAATCATCGTTGGCGGTGATGATGATGATGATACCCCCCGAAACCACGGTAATCAGACAATTATTGTATTACCTTGCTCTTATTTCGATTGAAGAAAAAAAATATGTGGGCCACTGAATATCCGTGTAAAGGAAGTTGCACTCATGTTTTGCCATGTGTCTTTTTTTTTTAATTGTATAAGCACTTAATGATATATATATATATATATATATATATATATATATACATATATACATATATACATATACATATATATATATATATATATATATATATATATATATATATAATGGTATTATTATCCGCGTGTTGGAATAAGAGCATGAAGACAATGAAGACAAACAAGTTGACATAATGCATTAGAATCCAACTTCACTGTTACCCTGAGGAAGATCCGTGCAAGGGTCGAAAATTTGATTTACAAATAAATGAAGTTGGATTCTAATGCATTATGTCAACTTGTTTGTCTTCATCGTATATATATATATATATATATATATATATATATACATACATACAGAGTGTATTCGGTATCTATATCTGTCCAATTTACATAGTAATAAATTTTGTGTAAATATTACTTGTCTTTTTACAAGTTATTATAACAATGAGATAAAAGCCTTTTATGGGCGTGACATCAATCGGAAATTGGTCATCTCCATTCTCTCCAAATAGTCACCTACAGTCAGATTATATCAAACATCTCCCCAAAGAGATTTATACTTGCCCCCAACCACGCAAACTCTGCATCAAATACAAGATAAGTGTGTTTTATCCATAGAGAAATCTCGTATCTTATTGTGTGTGTCACTTAATGTCGGGGTGGCGAGTTTGATCCACTGTGACGTCATCAAAGACCACACCCGCCTCAACTGAGAGGTGCGTCTCACACACCCGCTTCAACCCATCATGTCCATAGCACCATCGCCCTTATGGGAAGGAAAGATAGAAAAAAAGAAAGAAAGAAAGACACCCCTCGACTCCTACACATACACACAGACACACACACACACGCACACACATACACACAACCACACACGCAACACACACACACACACGCACACACATAATATATATGACCTTACATAGTACATGCAGAAATGTTCACTCTCTTCAACACACACAACTTCCACCGGTCTCAGTAACAGGTGAATTTAAACCTTATACCACGTTACTGCCTCACTATCATGATTCCTTAAAGCCCAATTAAATGCAACAATGAAACACATGACACATTCCTCTACATTGGCCGCATCTCCAATATTTATTGAGTTGGTGATAAGACGTCAATCCTTTTCTAAATGCAACAAGATGGAAACAAAAAAAGAAGAAAAATAACCAGAACATTTCCCTTGAGGTGTTATCATGTACTGTACAAGGCACTGCAATTGGCCATTGATACACACACACTACCTATTCCCTCATAATACTCCCCACCCCCGTTGATGTCCCGTTAATGATGAAATGTCAATCTGTTTACTCTTTGTGTACCACATTAATCTTCGGTCCAAAGGTCTGTGTGTGAAATTTGACCAAATTTGCGTCATTGGCAATGAAAGGGTTACTCAAGATGGTAGTCCCCATGATACGGCGTGTTCTAGAGCTCTAGCGCCGGTCTGAGCTATCGTCAGTATCGGGTGCCTCGGTGGATTCAACAGACGCGGCGCTGCTGTCACTCTCCTCGCTGCTGCTTCGCTTGGCTCGATTCAGGCTGCGCTCGGCCCGGTGAAGACCATGGCGACCAGACTTACGGAGGCCGTGATGTTCAGAACCTGAAGAAGAACGATCACACAGTAAAAGGGTTAGCAGTGGGAACGAACACCTTTTCTTTAGAAACACACAATATACCAAGTCAATCTCTTTCACTTACCTCATTCCAGCCTACACAATTGACTAAAAATAAAGAACGCTTTACGCAAGAAAGTGAGGATCATTTTCAAACAACGATTTTCTTTCAAATGTAGAGAAGTCAGAGAGAAAGGCAGTTTAGCAAGTTCAAATATTTCTTGATTTGCCGCATCTCTACAATTTCGCTCTTTACATGGTTCTTTGACATTTTTTTTTCAAAAATTGTGGAAATAAATCTTTTGGGACCCATGTTGTACTCTGGCTCGCAGACAAGTTGTTCAAGAAGTTTAAAGAAACATATAAATAAGATACTCCTGATGCCATGGAATCTTCAAAACAATCTTCAAAACAAATTGATAGCATGTTATTAAATCCACGATGACAAAGAAGATTTGTTTTTCATGGTATCATTGAGTGATAAAGCAAATTTACATCTAAAACAAAGAACTTATTGCTTTAGGTTTCAGTATAATGAGGGGTCAAAGTGTAGACGAAATACATACTATAACTTGGAGGCATTTATGGAGAGCATGCATGTTTTTACGTAGGTGGAGGATACAAAACAAGCTGAACCGCTCAGTGTGAGGGCGGGTTATAGTTTAAACAGAGTGAAAACAGGAAAGGGAGGCTTGGGGTATATGACGGACAATACCCCTAAAATAGGAAATTTTAGCTTCGAAGTTCTCCTGCAGATGTCCGCGTATATCTTCGACAAGATATACAACTACTAGACGAGGTCCCTCTATTTAGCCCAGGGCCTTAACTTGGTACCTCGACTTCTTTTGTGGTCGAAATATAGTGACGAGACTCTCTGACCGTGTGTGTGTGTGTGGGGGGGAATAGTGCATATCCTGAAAAAGACTATCACAGGTATAAAAGAAGACTACATTGTTCTTATGATAATCCATCATAAGTATTGTTGTTATCATTATCATCTTCATCTGTATTATCATTATCATTATCATTATAGTTATCGCTATCATTGTTATCATTATTGTCATTATTATAGTTGTTATTTTCGTTATATTATTATTATTTTATTATTTTTATTATTATTACTATTATTATCATTATCATTATCATCATCATTATCATTATTATTGTTACTACCATCATCATCATCATTATCAGTAATGATATCATCAGCACTGATGTCATCATCTGAATTATTATCATCTAGGGCCTACTATCACAAGTATTTCTCATAATCATCAAAGTCAGGTTAATAGCCTTCTGTCATGCTGTCAGCTGATAGACTAAACTCACCCTGGGCCTGGTCCATAGTCAGGAGAAGACAGAGGGAAACCAGGAGGATGGCAGACAGCTTCAGGGAGTTCATCTACAGGGGTAACAGGAAGGCGATTCAATCACTTAGCACTGCTTAGAGATCGTGGCTGCACATATTACTGTACTACAGTGGCGGATCCAGAGGGGGGGGGGGGGCGCACCGGGCGCCCGCCCCTTCTTTATTTTTTGTCAAAACAAAAGAAATAAAAAGAAAAAACTTTAAGTCTGTAAAAGTGCCTCCCCTATACGGAATTCCTGGATCCGCCCCTGACGAATGATCATGAAATCAGTCTTCAGATCTTTCTTGAGTGTTAACTAAAGGGATGGTGTAGTTTTGCTTGAGATGGAGATTCAGATTTTAACTTTTGGGTAGGTAATTAGAAACCACTTAAGAAGTATTAAGAGCATACAATTCTAAGATAAACTCAATTTTTGATTGATGAAAATCCGTTTTGAAATAGCTAAGAAATTAAAAAAAAAGAGTAAAACAAAGTGGTCCTTATAAAAAGTGGATTCCATCTTTGATTAGGGCTTCTTTGTTTTGGACATCTTAGCAATTTCAAAAAAAATCATCGTATAAACTTTGAATTCCTGGTTAGAATTACGTGCGCTTTCATATTTTATAAGAGATTTCTGATTATTCACAGTAAAAAAAAAAAAAGATAAAAAAACCTGAAACCCCAACTCAACCAAAGCTACACCATCCCTTTAATAGCACCTAAGTTTACTATTCTTGTTGTAGTGACGATAATCTCAGATTGTTCGAACTCTCTTTTTTTCGCTCATCACGATAACTCTAAAAGTAAAAGTGATAAATAAATTAAAGGTAATAATACGAAAAGTGGTAGGCTATATAATCTTGCAAAGATACCATCACCATTATCATAGCCCTGACACAGGTGCAATACTCATGGTATGATACGATATACAACAACAACCTGTATTGTTTTTGATTGATATAGGCCCTGTAGTATCGATTGCAGAAGCAGAAGTATAAGTGCATTAACATTAAGAATCAACCTTTGTAGGGAAAGTGATGAATTCAATATGTAACAAAGTAAACAAGGTACACAAGCGTGATAAATGAAAGGGAAAATCAAGACAAGTAGAAGTCAATTCACATAGAGACTTTTGGGCGTCCATTACAATAATCATGAAAATGAACCAAAGCCTGTCACACAAGGGAAAGAAATTCGCCTATCTTTGATTTTCTTTACTTACTTCTAAACGTGATTTCCCAGTTTGGCTAATCATTGATTTTCGTCGACTGCATTTGATTTAAGAAACCTTGTGTTGGAGATGCATTGTATAATCGGTTTCAAAGAGGAACTTGGATATCACAGGAATATGAGCATTTGATGTGACTGATAACAAACAGAGATGTGATAATTTTCGACAGTCCAGTGATGCAGGAAAAGAAAGATAATCAACTTACTTTGGATGAGATTGTCTGATGTCTCACAGATTGGTTAGAAGAAAACGTCAAAACAAGACAGGTTGCACGATATCTTGAAACCAATTTCAATGTTGGTAGACTAAGCCGACTCTCATATTTATAGGCTCCTGCATTATACAAGTGTTCTAATTATCACTTGATGCGAGGAAAATTCAATAAAAGGAAACAATGAATTTTATTTGCGACAAATATATTAGGTATCTTTGTCTAATATCTTGTCATCTCCGAGTAAATACTTGGTTAACACCAAGCAAACTGCGGTGGAAGTATACTTGAAAATCTCTCAAACAGTGACCACGAGAAAGACAAAGAGGGAGCTCTTTCAGTGACCATGAAAAATATTTCTTTTGATATCTATACGCTAAATTCAATATTTGCCTGTAAATTTTGATATGAAATCGAATCAAGTGAATTCATTTTTATCTTCGAAGGTTATTCCGACTTCCACCAATTCTGCAAAGGCCGAAGGACAGAAGAAATTCTCTGACCGTGAATGGTGAAGACCAAGCCCTTTGTTACTATAGCTTTGACCTTAATAATTTGAAGTGACCACAGGAGTTGGAGAGAGATGGAAAGAGAGTTACCGACTGCCAGTCCCTCCTTGTCACCATTGACCACTTGGCCTTCCACAACGCAAATTTGTTATATTTACCCAATCTATATTTTCTCATTTATATTGCTGTTATATTTTCGTTAATAGGACCTACTTGAGAGGAAATAACTCCACTATGCTGCTGTTTATATACTTGTCCAATGTTTGTTTAAATCTTAAATATTATAGATGTCTTGTGTGTGAGTTTTCTAGATATCTAAAAACATGATATTTTACACACTAAACACACCTGAGTGATAAGAAGGCTATCCAGTGGCGGATCCAGCGCCCCCTCCCTCTAGACTTTTTCTTTGCTCTCAACTGATGTTTTTCCTCTGAGGGACCCACATCCTACAAACTTTGTCTTTTCAGTGGGTCCCTCCATTTTTTCGAATTTTGCATACTGTTTACTTACTTCTAATCACTTGAGTTCTATGATAATGTATATAATTATCATAAGGTGCTACAATCATTGTACATTCTTTACATTATTTTATACATAGTTTTACGCACCTTAATTTTCTGTTACCCAAAAAAGTGATGTCTATATGTTCTTGTCGAAAAATGAAATAAAACATTGAATTGAATTGAACAGAGAAATAAAAGAAAAAAGGGGGAGGGCTAGCATGCGCCCCCTTTTCACTTTGTAAAGGCGCCCCCTCTTTACGGAATTCCTGGATCCGTCCCTGCTTTTTTTTTTTTTTTTGTATGTGTGAAGCATCCTGCCTCATGCTGCAAGCACTTTGTGGGATTCGAACCTAAACTCCAAAGCCTTTTCCATGCACTATACCACACCGGTGTTGAAGGGTCGCACCTGAGATGAGCTCTAAGACCATTTTGGACCATTGAAGACAATTCAGTATCACATCGACGAATGGTTCCCATAGAAACATCCAGCAGCTCTCTACACACCCGATGAATCATGGAGTACACCAACATTTTCTCCTGATGCAGCCAATTCCACATTTCAGTGTTTTCTTCGCTAACAATTTTCCGTCTTTAACATCTGTAATGAGGAAAAAGCTAAAAAAAAATTTAGGAAAAGTTAAGTGGCTACATTATAAGTGCATTCACCACTGCGGTAACAAAAATGTATTTTGTGTCTTACGGGATGCAACATTCTATGTTCTATATAGTTGTTGCTTATCTGTTTGACTCACCTATGGCACTTCGTCATACGAAAATCAGAAAAGCAGACAAAAGAAAAACAAATGAAACATACAACTTGCCATGGTACAACAATTACACTAAAATTCCATCTTTTAAAGTTTGCGTATTAGTACTTTGTTTGTTTGTTATGCAATGTTCCCTGTTTGTATTGTTTGTTTGTTTGTTTGTTTTGTTCATTTTCACTTGCATAAATTTTGTGGACATAGCGCTATAAGCACAAACAATGTGTTTCACTTCTTTTCAATGTATGTCAAAATTATTCAACAACCTACACAGCGCAAGATTAGCAGTTGATTAGGTTTTCTCTATTTGGTCTCCCTACAAAAATATCTTGAAGATGCTTTGGAACATGGCGTTTTTGACAGGGTATAACCAGGCCCTACTTGGTGTATACCTCCTATTCAACGACCATGCGAATCCCAGGTAGAATTTAACTGCAGCGGCATTACAGAGTGTACTACTGATTTACATGGTAATCTTGGAAGTAGTGTATCACTATCGTAAAGTATAGTGTATAGGAACAGAGGTCGGAATATCGCAATAGCAGTTTGCTGCAGTAGTAATGGTAGTGGTACCCACATGACATTGCAGTATTTCTATGACAAAGTGTGATATTACTTGGATAAGCGAAGTGTGTTTGATTTGCTTTTATACCGAAAAGTGATTATTCACTCATTGTCGCTCCAGTGAAGGTCACACGTAATGGTCAATATTTTGATTACGCTTTCAAAGAGCATTGAGGTTAAGTGACCATGGGACGCCTACACTTGTATGACGTCATACTTTGAAAGGGATATTTTCACACAAGGTGTGCCATGGGTTTGGATACCACAAGCCACAGTTCGTGTTGATTATTTACAATTGTTTTTGTCCTATCGTACATCACGGGGAACAATGCGTGTCAGTCAACGGAGAAACCTGGGATAGAACTGCAAATAAATAAGAATCGTTTTTAATGTGAGGTTTTTGAAAGCAGCTGAAGATTTTTTTTTTTTCATGGGGGATGCTCTCTCAGTCACGTAGCCTACAGTTGAAATTACCACATGATGTCCTTGCTTAATCTAGTTCTGCTGAGGTAATTATTATTTTCTTTTCAATACTATCTTGACTATAACACATAGTAATGTTCACGCACGTATCCGTTTCCAGCTAGGGACAAGAAAAAGAAGCACTTCCTTTTCTCGCTACCTGTTTTTGATTTGTCTTGTGTTTAATCATGTGAGCGCTTTCCGTTTTGTGTTTTTTCTTCTCCTGTGAATTTATAATTCTGCTGACGTAACAATACTTACCGAACTCCGATCTTATCTTTCGTTCGTTCGTCTGTTCCTAATCTCATTTAGGGCATATATTTATTCTGTTTCTTTTCGGGAAGTTAAGTGGTGACAAGATATTTTATTCAAATACACATGTGGATCAAGTGTGTGGGCCTTACACTGAGCCTTTAAAACACTTGGATTGCAGAAGTGCCGAGACAATCCATTCATGACATGAGCTCATGTTATGAATGTCAAACATTAGTTTTAAAAAAAGTAATATATGAAGAGTTTATTTGCATAAGGGGCTAGATCCACTTTTAGTACTTTAGAGAAAAATTGGTTTGTTTGAGAGAATTTGTACAGAAGTGTATGGAATATCAAATTCTAATTTTGCGATAATTTCTATTCAAATGGTTGTCTGATGGTGAAATTTTCATTGTAACTAACTCAAATGGAATTCTGTGCAGTGATGCTAATAACTCAATTTTCATCAAAAATGGATCTAGCCCCTTTTGCAAATGAGCTCTTCATATATGGAAAACAGCTGTAAATTGCAAAGCAAACAAGGAGTAGCCACAGTGACAAAAATTCATTAATTCATTATTTCCGTAATCATATCCATGAAATATTGTCAAATAAATGATTGTAAATAATTCAATTGACCTGTTAAATATCAAGGAGTAGGCTCCACACATTTGAAATTCTGTGCCTGAAATGAAGTTGATGTATGCCACTTCATTTCTTTTTTAAGTGCGAATATAAAATACGTTATTGTGATGAATATTTACGTGTAATATGCACACTGCAAAAAGTCCGTTGTTAAATATGAAACACCGAGCTGGTGTAAATTTTCGGTGCTCATTCATGGTGTTAGATTAACACCTCCTGGTGTCATTTCAAAATATAAAATTGTTTTTTGAAGAGTTTCTTAGTAACTGCACTTCTTGTTGATTTTGAACTTCAATAAGACGATCAAGAATTTTCCGATAAAGTACTTGATTTTTGAAGAAAAAAAAATGTAAACACATTTATACCACAGTAACACCGGTTGGTGTGGTCTCCTATTGAAGCTGGACGGGTGTTATACCATTGACATTGACACTAGCAATATCAAATCAACACCATGCGGTGTCATTATTGAATTAACACCAGCGCAGTGTCAAAATATCACCAGATACAGTGTCAAATTAACACCACGAAGTGCCAGGTGAACACTTTTCAACACCATCACAATACATTTTCTACACCTGTGGGTGTGGTCCTCTATTAAAACTTGATCGGTGTTAAATTTAACACCCATGGTGTGAAATCTAACACCGATGTGTTCACAGTGTGTATAAAGATAAACCGAACTATAATGCATGTCCATGTATACACTGTCGGCATGCGGTTCATTTTCCCGTCATGTTTTTTTTTTTTCAATTTCAATTCAATTCAATTTATTCATTTCATGAAATCACATAAAATATTTACATAGATTTGTGAGTCAAAGGAGGAAATCACGCAAAAGCCCAGGGCTTGGAAATGGAGATTTCCTCTACAATATGGTTAAAAATCATAGTTTTGATAGGCCTATACATATCAAAATGTACTTAAAACAGAACTTGAATTAGAGGCCGTTACAAAATCAACAATACATTATGATAGAAACAGGAAACAGGAAAAAGGAAACAAAACAAGGACTGAACTAATACAATATGATACAATGCAATCAAAACAAAACAAACAAGCAGGATAATTGTCAAAGGTTTGTATGGGAATTGCACAATTTTCATAATTTATATGATACAGATTAAGAAAAAGCTGCTTATATTGAGTCATAAAAAGATTCAATGTGTTAACAGTTTTCAGTTTCGTGTTTAACAAATTCCACAATTAGCCCCTTTGTACTTTATTGAGCTAGACTGACTGATTTTCAGACGATAAAATGGTAAAACATAACATTGTTTATTTCTAGTATTGAAAGAGAGAGTATTCTCTCTCTTTTTTCTTTTAAGTGTATAATTTAATGTAAGAGGGCACCCCCTCTCTACTTTATCTATTTTTTCCATAATACATAGGAATACATCTAGGGTCTAACCACTTGAAAATGTGGCTAAGCTTTTTGGTTTTTGTTTATGTTTTTGTTTTTGCTTATGCTGTATAGTATTGATTCCCCCTCCATCATGATGAGGCTTCCAGTTATATTTCAACTTGTATTCTGAGGATCAAATGTCTGAATTAGGCCTACCTACCTCTTCAATATACCAGCTTATGAAATGAAATCAATTTTCAGGATTGCAACAATTAAGGACGACACAAATGTCATAATATTTATGTAGCCTGACCAGACGCCGTGCGATATGTAGGCCCTACAGCAACAGGGCTGTATTCGAGTTACCGTCATAGCAATTAGCAATCTGGAATGTTATGAACTCATTCATTTCTAGTGAAATAAACTAGTTTTGTGCAATATGCCTACTTGACCACTGTATTGAAAGCAGTTCCCTTTTACACTCTTATAATTAGGCCTATCAGTTTACTTTGTTTTGCTAATGAAACCGTTTTCTCTGTTACCAAAGAAAGTTAAATGTCTATGTTCTTTTCGAAAAATGAAATAAAACTTGAATTGAATTGAATTATATTGAATAGAATTGAATCGAAATGAATTAAATTGAATTGAATAAAATTGAATAGAACTGAATTGAATTGAATTGAGTTGAATTGAATTGAATTGAATTGAATTTAATTTAATTTAATTTAATTTAATTTAAATGAATTAAATTGAAATGAACTGAATTATGATTCTCAACGTTTTTTCATAGTTGTCTCTCGATCGGCTTATATTCATTTTTATTTGAGATTTCACAGTCAAAACACCATGTCCATGATTCTGGTTCCGTTGTTTGCATTATCTGTGTTTTTCAAATGTAACATAATTTGTAAGCCTAATAAGTACCGGAGTTTTGCTCAGAGAATAGAGATCATTTAAGCTAAAGGGCTTCTTGTGGTACAGCTAGCTGTATTAATCTCAAACAAGGTCAACGACCCGTTTCTCAAATCCCTTGTCAGATCCCAATCGCATGTGATGTAGGAGCTCACGTTGAAGATTGGAAAGAAAGTACCGCCGCGACGGAGGCCCTACTGCTGCAGTTGATAGTATTGAACTCTATGTTCAGTCGACATGAATCTTGAGCTCTTAGGTATGATTATTCGTGAATTCGTGTGTGTGTTTAAACATACTGGTGAATGATAGTTTATTTTAAGGGATATTTAAGCTATGTAGCTCACGACTTTGGCAACATATCGGTTCTATCTAATGTAAAATGTTTATCGTTGTCCCACTCGTATACTTTCGTGTTAGTTGAAATTACAGTGCCTGCGAATTGTATGATTGGATATGAACTGTGGCGGGAAATTTACATACAAATCAAAATGTCGTCAGTTATTGCTTTTAAACTGAGGAAAAGACGAAGAGTCACATTTTACGTGTTCAATAATAATATTCGAGCAAAATTGTGTTTCCAAACATAATTATGACCTAGAGTAGTAGGATCTAGCACAACAGCTTGTTTTGCTCTTGTGCATGGCTGGGTGTCATCCAACTCACAACCAAGATCAGATTATGATGATCTGAGCTAAAGTTTTAGTTCTTACTTCTGGTACAGTGGTAACCGCACCAGCGACCCCAACCCGTACTAAGTTACAGCGCCCCGCGCCGGGGTTACAGCTACCCCTGAGCCCGCCCCGCGCCAGGGTTAGTACAGTGGTAGTGCCTATTTACATAAACATCATGATAATATTCTAATGCCCTGGGCCCATCGCACCGTAGGCTAAAGTAATTTACTCAGTTGAGCTTTACAGCTAGAGAGCCGCTGGACCCCCTACTGCAATTTAATGTAGCTGCTCTTTCCCAAGGCAGTACTACCCTCATCAAGTGATATACTGTTTTATAAGTTAGCTGCCAAGTCTGGCCAACTTACAATTACTTTTTGTTTAATTGTGTTTTTTTTTTTCTTTCTACAGAATCCTTTGGGCAAAACTTCCCAGAGGTAAGAATTAGTAATTTTCTTCTTCTTCTTCTTCTTCTTCTTCTTCTTCTTCTTCTTCTTCTTCTTCTTCTCCTCCTTCTTCTTCTTCTTCTTCTTCTTCTTCTCCTTCTTCTTCTTGATAAGTACAGTCCGCCATCAAGTGTATAAATAGTCCTACTATTTGGCAGGTCTTGTGTGGTGTACATGTACAGATACTTAGAAAAAGAAATTACATAAATAAGATGTGTATTGGCTCTCTCAGACTCACTCTTCCTTTCTCTCCGTCTCTCACTCTCCTCCTGTCGTGGTTAATTTCTTTTTCTTTTCATTTTTCTATTTTTGTTTTCTGTCACCAACATGTCATTAATGTTTCCTGGCTGAATGGATAAAAATGATTTAAACACAAGACAACGTAAATGGTTTTGTTTGCCATTTATCGCCTAAAATGTACACACTGGACATTCAGGAATGTTTAACTGTTTCATGAACACTCTGATTATACATTTTCAAGACTGTTGTAACTGTTCCATTAAGTCTGGTCAGCTCACAATTGCATTGTATTTGATGATGTGGGCTTTTTTTAAATGGAGTGGCTTTTTAATGGATTTGGTTGCTTTTCAAGGCTGCATGTGTGTAAGGAAGCACCAATGGGCATGT
Organism: Diadema antillarum; assembly: GCF_040938485.1. NCBI lineage: Eukaryota > Metazoa > Echinodermata > Echinoidea > Diadematoida > Diadematidae > Diadema > Diadema antillarum. Next base: position 4,305,792 of record NW_027270890.1, on the reverse strand, counting down.
GAATGAAGTCTTACCATGAATTTGTCACAAATTGATGCATTATTACTCAGCTATTGATATGCATCTACCCATCACAGTCTTTGAAAACTTTAGCACATATAAATTCAAACACGTGAGTACTAACGGCCTGTCATTGAACACAAAGTACACTTTACCAATTGATGTGAGTTAGGTGGATAATGACTGATGCATGAGACAGTGCATAACCTAATGATGATCTTTTTGTGACCAGGAGAGCGATGGGACCTTGGATTCCATCAGCATGGCACTGACCTGTGCCTTTAACAAGCGAGGCACTCTCCTGGCCGTAGGGTGCAATGATGGACGTGTGGTGGTCTGGGATTTCTTGACCAGGGGTATTGCTAAGATCATCAGTGCCCACGTTCACCCTGTCTGCTCATTGAGGTATGTCAATATCTCTCTGCATTAACCCGTCTCCTACAGGAACCTGGTGGCCTGTGTATTAAGTCTATGGGGATTTCAGAATTCAGTTTGGGACAGGTTAAAAGATGGGTGTTAATGCTAAATGGGAAGTTGTGTATTCATCACATTTTTGTTCATCACATAATTTGTTCTTGTGCTATTTTCATAATAATTTTCCCTGTAACTCCCTCAATGTAAGCTTGATATCATTTTGTAAAGCACTATGATACATGTCCATTCGTAAGAGCACTACTTAAGTATGGGTACCTATATTGTATTGTATTTTCTCTCCTATTTGACCACTATGCTTGTTTTAACTATAGACCAAAATAATGAACTTGTAACACAACATTTGTAACTATTCAAACAAGAGGTTGCATGCAAATTATTAGCGATCATATAACGCTTAAATAGATCCTTGTCATTTGATTGGTTGTTTGATATTGATCATTTGTCCCACTTCACCATGACGTCATCATTCGTGCAATTATGGCTCCATTTACTGTGCAATTTTGGATCCATACGCTTTGCCTCATTGCACGCTTGCTGAGAGCAGTATGCATGCAGCGTGATGGCGTAAAGTGCTCAGTGAGCATTCTACACATTCTGTTTTTTTTCCAAATTCATAAAACATCAAATGACAAGGATCTATTTTAAGGTGTTATATAAAACAAATGATAAATGTTTTTCATTTGTGCTTAGGACAGAGTATTTCATATGATGAAATGTTTCATCTTTCACCTCATGAAATACTCTGTCCATTGCACTCATAAACATTCATTATCTGTATATCAATATACCCAAAGCTTTAATTGTTTATCACGTGTTGGTAGTACCAAGTTGGTCACAGTAACCCATGTCCTACCCATCTGGTCTGTCTCTGCAGCTGGAGTAGAAATGGACACAAGTTACTGAGTGCGTCTACAGACAACATGGTATCAGTCTGGGATGTCTCCACAGGGGACTGTGAACAGAGACATCGCTTTCCTTCACCGGTCCTGAGAGTGCAATTCCACCCAAGAAATCAGTAAGTTTGGGCCTTGTATCACTAGGAGTTTCAGGTATCCGTACATTTGCACAAATTATAGAATGGGTAGCGGGAATCCTGCGATCTGATTGGTTGAGAGCTATGTGTTGATTTTTACTGGCCGCATGCTGAGTCACAGTGGTAAACATGTTATCGCGCACTTTAGCAAGAGTACGCATACTTGTAACAAAGGTTCGCGCACTAAAGCAAGCGTTCGCGCAGTCAGGTTGGCCATGCGTCCAGTAAAAACTGATGCATGCTCGTTTACGGCAAGCCAAAAGGAAATGCATCCAGTAATTTTGTCATCGGGTAACGCGATAGAAAAATGGGTTTTTGACAAGAAAATTACCCATTCTATAAATCAGATTACGCACATGTCTTTTCTTGCGTCAGTCGGAATATAGTGTGCATGCGGTCACTATGGAATTTAGCCTAAACCCACTCGGCTTCCCCTCGTGGGTTAAGCATTCCATAGTTACCTTATGCACACAATTGTGACTGACGCACTCAGACCTGTGCGTCATTTGTATACTGTCCACTCACACATGATTGGTATTTAGTGTGATCCGTGTCTACTCTCTGTAATACTACCAGACCTCCCAACCATACTGAATTTGGAGGAAAGAATCTGAATTTTGACCATTCCCAGCTCTTGTTTTAACAGGATGTTTATATTTTTCTGGATAATTTTACTACACACTCATGTGGGAACTGCTCTTTCTCTCCTACTTTTGAGCCAAATCATCCCTATTTCTCAGTCAGAGAGGTTGGGTGGTCTGTACTACTGTATGCTTGGTCCCAGGGATAGTTGGAGGTAATAAGTATTGTCTGCTAATATGTGATACCTTGTACACAAGCTGTGTAGTTTCCCTGTGAGAAGAAAAGAAACATTAGCTCACCTACTTACAGTTCACTATACATTTTATTGCTAAGGTATTCAATGTTTGTGCTAAATGTATTTTTTTTTTTCCTTTGAAGGTGATATCTATTGACCGATTTTGTGACGCGCTATGTGTATTTTTGGCATGGGCAGCGCCATTACGCGGTGTCTTAGCCGACCCCCCCTCTCCTCTCCCCCACCCCCTTCCGAGCACGGAATGAAAAAATGATGCATGGTTGTTTTAACCAATAGGCGTGTCGTACTGAGTGCGCGAATGCTTGCTTAGTGCGCGAACCTTTGTTACAAGTGCGCAATAAACATGTTGCCCGTAGGGTGGGGGAAAGCAGGGGGGGGTCGGCTAAGACACCTCATGGCTGCGCCCAGTGCCACAAAATGTCTGCTGCCCTCAATGAACCCGAATCGGTCAATAGGAGACTGAGATTGTTTTCAAACTTTAACACAGCATGAGGCACCCATAAGTTGTGTGTGTACCTAAAACTATTACACACAAGTCTGTCTATCCTAGACTTTGTGTATGTCCATGGTATGAAGCAAAGACTCAGTGTTTGTGTTGGTGTTGGTTTACAGGAGCAAGGCCCTGGTGTGTCCTCTCAAGTACGCCCCTGTGCTGCTGGATCTTGACGGATCCTACAACGTGGTACCTCTGGATGATGATGTGAGTTTCCCCATTCCTGTCGCGTGACTGACGCACTCAGGGTCTCATGTTTCACAGTCAAGATATAGATCTGAGTAGAGGTGGTGTGGAGACAGTTTGTAAACACAAAAATGTTGCTTTGTATACAGAGCATGATGTTAAGTTTGCTATAAAGGAAGATTGTATTGTCTCATGGTGCATACATTAAAGGGATCGTATAGTTTTGGTAGAGGCATAACTTCAGGTTTCTAACATTTTTTGGTGAGATAGTGAGAAACCTCTTGTGAAATATGAAAGAGCATGTAATTCGAAGAGGAATTCAGTGTTTATTTGATGCACATTGGTTATGAAATAATAATAATAATAATAATAGCTGGTTTTTATATAGCGCATTTCACACTTAAGTGTCTCAATGCGCTTTACAGACTATTATTACCCCGGTCACTGGATACATGATTTCCAACCAGCACTAAACAGTGCTCATTCTCCACTCCCTGGGGAGCATTCCAGCCAGTCGCAGCCATTTTACAGGCGCGCACATGCTGATCAACCAACATAAGCTTTCTCATCCTACCGGGTACCCATTTATACTCCTGGGTGGAGAGCAGCAATGTGGATAAAGTGCCTTGCTGAAGGGCAAACGTGTCGGGCTTGGCATGGGCTCGAACCCACCATACCACGCTCATGTCGTTCACAGACGAGCGCTCTTATCCACTCAGCCACGACACCTCCACATGGCTTAGATATCCAAAACAGGCAATCCTAATAAACGATGGAACCCAACTTTTATTATGATCGCTTTGTTTTACTTTGTTTTGGATGTCTCAGCCATTCCAAAACAAATTTTCACCAAATAAACTTTGAACTCCTCTTAGAAAGGTATTTAACCCATTGAGGACGGTTTGATTTTGCTACAACACGCATTTCCCATAGACACCTGCCCGAGTGTACTCGGGACTCGTCCTCAATGGGTTAAAGAAGGACAGTGCTGACAGTCAATGATATATCATGCTAACAAGTCCATGTGGAAGACTGATTTTAATGTATCATTTTTCTGACTCAATTTCTTTTTTCACTTTGAATGACTTTCAAACAAATGTTTTATTCTGAATGACCCTAGATATACCTGTACTGATAACCTAGTGGGCTATGCTTATTCCTAAGATATGAGATATTTTCGTTCATTATGACATTTTATTTCTCTCTGTCATTACTCTTTCCAGTTTGACACCACCATAGTTGCATCATTTGATCGGAAAGGAGAGCATGTCTACGCTGGAAATGCCAAAGGAAAGGTGGGTGTGTTTCTCTGTAATCTTCTTGTCAGATTGAGATTTTTCCTTCTCTGTCACTCATGCAGGATGCAAGCTTTCCTTTCTCTTGTTGTTGTTGTTTAAAAGTACATTTTTTTTCAGAAGTTTTCTTCCGTATATTTGCAAATGATGATAAATCAGGAGTTTTGCATATCAGGATACAACAATGGAAATTGTAAAATATCCTCTGAACATGCATCAGAATCTTTACAGACTCTTCACTGTTTTGTTTTTTTTTTTCATTTGTATTATGTTTAAATGCCTTGGTATTACAGCTTTCTATCTGTCGGCCAAGATGTGCTCTTGATTACAGAAACACATACATTAAAACAAGGTTTGATGGGCATATACTCCATTAGTGAAAAGATTCTATTCTGTCATTATTTCAATGTTTGTGATATATTGTTCTTTATTTAACCCGTTGAGGACGAGTCCCGAGTATACTCAGGCAGGTGTCTGTGGGAAATGCGCCTTGTAGCAATATCAAACCGTCCTCAACGGGTTAAAGTCTTTTTGTTATTGTCCCAATATTTGTCTTTTTCTGCAGGTGATTGTGATTCACTCTGAAACTCGTAAGCTGGTTGCTTCCTTCAAGGTTACTACAGGAACCAGTAACACTACAGCTATCAAGTCCATTGAGTTTGCCCGTAGAGGAAAGTGAGTAAAGAGTTGATCTGATTATGACTATCTCCTTTAATATCCTCCCTGTGATGAAATGAGGCACACTCAACTGCTCATAACTAGCGGTGAGTTGGCTCAGTCTGTAGCGTGTCTGCCTGCGACCTTATAAACTGACCCGGGTTCGAACCCGAGTCTGGACTGAGCAATGTTGTGTGTAATCAGACCATCCCCTCTAGCAAGAGGCAAAACACCCTGGTCCTTGGATAGGACATAAAATGGAGGTCCCGTGTGTGAGAGAGTCACAACTCGTGCCCGTAAAAGATCCTCCTTCATTCATTCATCGCAAAGAGTGGTGTTTAACCCGGTGAAGTGGTCCCGCCTCACATCCAACTGGACCCCATGGAAGACCAGCTTAGTGTAGCTGAATATGGGCTATCCAGCCATCTTCTCAGATGGAAAATGACAAACAAACAACATAACTTGTCTGAATGTTGTAGATAATTCAGTGACACCATTTGCTACCAGTATTGCTATTCATGTCTGCCCTCAGGATACTTCTATGCTGTGGGCAAAATGTCCCAGTTACCATAATTGCAGCATGGATTTGAGGTCATCAAACTTTGAATATGAAGATATAATGTGTAGCTGTAATAAATCCTAATACAGTACATGTACTCCCTTTCAACCTTATTTTCATTGTAAGGTTTGAAATGTTCTTGAGCAGCATTATGGAAACTCATTTCCCTCCGCTGTACCCACAGTTGTTTCCTAGTGAACTCAGCAGATCGTATCATCAGGGTGTATGAGAGTGGGGAGGTGTTGGCCTGTGGTAAGAATGGTGAACCAGAACCGATCCAAAAGCTGCAGGATTTGGTGAACAGAACACCATGGAAGAAATGCTGCTTCTCTGGGGATGGCGAGTACATCGTTGGAGGTGAGATTCGGGAGACCCACTGCTCTGTATCTTCAGTGCCAGACATAACAACAACATTACAAAACAGTCACACACTTCTTTCTGTCGTGATAAAATGGCCAATTTTCAAGTGTTGTATACATCACATGCATGCCTATGGACATCACACAGTGCTGAGTCAGTGTTCACTGGCAGAATAAAGTATGCAGTATGAAAAATAAAATGAATGAAAAAGATAAACTGCACATTACTTGAGATTTATTGCACCAGTAATCTATTTTCATGTCAAGCTCCAATCAATATTCTTGCACACTTGTGAATTGTGTCTGGCATTGTTCTGTTGATTATATGATTAAACTCCTAAAGAGTAATTTCATTGTTTGATATTGAAAGAATTTGTTTTGTATATAAGCAGCAAGACTGAAGACATTTATTGATCCAGTGTTCTTTCTTTCTTTCTTTACCTCAAACAATAGGTTCGGCCAAACAGCATGCTCTATATCTGTGGGAAAAGAAATTTGGTTCCCTGGTCAAAATCCTGCATGGGACAAGAGGAGAGCTCCTATTGGACGTTGTCTGGCATCCTGTTCGACCAATCATAGCCTCCGTCTCAAGTGGTGTAGTTTCAGTGTGGGCTCAGAATCAAGTTGTGAGTAATGTTGCTTCATTATCAAGTATCATATTATTAAAAAATATGTAATGAAATTTGTGTGATATTAAAAACGACCTCTGAATTGAATTGAATTGAATGGTGAATTCCTGCAGTCACCCCTATGTGAAAGATCCATGTGTAATGACATATATTACAAAGATTTACAACTTTCCTTTATACAATGTCCAGTGTACTAGACTGAATCTGAGTAGACTTAACATCATTTGTGAGGTCAGATGTATCGAGTCTGAAGATACCTTACTGTTAATTCTTAATTAAAGGACAAGTTTACCTAATATATGTTTTGATTGGGGAAGTTTGTGATGTCATGTAAGGGTAATATTATGCAATTTGCCTTCTGAAACAGGCATGTTTCTTTTATTGTGCAAGAAAAGTGAAAATATGTTGAATTTCTTTTGCCATATTGTTCTACACATGTGACATCACAAATTCTAGTAGTGTTCTCATCAAATGATAGCAACACTGAAACTTCAAAAAGTTTTGAACGGATTGTCCTATTTTCGCAAACTTTAAACTGATGTGTTTTATTAATATTGTTCTTTCACTCAATCAACACGCATATAGGTGAACTTGTCCTTTAAGAAATGATTTTCAATGCTCTATGTGTCAGCACTGTTCTCTCACTGATGTTTTCTCCATGACACATCTCAGGAAAACTGGAGCGCCTACGCACCAGACTTCAAGGAGCTCGATGAGAATGTGGAGTATGAGGAGAGGGAGAGCGAGTTCGACGTCGAGGATGAGGACAAGTCGGTGGAGGATCCGACAGGTGAGGGGATGACGTCAGTTTTTACTTCATGTAGACTACCATCTGAGGTTGCATTTCATCAAGTGTTTCGTCAGTGATTTACACTGACAAAATTGCTCTCAGCCAATCAGATGCGAGAATTTTGGTAACGTAACCCATTGAGGATGGACCGATTTTGCTACAACACGCATTTCCCATAGACACTTTCCTGGGTCTACTCGGGACTTGTCCTCAAAGGGTAAAAACAGTCATCGGTGACTGGCAAGTTTCATAAAATGCTGCCCAGAGCAGTGGTGGATCCAGAGGGGGGCGCACCAGGCTTGCACCCCCTCTTTGTTTTTATTTTTTTGTTGAAACAAAAGAAATAAAAAGAAAAAATGGGGTGCGCATCCACTCTCCTTTAATTTTGTAAAGGTGCCTCCCCTTTATGGAATTCCTGGATCTGCCTCTGCAGAAGAGATCTGAGTCCCTCTTGACATCATAACCCTTAGAGTGCCCACAGAGCTGAAAGGCTGGGGTCAGTTTCTCTACCAAGTTTAACTGTTAACCCGTTGAAGGCTAGTCCCAAGTATACTTGGGCAGGTGTCTATCAGAGACATGTGTTATCACAAAATCAGGTCATCCTCAAGAGGTTAACTAATATGTATACCATTCTATTGCTGGTTGTAAGAATCTCTTCCAGGATGATTCCATGGGAGAAAGAGAAACATGAACTCTACAGTGGACATATTCCATCATATTCATTTCAGCATTTATGGAAATATTTGATGAAATTTACCTTTGACTATGAAATGGATAACATGCCTTTCCCCCCATGCAGATGATATTTCAAGATGATGCAAAGCTTGTTTCATGTTGAGAATATATGATACTAGTGTAGATGAAGACTTAAAAGTACTTGAGACTTCACCGTGGCATCTCAGTGGTTTAGAGGCTAGTGAAGGCAAATGCTAGGATTTTAAGATTATACATTTGTATCTTACCAACCATGAAACATCAGTGTATTCCTACTTAAAAGGCAAAATATATAAGTAGGTACTAGAATGCTTACTGGCTGTACACCCTGTTCAATTGTTTTCTGAGTGCACAGAGAGAAGTCTGCCATTATGAAGTCGTGACTCCAACCTTTCTTGTGATCACAGACATAATTACATAGTCTGCCCTCTATTGGCAGTGTATGTGTAACCTCTGTGCTTCCTACCCACTGTCTGCCACAGAAATCAACAATGTAGAAGACGAGGAGGTTGATGTGACATCCGTTGAACCCATAGCAGCATTCATCAGCAGGTATAAAGAGAATATTATCACCTTGAAAGATTGATTGAATGATTAATCTGTATTTTTTAATAGTGAAAAGACTGTCAGTCCATCCTGCTTCAATGTTTCCCAGCATCCTGAAAAATAAGTTTAATCACTCTAATTTGTGAATGATTAAAAAAGTTTTTACCATGGAGAACAAAATATACTCAATTTAGACATTATGTTTTCTTTTCCTAGTTAAGTGTATCATCTCTTTCACTGCTTTAGCATCCTTCATTAATCCATTAAGGACGCACTGATTTTGCTACAACACACATTTCCCACAGACATTTGCCCAAGCATACTTGGGACTCGTCATCAGGGGGTTAAAAAAGTAGTTCAAGAAAATAGTTCCACGCAAAGGACAGTGCAAGAAAATAGTTCCACACAGAGCAAAAGTAAACCTACTGTGAGATTAGACTTATCCAGTTGAATTTTGGTTTGTTTTTAATGTTTTTATGTCAGTGATGAGGAGGAAGAACCCAAGGATGTTCTCCTCTACCTACCAACGGCACCGGATGTTGAGGACACTGAGGATACCTGGGGCCCTAACACTGACCCAGTAAGTTAGCTAGACTTTGCAGGGGTGGATCCAGGAATTCCGTAAAGAGGGGGCGCATTTACAAAATTAAAGGGGGGGGGGGGGTGCACGCACCCCTACCCCCATTCTTTCCTTTTTATTTCTTTTGTTTCAACAAAAAATAAAGGGGGGGGGGGGGAGCGTGCGCCTGTTGCGGTCCTCCCTGGATCCACCACTGCTTTGGACCAAATTGATGAGATGCTGTAAATTTAATGATCATTGACAAAGAGGGCAGTAGACAGTTTTAACTAATGACCATGTGCATGTAAGAGAGCATTGGTTCATTGTTGTATATTGGTAAAAGCTTTTTTATTTTTCTGAAAATGGTATTATTCAGCATTTTGCCCATTAGTCAACATGTCAGGATAGCTGGTCACTACCAGGACACATTCCATCTTATGTTCACAAATCATTTTGCAGCATTTAAAAGTTCCGTTTATTTTATACTTTTCCACTGAACATATATTATAACTGTTGCATTGTAGCAGTTACAGTAAATGCTTCTTTTTGCTCGTTAGGGAGCCTCAGTGGAATTCATATTCTGGAATGCGGGAGAAATACATCTTTCTTTCTTTTTTTTGTTGTAAACAATCTTTATGTTCTTGGAAGTGACAAAAGAAAAAATAAGGATTTTGCTTAATTAAGTAGTGCCTTATAGTAATATTAATGCATGGTTTTTGTGTGTTTTTATTTTATAAGGATTGTTGGTGTTTATGTAAACTCATTGGCCTAAAGTAAAATCTAGTTCATTTTTTATAGTTTATTCCATTGACTAGAACGATTGCAAAACATGCAACCTTATACAAGTATGTGTCGGCACGCATTCATTGTTGATCGTCTGTTTGACGTATACCATATGTTATTAGAATTGATAATGCAGTCAAAATTTATATATTCCTGTACTACCTTTGAAATACTGTTGTATATTCTGCCAGTTTTCAGTTGTTATGATACTTTTCATATTGAATACCTGCATTCCTTGTAGACTCACTGTAGTCAGATATGACTTCTACATTGTAGTTTTCTTCTAACTCTGTCCATTCAGACTGACGAGCCTCCCCCAACAGAAGCTCCAAAACGCCCCGCCCCCCAGGAACCATCTCTGGTGTCTCCAAGGAAACGCAAGTTGAAAACTCATGACATCAGCTTGAAGGGAGCTCCAACAGATGGTAAGAAACTTTGACCCTATAAACTTTGACCCCATGAACTTTGACCCCATAAACTCTGATCCTCTAAACTTTGACCATCTCTTCATGTGTTACATTTCTTGTCATGCAAGGAGCAGGCTTCCAAAGCTTTGGTGCAAATAGAAGAAATACCCAGAGGTATACAGTGGAAACTCGATATAACGAGATGGTCGGGACCGAGTCATTTTCCTCGTTATAGCCGATATCTCGTTATATCAGTAGGCATAAAAGAAGGCATAAAATAAAGACATTAATTTGCACATGTGGGACTACCCATCATATTTCAATCAATACTGATAACTTGATATTGTGTGTGAGGGAATTACTCACCTTTATGGGTAGGAAGATATTTTTCGCCAAGGAAATCCAATATCAAGAATGTGCTTTTTATTAATTGTAGATGTTTGAATTTGTAAATTTATATAGCTTGCGATTGTATCAAGATCGTCTGTGGATTGGTATGTGGTTATCGTATGGGTGTGTGTTGTGTGGAAAGCTTGAATTATGGTCTGCACAATGCTGTGTGTGTATGTGACACTTTCTGTAGGTACATTATGACTGCGTGTGTGTGTGAAGACGGGGAATTCCCTAAGTAGAAGGCCAATCACAGTATCAGATTGCCCGGCACACCTGCTAAACGTCATGATGATGTCATGTATACATATGGCCGTCCCACCACATTTTCTGCATGTATCAGTGTGCGTGCACACACACACTTCACACGTACAACATGCAGTGCTAGCTGGATTGCACTGAAGAAAATGATTATGTGTGTACAAGACAGTTTTTGGCGCATCAAGCTGTACAATCTCGGAAGATGATAGCACAGGCGAAGTAAAGCTTTACCGAAGGCATTTTGCTTTACCTCGCTATAGCAGGTTTGATTTACTATGTTTTCCTTTGTTTGGAAGTCACAAAATTTATCTCGTTATAGCAGTTATTTCGTTATAGCCGATCTCGCTATAAGAGTAGCATTTTACATAGACTTGTGTGGAAGGAAATTTGGGACCGACAAAATTTCCTCGTTATAACCGATATCTCGTTATAGCAGTGTTCGTTATACCGAGTTTCCCCTGTACTCCACGTTTCTCTTACAAAGTCTTGTATATAAGGAAACCTTGTGTAGAATTATGTAATACAAATATTCTGTGTAATTGTGTATGTAATATAGTATATTATGTGTAATTAGAAACGAAAAGTGTGTTAGGATCTGAAGACTTGCAATTTACGTTAATACCATTATGATAGTGCAAAGAAAAATAATGTCATGATCATGTCAGTCGATCAAACCAATATATGTGCTGGTATACTGCAGCTGACATAACCTTCTGTACATCTGAGTGTCATTTTGTTTGTTGACATGATCTAGAGTGTCTTGCCTCCCATTTTAGACTACTGTAGTTGATTTCTCATCATGAAAAGTAGACATAGACTTTTATGGAAGATGTAACCATTGTATTTTGTTGTTTTGTTTTTATGTATGCCAGAAACCCATCCCTTGTTAGGCGGTTCCAGAAATGAAGGCAAGTCACGCAAGAAGACGAATAGTACAGGCAAGGCCAAGGAAGGACGCAGCACAAAACACCGACGGTCACGATACAGGGATGACTCGGATTAGAATCGGCTCTCTCTCTGATTGGCTGAGAATGAGGTGGGATAGGTCCATGAAACAGCTCCTGTCTATCAATGGCTGTAGTCTTCAGGATCAGACTCTGTTCTGGTGAAACATGCTCCTGAAACATGAAAAGCCCGCTGAATAGAAACCATCACTGAAACCAGAAAACAAACTGAGTCTGGACGTGGACACCAGTCACAGCTATCAAGACCTGAGCTCCTGGAAAATGTTATGTCTCCCTCGTCAACAGCAGTGCTGGCATGTATTCTGTCGAGACTTTAAAAACGTAGATGGCTGCAAACTATCGTTGATGCTGTAAATGTCCATGCCCAGTATGGCAAGACTGGTGTCAGTGTCTATGTGTATAGCTATGTAGGGGTGCTGGTCACTGCATGAGGAGTCAAGCTCAGCATGGTGCTGTATTTATATGACATTGATTAGAAGTCATTATTACAGACCACTACAGAAGAGATGCCTGAATCTTGGCTCCTACCAGTGAGAACTTCCAACTCCTTTTGTACAGAGTAAATAGTTTCTGTAAATATGTACAGTATGCACTTACATGTCTGAGCAATTTGTACATAGGCTTATTTGGTTTGTATGGCAAAAAACAAAACAAAACAAAACTAGGTTTCATGTGATCTAGATGAGTGACAGATCATTTTCCCTTCAAACATTCCACGCAGATTGTAAATAGTTCAAACAACAGCTTAATAAATGGGAAAGGCAACATTGTAGCCCTGTGGTTCTACATGGCTAATATTCCAGGCAAGATGAAAGCATATTTATTCATGTTTCACTCAACTACTACTGAATTACATTATAGGGGCCATAGAATTTAGAGTTTTGTGATTAATCTCATTCAAGTGATTTGCTGAAGCTGACTGGTCATTGTGGAAGAGCTATTCAAGTTTAGTTTGATGTCACAGAGTCCAATGTCCTTTGTGTGTTATCAATAATTATTCTTTGTTAATTCATGGAAGCTCTTCTTACCTCTGAGTGTACAGAAAAGCCCATTGTATTCATCATGGAATTACTTTTACCAATATCTTCATACTCACCCCTGGCTAGTGTACAGAAGCATCATTTAATTCATGTCATTCGGGTATGGATAAAAATGTTATACCTTAAATGATATTCCATGAAGTTAGGCTATTTCATTTGCTTAATATTTGTTAAATGTTTATCGTTGAAGTAGTGAAATGTTCTCACCTCAAAATTCTGATGCTGAATAAACTAAAATCCTAGAAACCTGAAGACATTGCCCCCATAGACTCTTCACTGTCGTAATCACTATCTGGTTGTCATAACTCTTGTTAACTATACCAGTGTTTCTGGCTCATGAATAGATACAGGATATATGACCTTGTTATTTCAAAATCACAAATTGTCCCAGGCTCTCTCAGTAGTCATAATAAATGTCCATTCCATCATACACGTTTCATGTCACTATGTGAGTTTGTCCTTGAAGGCAATTTGAAGCCATTTAGTCAAGTGTGGGGAAAATTTTAAAGCACCAATGTTACAAGAGCTGTAAGTTGTTTGTGAAATTTGATTCATCTTGCTTGAATCAACACACATAGCTTGAAAACAATTCAATCATTTTTACAGAGGAAAAAAAAAGAAAAGATTGACAGGACTAATACATACTCGCTGTAAAATGAGCTAGCCTTTTTGTGTTTGACACAAAAAAGCAATCAAATAATAAAGTCTATGGGACTGGTTCATTGTAACATGATAATGAGAGTGCCCTCTACAGGCCATGTTTACAGGCAAACATTTATGCTCTCAGACAAAGCATGACATGTTGTATTGTGTATAAGGGAGTTCACGGTTAGCGCGTGTCTCATTTGACCCTTACGCCACAGACTCTCAAACAACATGGACATGTGTTGTGATCAAGAATTCCTTGTTGAAGCATGGCATCTTGTATTCAATCAATGCTCTTGAAATTCATGGAGAGATTTCGCTAATCAGTGTTGATGAATGAATTACTTACACCTGAACGTTCCAATTCAGTCTAAAACACATACATTGTAATGACATAATTCAGATTCCCAGTTGCCCAAGGATTCTATTCATTTTAAAGTGGGTGGCAAATACACAGACAGTCTCATTTGACCTTTGTTTTGCACATGCGCAAATTACAACCGTGAACTCCCATATTTGTCATCTCTAGTCATAGAGTCTACACTCCTGACTGGAGGACAAGGCTGAATGTCTGGTGCTTTAGTACACTTGTGTTAAGTGCAAGTTGTATCAAACAATCAGGAATGGCATAGGCTAACTGTTTGACCACATATCTCAGAGTGTTTTCCCCTAGATGTGATGTCTGTGAATTAACAGTGGAGGAGGGATTATCGCTTTGTGTAATGTAGTGGATATTATCCTGGAATGACTCATGATAGTCGGGCAGTATTACAATTGTATAAAGAAAACATCTTTCTTGTGCATATATTCCCAACAATGTGATCCTCTATATTTTTGTCATAAATGAATTAAAGTTTGAAGGTCCTGTAAATGATGGTGACATGTCAACCTTTTGTTTTGATTCAAGATGAAAATGATGAAAGACAGTAAAAGTTGATTCATTTGACTGTGATTTTTATCTATAATACATAGTACTGAATGTCGCCTGCTCCAATTTCTGTGGTTCCGTTTCATTCTTGTGGCTTCTGTGTTCATACTTACAATGGAGTACTGTGTAGATGTGGTTTATCATTTATCTGCAGATAGCTAAGAACCCTTCAGTGCTGGTAGCCTTCTATTTGAAGTCCTAATATCAGCCATGATTCAACTGAATTATGGCATTCGACATCATTGGAACATGTATCAAAGTACAGCACACTTCCTTAGGCTTGGTGGTGAGAGGCAATCATGTACATTCCTTGAATGTCTTTTATAGTTTTCTCAAGTCGCCATATGACAGAAGATCTTTAAAACTCGAGTGAACAAAATTTCACTCCCACATTCAGTCCTGCAAATATCACTCGTTACTATCACTACTACATAATGATGGTAAAAATAATACTAGTATACAAATATCGACTGCTGCAGAGGGAGATGGTAAAACTATTTGCACCGAGGTGATGTCTCAACAGTGCTATGTCCCGAGACGAAGTCGAGGGACATGGCACTGTTGAGACATCACCGAGGTCAAATAGTTTTACCATGGCCCGAAAGAAAGCAGTCGATATTTGTTTTATATCCCTCTCGAGCATTTTACTAGAGTAATGACGGTTCCCTTATGGAAAAGTGTGCAGGTTTCGTGAACGATAAATCTAACGTTAGGCCGTAAGTGCAGCAGCAGTGCGTGCAGCGCGTAGCGAACGACACCGCTGCGCTGTTGTTGATTCCACACGAGCTACACTACAGCGTGCAAAACTCCGAAAGATCGAGGAGGTCCAGGACTACGTTAGTAGGCCTAAAGCGGCTTCGTTACCCAGATCATATTCAAAATCGGTTTTAGTTTATTCCTAATTCGTACCTGATATGGTATCCTCCTGCGATCATTCTTCCGTTACTTGATAAGCAGTCACTTTGTCAATTGAGCTGAATGCATTGATCACACGTCCACTAACGTCGCACACACCCACGCCATATCGCACCACAGATTTCTGTAATGCTGGAGCTGTGTCGCATCGCACAACGCGCGCTCCGCGCTCTCTTAGCGCTAGCTAGCTACAAGCCACAGGACTGTCGCTCAAAAGTATCGCTACTACGCGCACTGCGTACATTCTTAAGTGAGAAATGTAGATATCGATCACACGATCACGATTGGGTGCAAATCGTGGATTCCCAAAAGTACTATATCACGCTGGCTAGTAACCAATTGCACCGCATCCAGCTGCTCGTGCTAGCTAGTAAAACTACACCATGTTCGTGCTCTGTACAATCCTATGGCAAGAAGCTTTACATGAGGGATATAATAATATCTATATTATTAGTATTATTGTTACTATCCTTATTACGATTGTTAGTGATATTATTAGAATTTTTTCTTCGACGAGATGTATTTACAAATCTCTACAAATCAATTCAATCACCTGGGCAATCAACATTTTCAAGGAAAAGGTAGTTACAACAATATTACTTTTAAAGATGTCTATTTGTCATACAAATGCTGACATGCTACACTCAGCCTAATAAGTAACAAGCACATTCCTTTTAAAGGAGAAATTAGCACACAGATCAACAGTCCACTCTGCATACCACAAAGTCAGGTACCAGTCAATTATAGAAGTGTTTCAAGGTCTATGGAATTCTAAGACCAGAATGTGTCATGCATACCCTAGACAGAAGATGGCCTACCCTAGTCATGTTGTGCAGGGTTTACTGTACAAATGTAGTTTGAATGATGCTGTCTGATATCTTATCGGTATGCATGTACATGTACTTATTTTTAAAAAGTGGCAAGTACATCAAGAAAAAGAAAAGTCTTCATGAGTGCAAAACCTTCATGAGCTGTTTATTGATAGTATTCTGTAGTTATCCACTTTTTGTACAGACGGGTTATGATTTGATGTAACCATGTCCAAGCCATGGTTAACAAAACCTTTCATTTATACATACCTGACAAAAACCCTTACAATTGTAGGTTTACAATACACTTGTATGGTCCTTCACTTCACATGGCTAATAAATATACAAAAATATTTTCTGCACACATATTACACAAAGTTAGGTGATCCTCATAACAACACTATTCAAGTATATATTACATTTCAAACTTATATCAACCAAACCAATTGGTGTAGAGCTTGTAACAGCCATACTGTAAAAATGTTCTCGTCCACAACTCTGACCTGACTCAACTTCAGAGCTAACTTGGTTCAAAATCTTCCTGATCATACTGAGCTGAACATAAAGTCTTGAGAACATTCAAAGATCTCAAACGATGTTCACAGTAATTTTGACAATTGAGAGGCTGTGTAGCATTGGCAAGTAGTTTCATTTCACTCAGGTACATGTGATTTATAATGTATCAAATTTGACAAACAGGGCCAAGTACATTAGGATTTGACATGTTCTGTACCATTTTCTATGATTGAACAATTCACTATACTGTAAAAGTGGAAATTTTTACGCCACTAATTTTTTGTGATCAGCCGAGTAAAATGAATTTCATGTGCTTTTAATTCTGTGGAATGAAAGAGATGAAATATTACATATGAGAAGCAAAAACATTTGTGTGCTTTTTTTCACACTAGTTTCATGTTGCGTGAAATGTGCCAAAATTTCGACACTGCAAAAATTCCCACTTTTACAGTACTGCTAGCAGTAGATATCAGGGTGAAATTCGAGCCCTAAAAGGACTTAAACTTGATGACTTTTAAAACATACATTTGTATGACATAATCAAGGTAACCTGGAACTTTACCAATGAAATCTCAACACACTTATAGGGTTGTCATTGTGCAATGGCAGCCACTTTTCAGTTCAAAATTTTGAAGCTGTATTCCTCTGCCAGCTGCACAAGGAATTACATTATTCATACAAAAGTATAAAATCTTTTTTGAACACATTTTTATTTTCTCATGCCGTGTCATCTTTAGGATGAAGAACATGGTTGAAAAGTTTGCTTCAGCAATAATTTTTTATCACTGGAAAATCAATTATGTCCTAATCTACGGAAAGAAATAAAATCTCATGCATACTCATAATAAGAAGCAATCATTCTTACAAGCCTCTTATAAACAGATGTGTCTGAAACAAGGTGCAAAGAAAAATTCATTCTACTCCGTCCTCCAGTAATGGTCATTCAATCTATAAAATTAACACAAGATTTCACTTGCACCACGCTGGCAACAATGCAAGTGTGAAGTATCTTCCCTCTTCAATCGCAACTGATTTCAAACATCGATACAGTGGACTCCCGTTATAACAAAGTCCTCGGGACCAGCAGTTTTCTTTTGTTTTATCGAAATTTTGTTATAACCTAACGAATAAACAATAAAAAACAAAGAGCCGGTAATGTTGCAGCGTGCATTTTGATTTCATTGTAACCAGAATTTTGTTATAACCGTGTTTGTTATAATGGGAGTGCACTGTACACGTAAGCTCCTTGTCAAATTTTGTCCATGTCACTTGCTGTGCTGTGAAGTAAGTTATACCAGTGCAGATATCACTAGCACAACCCTGTCTTTGATAGCAACCAAGGCACTTTCCAATTCTCTGCAGATCACCCATTCAACTCCAAAGTAGAAGCTTACAGTCCAAGTCTAGTAGTCTTTCTCTTCATCACTGTATGATAATGTTTATAGCTATGTACACCGCCAATATAGCACCTTTATACACAGCTCTGCTCCATATCAAGCAAGATGTCACTCTAGATGTAGCAGGGGTACCTCCTTGTATGCACAAGTCAACCTAAAAACAAGAACAAACATTAATAAGTTTCAATTGTGACAAAGCCTTTTAAGACTGGCATCAGAGTGATCTGAACATCTCTAAAATGACCTTCACTACTGAAAAACGAGGAATGTTCGCGTGAATTTTAATTTCGCGAACTTTGCGAGAGCCAAGATTCACGAAATTAAAATGCACGCAAAAGTTCTTGTTTACACTATATGCATTGAATGTTAGAGGCAATTCGCAAAAATTTCATGCTGCGAGAATATCATGTTTTACGGTACTAACTTCCAGATTGTAGCTCTCAAAGCAACTAGCAGGAAGAAGGCACAAATTGAGCTCTAGGTAGACTGACATTGAATTCTGATTCTAAACAATTACTATCATACACTACTGAATGAACTAAGTCCAACTGAGGATACCCCTTTCCTCTACTAAGTAACACATAAATTTAGTATTTTTTACATCGTAAAAGCCCTCAGAAAACAGACAGCAGGCACCTCAGAGATTCCTGAATTGTAAGGTACAATTCACATCAAAAACTGCAAACTACATGTCATGAAACAAAACACAGTGTAGGGATTAGGACTGTACTTGGTGAGGGACATCTTACCAAAAATGCAATATGGCTCATTCTGTCTCCCAGGCTAGGGCTCATCCCACAGACAGTGTTGTTTCTGCTCAGCGTGGTAGTCAAAAGAGTGGCAACGTTTGCAGGTCTTGATACCACACCGGTAGCTGACAACATTCCCCGCCGAGTCCCTACCACGGCAGTACTTGAGACCACACGGGTACCAGCCGATGCAGACCTCCAGGCGGCAGGTACAGGGGAGCCGAACGTCTTGGATGGTGCTACAGCTGGGCCTGGAACTAGAGCTAGGTAGGGCCTGGACTGCATTCATGAGAGATGTGTAGGTCAGGTTGGAACCTGTAGGAATCAGACACCACACAAAGTTATCAATACAGTTTGATTATTAGCTTCACAAATCAAAAGCAGTATTTGATACAAATAGTATGTACAAATCTACGACCTCTTGGTATCAACAGCACCGTGGCAGGCTTCTACAGCAATGCTGGTCTTGAGCAAAATTGCAAAAATTAGCATTTGGTGACAAATGATTACCCTTTCACAGCAAAATATAAAATGATTGGAACATCAAAAATGATAGAATGCACAGAAAAAAAAAGTATGAACCAAGGAATGTCTGCACATTGAGTACATACATGCAACTTAAGGCATGCATGTTTATGTTCCACAGTTATACCAATGAGCAAGCTGCTCATTGACACACTTGAATGTTAACATGCACAGTTCCAATTTTGGAGAAAAAAATGATAATAAAATAAACAATTACACCAAAAAAAGACTTACAATTTTACACCAAACAATTATTAAAATACAGACAAATCATTCCTCTCTTCATCTCCTGCTAACTCTCCTTGCACGGACAATAAAACAGCCTGACTGGTGTGCTGACATAGAGTAGGTTTGAAATCTTGAATAAAATGCATTGTACACAAAAGCAGTGGAGACTGGACCCAAGACTAGGACAGGTGTCAACGTCCCAGATCAGAGGCTTTTGAAAGAAGAGACAGGAAAAGGAGCAGCAGTAGTCAGTGCAGGGCACACATTAACTACACATGGCTCTGAGTTACCATGTACTCTGTAGGCTTGTTTGACAGGCTTTTGACATAATGTTCTCTGAAGTATATACAGTGTAATTCTACACAGTAGCAAGAGTTTTACATATCTTTCCATCTCAGTCAAAGGTTTGTAATAATTTAGAAAGACTTTCACAGATAACAAAGATATACAACATTGGGATGGAGATAATGATGGAACAATGTATTCAGTATGTGTTACGGTGTTACGGTGTACAAAGAGATGTGTAAACTAACAAACCTCTGATTAATTATAGTGAAAATAGGCTTACAACTGTTACAATGATTCAGTCAAAATCATGTAACTTGCAATAAAAAAAAAGATCAAATAAAAACTTGCAATCAAGTGGCTAAGTTGGATGTTCTTACAGTAATAAAGAAACATGAACACTAAAAATAAATAATAAACAAAGAAATTGTAATTGCAACTGATTGACAAATTGCCGAACATCGACGTAAATAAGCACTGAATTGATCAGTGTTTTAGTAGTAGCCATGATAAAAAATCATGGGCGTACATACAATACTCGAGAAGGATTCGAACCTACGACCTCCTGAATTCCACTAATTTGAATAAGAAATTGTAAGATGACAAAGCCAAGTAAAGTAGACTTTAAATTCAGATCATATTCATATACTAATTACACTATCACATAATTCGCATGCAATTTTGACAGGCATGGATCAGTTGTTTTATAAGTTCTGGAGGGGAACATATTGCAGATAGGAAAGAGCTTTTTTTTTATGTCAGTCAGAGGTGTGCAACGGATAGAGGTTACAAGTATGAAATGGGATAGATGACAATTTGACTAGACAGGAGGGATTGTGCAAGATGGGTATAGCTTGCAAGGCTTTTCTTCATATAGGAAATGCAAATTTGAGTACATGATAGATGTTGTATCATTCCCATGCTTAGCTGAAGATACAATGGAGGAAAAGTTGAAAATATGAATGTAAAGAGCAAGTGCATGTTTGGGATATAGTAACATCTTTTATCAGCAGAAAAACGATAGAGCATGTTCAATTCAGCAATTAAGAATAAAAGAGTTCTTTGGCTGCGAATGAAATCATACATTGACAGAGACAAGATAATGCCATTCATTTCTGCAGTGTTAGGAGTAGTCAGCTTAGACACATCACAATATACAATTGAGATGTACTGCAATACTGGCATCCTTTTCTTTTTTAACCTGTTGAGGACGAGCTGATTTTGCTACAAAACACATTTCCCACTGATACTTGCCCGAGTACTGTAAAAGTGGATATTTTTGCTCGACTTATTTTTCGCGATCGGCGGGTAAGAAGAGTTTCGCGTGTTTTTAATTCCGCGGAATCAAGACATCAACTACTGGAACATATGGCAAGCAAAAATATTCGCGTGCTTTTATTTTCGCGCTAGTTTCGGGTTGCGCGAAATGCGTGAAAATTTCCACTTTTTCGGTATACTCTGGACCCATCCTCAGCGGGTTAAACAGAAATGGGCAATAAATATAATTGGTTGGAAGTAAACTTCACTACACATTGTACTCCTGTTTCATTTTTAAAAGAAAAACATGAAAAGCCTTCCAGTATTTCTCTTGTAATGCACATACATTGTACGGTGTAGATCATAACATCAAAGGCTGAATATCACCACCTGAATTATTTTGTCTTTATCTGAACTATTTTTTCCCCGTTAAGAAAAAAAAAGAAAAGAAAAGAGTACTTTTCTGAATAAAAACAAGAAGCAAATGTGTGCAGACTATGGTACAAACTTTTGTTTCTGAAACTGAATCAGGTATTCACCTTATAGATCCAGGCCAAGGTTCAACAAACTTTCTCACATATCATAAGTAAGGTACATTGTACACTGTAGACACACACACATGACCACCAAATCGCCATGGATCACAATGCTGTTTCATACCTGGCACACACAATTCAGAGTTATGGATGGATAAACAAAGAAAGAATGACACAAGACCATAACGTCTGCAATTCAACTAACAGCTCCCGGAGATAAAAGTGCCTCTGAGTGCTGGAGTGCAATGACAATGATTGCAGTGATGAAACATGAACTTCATTCCTCACAAAATGGTTTGAAGCAATGAACAAGAGACCCAGTGGGTCTCGCGCTCACCCAGTATCACAAATTCACCTTCTATGCATTTTTGCAGACTATTACCAAAGAAGAAGTAGGAAACTTGGGGAGGGGCCTCCAGGAGGGACATGGTGGCCATTTGTACATTCTATCACACTGGCAATAATACTGTACCTGCCAAGTTTGTAGCAAATTTGACCATGCACTTTCAAAGAGCAGATCGAAATGGGAATACTGGCCAAAATTTTGATCCTAGCCCTAAGGGGGCATCTAGTAACTGCCTAGTCTAATACATTTAGACATTTCCTCATGATAAAGACTGATGAAGTAATGAAACAAACTTTACTGGTTGCAACTTTCACTGATGTTTTTTAGCACAGATAGTTTGCATCATATTAAGAACACAGTCATCATACAAAATGGTACTAACCACAAGTACAAATTAATTTACAAAAAAAAAACATGGGTATGTTTACTCAGAATGAAAACGGCAACTCAAAAGGTATTATAATTCACAGTTTTTTAGTCTATTAAAATTAAAGAAACAAAGCAAACATGACATCATTACAAAGGCAACCAATATGCAGTGGAAGCAAACTTCAGCAAAGATACTGTAAATGTTGACTGTTCAACAATTCATTGTGGAGATCAAAGAAAGTTATGGTTTTCTCCACTTAATTTCCTTTTTTTAACAGATCAATATTTAAGGCTTTTTTTTTTAAAAGGGAGGAAATTGGATTAAACTGAAAGGGGGAAAAGTCAAAAGGATTATATAACACATGATGAATAAACCCCTATCGCCACTTTCATCTAGTGCTGTTATCCTTGTTTTCAATCAAGCCATGTCAATCTTGCTTTCAGCTGTTGTTTCGACTCATCTCGTTTGTATTAGAAATCCAGTCTTGAGAAAGACTAAGTACTCCCTACATGTACGTCCATGCTTTATGCATGTGGCAACAGTGTCACTATGGACTGATATCAGCAGTGTATTATCAAAGCTACTGTAGCTTGTTACATGTAAATCAGTCTCTTTTCAGACTGATTTACATGTATGTATGATCAACGGCAAACGGAGTACAAAATGCAATACAGTGCAATGCAACATTACAGGACATTTTACTGCATGGTTGGGTGTAGGCAGCGATGAAAATCCATGGACACACATAAAATACAAATGTATGGCATGAGAAATGATGAACACTGAGAACATTGCATCAAATTACTAACAGTAAAATCAGCAAAGCCAGTGGGTACTGGAAGCATTTTAGGCAGAAGTGGGCGCAGGTTGCTCTCGATACATACACAGAGCCAGCATTTGGGAAATCAAGAAAGTTATACCAGTACCCTTGACAGTATGGGCCCACTTTGGGTAGAGAAGAGCAGCTCTGTTGCCTGTTTATCAATATTTTGAGTAGGAAAGAGTGGAATATAAAATCTTTATAATGGATTTTTACAGAACTTTAATAAAAATATTTCACAGAGGTACAAAAGAGGATGCTGACCACTTGCACATGGCCCTTTCAGAGACCATGTTTTCATGGCCCTCAAGCAATTTTTGCTATTTCTTTTCTTTTTTATCTTTAGCTGGCTTATGTTTTTACAGAACAGAAACTACTTTGTTTTCTTAAAATATTACAACTTGATATGGATACTACAAACACAAGCAGTTCACATGAAGGTGACTACTTGAAGGAAAATACATTCATATAATATCACTCAAAAGGGGTCACAGATTTCAAGGAATTTTGAAGTAAATCTTATCATACAACCACCATCAATGTATTTACGTCTGCAACAGTTTGCTTTCATGTACGATCTGAATAAAACATCATTTTCAGTGTATTTAGGAGTTATGATTCAATCAGAATATGTTAGCATTTTTGTCTCCCTACCATTCTACATACCTCTCCTTACACACACACAAAAAAGGAAAGGTATTGGAAAGAGACTAACCCATAGCTACAAACAAACCCTCTCAAGTCTACCTGATCTCATGGAGATCAAATCAGCTCCTTATAAAATTCTGATGGTAGATCCAACAATATGCCAAAGAGAAAGCAGACACTCCTCTTGAATATTTAGATCTTAAAACAGTCTTCAGCACCATTTTAACTCAGTCATTGTCTATCAGGGCACAAGACTACAGCACTAGAATCCTATTCCATGGGACCTCTGTGTTAACTCACACAATGTAAGCTATTCCTTGTATTGTTTACCTTTAGACCAGGCCTTGATGTCCGCCTCCCTGGTGTAAATGTTCCCCTTTGCCTCCTTGCAAGTCTCCTGGATGTGAGGACTGATTCTCCCAGCATTGTCCAAGTTTATGCTAAGGTCAAAGGTTAGAAGCTCACTTCCTTTGTCTTCTTCTGGGTTGCGAATGGTGCCTGGGTTTTTCTACTCAAGTAAAAAACAACACAAGAATACAAATGGCATTAATAATGTAGAGGAAGATCAGACTTAGGTAAACTGAATATGTTTTGCTGGTTATCATGACATCACAATGAATGATTGCCCCAAATTAATGTTTAGGTGTCCAAAAGCATCAGGGAGAAATACACTTTCTGTAAGCATGTACAGTTTATGGTGGTTTGCCTCAGGTGGGACATTCTTGCTGGTCTGCGAGTATCTAATAAATCAGGGGCAATCCTGCAGGGGCCACAAACAGGGGATTGGGGGGGGGGGGGGGGGGGCCTGTCTTGGGTAGTCAAATATTTCAAGTTCATGGGAGTCAAATGGTGTTTAGTTGCATAAGGTCACAACACACCTATTTCTCTCAAGCTCTGCATGAATTAACTAGAAATTTCATAATGAGAAAGATAAAATATCCTCTGAAAATGTTATGCTTCGTTTTGGGGTGTCTCAATAAAGCACAATGAAGATATAAAATCAATCTCACCTACCAAACAAAAAAAAAAAAAAAAAAATCCCCTTTGTTCAAGGGCTTAGTTGAGATCAAAATCAAATTGAATATTGACAGTTTACAGACACTAACCAAACAAATCCTCATACTGCAAAATTGTTCAGATGTACAGTAACTGTATTTCACACTGCTAGCATACAACAAAATTATGTAGACCATGCAATTCAAATCTTTTCTGAGTCTTTCACTTTCTACCTGTAAGGAAAACCATAATTACTCAGCAGTTTGTGCTTGCCAGTTGGCAGTTCACAGGTCTTTTCTGCAAGACAATCACACGCATACTGCCACACTTGTACGTCATCAAACTGTCATGAATTTGAATCATCTTCATTGTGAGGGATGTCTTCTTTGTATCCGAGTGAAATATTAACAAGATTTGAGCATGCATGCTAATAGCATTGCAGTAATTTCTCTTGCACACAACAGTCCATAAGATTCTAATTAGTAATCATGTAATCCTGAAAGTCCAACTTACCTGTCGAAGTTTTGACATTGCATCCGATGAGATGAATTCTGTCTTGCTAAATTTGGTCACGAAACACATAATGCGGACTTGGCTTTCTAACCGCTCCTCTTCTCCCAGGACAATTGTCTTGAAGATACGCACCTCCTGCACAGGAAGATAAATGACAAGATTATCTTCACAGCGAGTATAAAAGAAACCTTTACCAGGGAATAATTTTTCCAGTATCGCATTGAAATTTGCTATGCATCTTTACACCATGGCTACATGATCCATCTTTTTTTTTTTTCTTTTCCTTTTCTTTTTTTTTTTGCCATAGAAGAGAAGTGTGCAGGATACCATTTAAAATATATTGTTCATCAGCTGAAATTGCTAATCAAATTTGAGTTGGAAAATCATTCCCTGTTTACACCTGGTTATTTAGTTACAAGTTCTTACTGCATGTCCCTTTCCTCAAACTTTCTGTATTTGATGTACAATGTACATAATATCTACAACTGAGTGTTATGCCTCATAAAAACCAGGTAATACCAATAGGTGATCTACAATAATAGCATTCACATAATACATGACTAGGTCTTATCTAACTACGACCAGCCCCAACGCGACCACAGTATAACTGTGTACAAGGAGCGCCCTGGGGTTAGGTCTTAGCATGATTTGGCAAGACCCACACCAATCTATTTACCAGAGCCCTATAGAGGTGTAAAAACATTAAACCATGGGCATTCCCACCAGCTTCAAGTAATCTAATTTACCCTTTGTGAGAACCTCAAACACAGCCCGAATGCCGAACGCAAAGCGTTCCACAGTATAACTGTGTACTGGACTACAAGGAGCGCCCCGAGGTTAGTGAGAACCCTGCTGTACCACCATTAACGTCATTCTTCCCCGACTCCATAGGCCATGAAACTGGCTGCAAGGTCTCATCAAAGATTTTGTACCTCTGCTACTAGTACATGTAGCATTCAGTTTCAGGCAGGAGGTATTTAGTCTGGTAGGAATGGGGGTCCCCATGCACCCCCCGAACACATTTTTTTAACTTACTTTTTTGTAACCCTTAGGGTGTCTAGTTAATGAATTTTTATGTTCCCAAGAAAAAATCGTGTCCCATGGGGGTCATTGGCGGCCATCTTGGCAGCCATCTTGGATTTTCAGGGAAAATCATTATCTTCCATAACTTTTGAACTACACAGCATAAAATTATAAATAAAGCATTTCTTCAGGGTAAACGTTAAACGAGGAATCGATTGCAATGGTTATTTATGTGATTAAAGCAAGTCTGAAACAAGAAAAGCCTAAAAATATGCAAATTTCGGTGTCATTTTCAAAGAAAAATACCTAAATAGTTTAACTTTTGAATTACACAACATACAGGGACAAATAAAACAGTAATTCAGAGTTAATATGGCATGAGGAATCGTTTTAGAGTTATTTACATGATTAAAGCAAGTTACATACAAGAAAAGTCCAAACATGTGAGGAAAACCAGTGTCGTTTACTCTAGAAATATTCCCAAGTAGTCTACATGACAATCTCATATCTCCTAAGAGTAAACTAACCTCTTTTTCTTAACAGTCTGGTAGGAATGGGGGGTGGGGGTCCCATGCACTCTCCTTTTTGTATCCCTTAGGGTGTCTATTTGATTCTTTTTGTCTCCAAGTGAAAATCGTGTCACATGGGGGTAATTGGCAGCCATCTTGGATTTGCGAGGAAAATCATTAATTTCTATAACTTTTGAACTTTCCAACATATACAAGGACAAATAAATAATTTCTCCAGGGTAAATTTGGCATGAGGAATCGATTGGCATTGTTATTTATATGATTAAAACAATTATGATACATGAAAAATCCAAACATGCGAATAAAAAACCAGTGTTGTTTGCTCTGCCCAAATAGTCCATATACATACTGTACATGACAATTATACCTCATAATATGATTGACTAACCACTAAAGTCTAGGAATGGGGGATCCTCATGCACCCTAAATTTTTGTATCCCTTATGGTGTCTATTTGATGATTTTTCTTTTTTTTTTTGTTTCCAAGTAAAAATCGTGTCGGGGGGGGGGGGGGGGGGGAGTCATTGGCGGCCATTTTTGATTTGAGAGGAAAATCAGTAAATTCTGTAACTTTTGAATTTCACAACATACAGGGATAAATATATCATTTCCTTCAGGGTAACTGTGTCATGAGGAATCGATTGAGATGGTTATTTATATGATTAAAGCAAGTTTGATACAAAAAGTCCAAAATACGAAAAATTTGGTGTCATTTACACCGTAGAGTACCCAAAATCCGTATACATACATGACAAACTACTTCACAAAAGTGACTTGGCACTTTGTCTTTAGATCATAGCTCAAATATGGTGTTTTGTATATCCAAAAAAAAATATGCAACATGCAACTCCAAGCATTTTGACGCCTCACTTGTTGAAATCAAATGAAAAATGTAAGCACGATGGCAATTCATATGCAGATACCCCTAAAAAAGCAGATCGAAAGAGGTGAACATACAAATTTTGATAACATGTGAAAGTGACTAATCGACAAAATTCAAACCTAAAATGTAATTGAACACTTTTTGTATGCATCTTCTATTTCATATAATTTTGTATTTGAAGAGTTTGAGTAAGTGTATTTTCATAAAGGAAATCACTGTACCAAAATGCTCTGTCGGTTTCACCAATTTAGGTGTCAGATTGTTATCATTAAACTTATTTAAGATTAAGTTAAAAATGGTTCATTCAAACTTATTTGTTTAAAGCCTTCCTGTCTGAAAATAAACATATGCAAATCACTTGACAGTCAGAAATCCACTCTCTCTCTATGACTTTAATTTGTCTAACATATTCTTAATTCTCATCCTATGCAATTATACAAACCACAGATTCGGTAAGCGATAATATGTTATCGATAACATAATTATGTTAGCTTTTGGTTTTACACTTCTTGTAATTTCCAGTCATCATCAAAACGATCATTGTAATCAATGTCTGGCTCCTCCTCTTCATCCTCCTCCGTCTACGGAGTAACTTTCTGAAGCAAGTCAATGAGGGAAGTGGGAAGGATAGGGCCACTTGACCACACCGGATCCATGATACCGAATGCTGTCTTATGCCACCTTTGTCCAGGATTAAAGAGGTAGCGCACCAGAAGATTGGCTAGTCAGATCGCTTGAAGACGGCAAGGTGGTACCCATGGTTCACACATTGAAAGTGTGAAATAAGGTTGCCTCTGCCAGGTGGGAGCAAGGAGAAATTCACCTTGGATTTGGTCATCAGTTGCTCGCCCTCTCCCACCATCTGTTTCAGCATGATGCTGCGAACGCCATTATGATAGACTTCTCCCGGGCCTCGCTATACATTTTAGGCATGTGAATGCTTCAATGTCATCTGTCACCTCTGGCTCCACAGACCACCCATCACCAAGATTTGTGAGGAAAAAACACTCAACTTGGCATATTGTAAAGTCATATTCTAAGATTTTAGTAGTGTTTATTATGATATAATACTGAGCAACTTATTAGATTTCAGTAAAATACTTCTGAAATCATGAAATCAAACAACTTTCACCTGAATGCTATGTGGTATATGGGGTGACTTTTGTAGATTCTTTAGGGGTCCAACTTTTCCCAACCCATTAAGGCACTTTAATTGTTACATCTTCCCCGGTAAACACATACAGTCCAGGTATTTTGGTATACAGTATATGAGCTCCCGATGATTCTATATAAATGCAAGTTAATTGACATTGACAACCTGGCAATACGTGACAGTCCGTTTATTAAGAAAGATACTACATTGTAGAATGGATTAAGCAAGGACCAAGGGGATCAAGAAAATGTGTGTCTGGATTCCTCACCAAAGCTACCTTGTACCCAAGTTTAGCAGCGCACTTGAGGTAGAGCACGACCCTGGTGTCCGTCTCCTTATACTGGTTAGACAGTCACTCATGGATATCGCGCCATTGTCTCTTGGAACATATCATTGTGTAAACAAAAGGAATGTAACAGAAATCACATTCTCTGAAGCTTAAGTGATTCCTGTTACATTCTTTTTGTTCACCTAATTATTCATCCCAGGAGACAATAAGCTCTATCCATGAGCTGCCGTCTAACCAGGAGAAGGACACTAGGGTAGCGCTCTACCTCGAGTATGCCACTATTAAGCTTGGGTACAAAGCAGCTGTGGTAAGGACACCAGACACAGACATTTTCTTGATCTTCTTGCACCGTGCTTACTCCGTCACCCTCACTATCCTCCTTGATAAATGGACTGTCGAGCATTGCCAGATTGTGAATGTCGTTGAACTGGCATACAGAATCAAAGGGAGCTGGCTACTGTACCACAATACTTGGACGACATGTGTTTACAGGGGAAGATGTAACAAGTGCCTTCAAGAGCAGGGGCAAAGTCGGACCCCTAAAGAATCTACAAAGCCACCCCATGTACCATACAGCATTCAGGAGAGAGTAGTATGACATTATAATCTCTGCAATATTTTACTGAAATGTGGTAAATTGTTCAATATTACATTATAATGAACACTGCTGAAATCTTACAACATGACTTTGAAATGTGCCAATGTTTTTTGTCCCCCACTTAAACCTTGGAGATGGGTGGTCTGTAGAGCCAATAAGAGGTGACAGAAGACATTGGAGCATTCACATGCCTAATGTATGACCATAAGAGGTGGAGAAGTCTACTTACAGCAGCATCATCCAAAGCAGATGATGGAAGGGGGCGAACAAATGACGACAAACTACAATGTAGATTTCTTCATGCTCCCACCTTGCAGAGACAACCTTATCCCACACATTAAATGTGTGACCCATCGCCTTGCCATCTTAAAGAGAGCTGACCAACCAATCTTCTGGTGCTCTGTATATGACTCCTTTGATTCTGGACAAGGATGGCAGAAGGTAGCCTTTGTTATGATGGAGCCAGTGTGGTCAAGTGGCCCTATCTTTCCGACTTCCCTCATTGACTTGCTTCAGAAAATTACTGAGGAAATGAAGGAGGATGAAGAAGAGGAGCCAGACATTGATTACAATGATCGTTTTGATGATGACTACCGGTATAGAAATTAAAGAAGTGTGAAATGAAAACCTGACATATCGCATAACCACTTCTGTGGTTTGTACAGTTACACAGGATGAGCATTCAGAATACTTTTTAAGAAAAGTGAAGTCATATTGTGTTACTTTATATTTTTTCAATATACGTTAATTCCATACTTCATGAAAAGCATATACACATGTCACAAACGTTGAAATATATAGATGATGACTGGCGGCGGAGGGAACATACCCAATGTTCCACCCGAAGGGTTTGAAATGCTATTGAGGGAGGTTATAAGTGCGGTGCGGTCCTAGGCCTTAATTCTGTCATTTGTCACGTGGAAATGTTTTCCCATGGGAGAACATTACAAGAATGTTCGCCCATGGGCGAACATAACGAATGTACTTCCATCACGTGACTGTGTTCAGCCAATCACTAATCGGTATGTGACTAACCCTTTCAAAATATCATTATGTCTTTTGATAATAGCTTGAATATTGCGTCTTATATCAGACAACTTTTAACAGAATTCGAAAGGAAACTTAATTCCAATCAATGTGAACTTGAATTGAATGCATACAGGATGTAAGCACAAGAGCGATTCATATGCAAATATTTCTAAATCAAAGTAGCAGCAATCCACATTGATATACAGTCCCTATTCACAGGCTAGATTTCCGCCTGTCAAATGAAATGTTTCTCTTTTTGTTTTCGGACAATAAACTTTAAACAAATACATTTGAATGAACTGCTTTTTTAACCTGAGAATAAATGAAACCATTTTGGCATCTAAATTTTTTGAATCGGCTCGACATTTTGACACAGTGATTGTTTCCTTGAATATATCCCAACTCAAACTCGTTTCAAATATAAAATGAAACGAAATTGAATGCGCCCGAAGAGTGTTAAATTTCAGTTCAAGTTCTATCTTTGTCCATTAGTCACTTTTAAGTGTTGTGATCAGCATTATTATCATGCAATGTGTCACCTCTTTTTAAGGGTATTTGCATATGAATTACAATTTGTACCACAGTGCTTACATTCTTATTCTATTTCACCAAGTGAGGGGTGACAATGCTTGAAATTAATTTTCTCTTCAGATTCTATTTAATGTTTTTGATACAAAACAAACAAGGAAAAGTAGAAATTACGCGGTGCGTAAAATATGTCCCCGCCGGAAGTAGCATTTTGTAGCAAAATGTACAATACAGGTCAAAAGATCAAGGTCAAAGGTCAAAGAAGTCAAAGGTCAACATTCTGTGTAGAAGTTTTGAAGCCCTCACCTAGTGCCATCACATAAAGCAAACGGAATCGAAATCGGGTTAGAAATGGCGAAGGAGTAGCATTTTGTAGCAAAATGTACAATACAGGTCAAAAATCAAGGTCAAAGGTCAAAGAAGTCAAAGGTCAAAATTCTGTGTAGAAGTTTTGAAGCCCTCACCTAGCGCCATCACATAAAGCAAACGGAATCGAAATCGGGTTAGAAATGGCGAAGGAGTAGCATTTTGTAGCAAAATGTACAATATAGGTCAAAGGTCAAGGTCAAAGGTCACGACTGAAATTCTGTGTAGAAGTTTCAAAGCTCCCATGTAGTGCTATCATATAAAGCAAACAGAATCAAAATTTGCTCATAAATGACAGAGAAGTAGCAAATTGAAGATTTTGATCACACACGGACGCACACACGGACGGACGGACGGACGGACGGACACACGGACACACACACGTACGGAGCCCGTTTCATAGTCCCCTGCTCGAACTCGTTCGGCGGGGACAAAAAGGCCCATTTGGGCAATGATCTAAAGACAGAGTTGTTAGTCACTTTTGTGAGGTATGCAATTTGTCATGTATGTAGCATGAAATATTTGGGCCATTTCCAGAGTAACAGCACTTAATTTTTCATTTTTGAGACATTTCTTGTATCAAATTTGCTTTCATCATGTAAATGACGATCTCAATTGATTCCTCATGCTGTGTTTCGTCTGAAGAAATGTTTTATTTGTCCCCTGTATGTTGTGTATAGTTCAAAAGTTGAACTATTTGGGTACTTTTCAGTGTAACCGATACAGAATTTTTCATATTTTGGACTTTTCTTGTATCAATCATTTTTTAATCATGTAAATAACCATCTCAATCGATTCCTCATGTCACATTTACCCTGAAAAATGTTTCATTTTTCCTTGTATGTTGGAAACTTCAAAAGTTATAGAAACTAATGATTTTCCTCGCAAATCCAAGATGGCTGCCAATGACCCCCATGTGACACGATTTTCACTTGGAGACAAAAAAAAAAAAATCAAATAGACACCCTAAGGGATACAAAAAGGAGGGTGCACGGGACCCCCCCCCCCCCCCACCCCCCATTCCTACCAGACTGTTAAGAAAAAGAGGTTAGTTTACTCTTAGGAGATATGAGATTGTCAATGTATATGTATATATATAGACTACTTGGGAATATTTCTAGAGTAAACGACACTGGTTTTCCTCGCATGTTTGGACTTTTCTTGTATGTAACTTGCTTTAATCATGTAAATAACTCTCTCAAACGATTCCTCATGCCGTATTAACTCTGAATTACTGTTTTATTTGTCCCTGTATGTTATGTAATTCAAAAGTTAAACTATTTGGGTAGTTTTCGGTGAAAATGACACCGAAATTTGCATGTTTTAGGCTTTTAATTGTTTCAGACTTGCTTTAATCATGTAAATAGCCATTGCAATCGATTCCTCTTGTCATGTTTACCCTGCAGAAATGCTTTATTTATAATTTTATGCTGTGCAGTTCAAAAGTTATGGAAGATAATGATTTTCCCTGAAAATCCAAGATGGCTGCCAAGATAGCCGCCAATGACCCCCATGGGACACGATTTTTTCTTGGGAACAAAAAAAATTCATTAACTAGACACCCCAAGGGTTACAAAAAAGTAAGTTAAAAAAATGTGTTCGGGGGGTGCATGGGGACCCCCCATTCCTACCAGACTAATTGTACACAAACTCCAGCTCCAATGCCAATGGTAAGGCTGAAGGGGAATGATGAAATTTTGTTCAGATTTTGTTTGTTTGTTTTGTTTTTGGGGGTCGGGGGTTTGTATTTTGTTTTGTTTTGTTTTGTTTTGTTGTTGTTGGTTTTTTTGCTGACACGCTCACAAGGGTAGGAGAGTATACTGTAAAGTCTGTAGAATGCAAGTGGTACATGGACGGACAATGCTTCAGGGTATCCACAACTTGAATTGAATTTATGAAATTAAAATTTAGTATGTTTGCAAGCTCTGACTGCGAGTCTGAGAATATTGTGAAATTTGACATTTGTGCGCAGAGCACACATCACAAGCAAGCACAAGTTCACAATAATAAATTCGCAGCTCAATTCCATTAAAGTTATTCTATTTCTAGATACGTTTAATCGTAATACCAATTCAATTGAATACCACTGCGGCACTGTGGCACTGTCAACCATGATAACTAGAGAGTCAAGAACAGCAGAAGCGTAGGTAAATTTATATAGAGAGTAGTGACTTTGTTTTTGTAGAAATTTTATCTAATCTTCAGATCTTCATTTCATTTTTACAGGTTTCTACTCATAATTTACTCGATATTCGATGAAACATATCATTCATTACCATCCTGCAGATTATTTCTTACCGATTTGAAGTCTATAACCATCTTAACCAGCGTGCCATCAAGCTTTTGAAACTGTAAATAAATGACATCCTGTTTGACGTCTGCGTTGATGGCTTCTTGGACCAAGTCCCCTCCATCGTTCTTCACATTGATGACGAGTTGTGAGGTGGCGATGTGCAGGAGCAAAACAAGGGCTGTCAAAAGGCTTTGAGAATTACGAATTAAACGAGCACAGTTAGCTGACACGTCCACTCCCACATATGGCGTACTTCTCCACCTCCAAACTTCCATGATGGAGACTCTTCAGCAATCACATAGTTGGTAGAAACTTGACTTATTGTGGAAAACTAATGTCTCCTTTTCACCTAGTATCCCACAGACATGGACAAGGGTCAAGGCTCTCGCATATTGAATGAGAGTACATGTACATACGTAGTTAACTAGTTCTCTGTATCCGTATAGCAGTATGCGTACACATAGCGAGAGTACGTGTGGTGATTATGCGTACTAAGTACTCCTAAAGATGGTGATATTCAACGCACGCACATAATGACACGATGACCCGGTCAACGCGCGCGTGTAAAGCCGCTGAAATTCTACCGAAGCCAACTCCGAAGCGTACCCTACTCCACCGGCCCAGAGATCAGCGACTGAATCCCAGCATGCATGCGGCTGTACGACGACCTTACCAAATGGGATAAAGGTGATGTCTTGCAGAACAAAGAATCAGCTATCAATTTAAAAATATATAATATATTATTAAATGTATAATTTTACATAAAACACTGAATCAAGGTTTGAATTTAGATAACTTTGTATCTGTAATAATCAGTGTGCAAAATAATGCACTTAATCTGAGTTTTATTCCATGAATTTTCCCTCTGCGAATGTGTAACCCCCAAGATTATTGGAATCGTCCCCTTCTTCGTTCTTTCGCAAGACGGACCGAAATAAGGTGCACCGTTCTCTGTTCGAGCTAAGGCCAAATCCGGCGACGTGTACCACTTTTCTAGGCCATCAAGCCTCAATTCACTGGAAATCAGTAGTCAAAAAACAAAAGAAACAATGGGTGAAAACACATCTGAACTAGCCTGCGTTTACAGCGCCCTGATCCTTCACGACGATGATGTTGCTATCACGGTAGGTATTCGTGTATTAAGGAAGGCATGTAATGCACAGTCGTTCACTGATTTGCCGTATTGGAATGAATGGTAGATACCTACAGTACAGATACCACTCGATAAACATCTGCATGTGGTGTGATGAGTTGGTTTTATGCCATCATGGAATAATAATTATTCCACTAATTATTTTGAGTGTATTTCACCCCCACATTAATTATGCGGGGGTTTTACCTCATAATTATCTCATTTTATACAACACCTAAAAAGGAAAATCGACAATAAATATTAATGTAAATTTAGGTAGACACCAACAGTTAGACCCCTGTCCGATGCGGGTCGATTGCCCATCACGTGACATTTAGTTAATAAGTTCCATTGCACGCTGTGACTGTCAGCAGTGCAATTTTGTTTGAGAAAGAATGGATAGTGCATGGTATGGCTGATGTCGCCCATTTCCATTGACTCCCATGTTAAAACTCACGATTGACTTGAACTTAGCTGCTGTTCCATCGCATACTATAGTTCTGATGTCACAAACAAACATTTGCCATGTGCTCCCAACAATTACAAGTGGGCTTACAAGGCTTCGTTATGTACCCCTCACTAAAATTGAAAAAAAAAAATATCTGAGCACTTGTAGTCCTATAGTATACTATAATACTCGAAGTTGTTGTTGTTGTCGCGGCCTTATGTATTTCCTGTTTTATTTCGGCGTTGCTGGTTTCTCTATCTCCTCCCGAGCCGTCGGCTCCGGGCAGTTGCGACCGGTGCCGTCGGCCGCAGGAGAGTATCCTACATCGAATGGCGCGGGTTTCGTCCCCTCTCCGCCTCCGTGTCGACGTCGAGGACGAAAAAGAAAAATTAATTAGCTACATGCATAATGCATTTTTGTGCGTGACGAAAGAGCCGAGCGTTTCAATATTCACGGAACCTGCGCTGGCCTCCTGCTTTCTCGATCTTCCATCTTTTAGCTTGCAGAGACACTGGGGGATACTAAAGATGATGGTGCAGCGAAATCTCTGACATCTTCCGGCGGACGCGCACGCACACACACAATGTACCTCGCAGAACTCTATACACACTCTACACTGTGTGTATAGTTCTGTGATGTACCTTTGCCTCCGCCTGTTACATGTACTGAATGTATTGACGATGGTTACACGAATCTGTGTGTGCGTGATATGGACTACAAGGGCATTTACGTACAGTTCGCCATTATTGGCGTCCCCAAATGAAAACAACGAACGTTGGTTATGTAATTGTATTTTGCACAACTGCAGAATACTGTTATGCAGCTCAGGTACGTCATTTAGTTTGCTCGCCGTTTGCTCTCAAGTCCGGTGTCATTGTACGCAGACTGTTTAGGACGCGGCTAAATATATTTGCCGACGTACCCTTACATATCAGATTACACGCGCAGCTGTGTCCATTCGTTTACTGCAGAGCTGCTGTAGTCATACATATTCATAAGATGAGCGGACGTAGAGGAAAACCTCGCTTTGCCGACCGCCTATTTTTAAAATTGCAAGTGGAAATAGAATGTGTGGTTCTATGGTCTATCAAACCAAGTTTTGGTGACAAAAAAAAAAAAGAGGGAGCAAATGAGGACGAATGCAGTGATGTATATGGCCTTTTTTACGATCAGTGGTGTAACTTTTGTACTCAGAGGGTCAAAATTTCAAACAAAATATTTTTTTATTATTCTGTTTGATTCCTGTTGGAAAGTATTCAAATTTTTGAAAAAATAACATTTCAGACCTTAAAGCTGAAGAGTTATTGGTGTAATTTAAGGAAAACCCTGGCACCTGAAGTAAATTTAAGCAAAATTTTGTTTTCATGAATTGCACCATAATGACAAAACTCTGTAGTCAAACTTCACCATGCAAAGTTTATATGGTTAACAACAATATATAGTTTGTGAATCAAAACTATTTGGGGGTTGAATATAAAGTGAATTAAAAAAAAAAATACATGAGATTTATAAATTTTTGGTAAAAATACCAATTGACATGCAATTTTTAAGATTTTAACTATTTATTGGAGGGCAAGCCAGGTCAAACTCTATACAATAACAAGTCTTTAAGAAGGGCTACCTTCCTATGTAGGTCAAATGAAATTCTAATCATTTCTTTAAATCTTGGATTTTTCACACATGGATGTTTCGGAGGTGACAGTTAACATAATAGAATGTTTCGGAGGTGACATTAATATTAACACTCAGTTTTTTTGAGAATAAGTGACAATAACCCAAAACTTCTTCTTTTTATCAATGTTTTTAATAATTATAACTCGAGAACAAGAAATTAACTCCTGTTTCAAGCAGATAAACCACACAGAACAAGTGTTTTTTTACACTTCATTAATTAGCATGGGCACCGGTAGTTTGCCTTCCATTTGGACGAAGGTTGTAAGCTAAATATTGTAATCTGAAGAAACATGGCATTCCATTTTCTACCTTAAATTGAGATGAGGGTGTGAGATCATTTTAGTAATGTTTCTTTGCTCTCAGAACATTTTATTCCACAACACCAGGAAAGAATCACTTCGTTTCGGAGGTGACATTCAATGTTAACATTGTGTTGAAATATTCATTTACAGTAAGAATATGACGGACATAAGCTAGATATTGTAACCTGAAGAAACATGGCATTCCATTTTCTACCTTAAATTGAAATGAGGGTGTAAGATCATTTTAGTAATGTTTCTTTGCTCTCAGAACATTTTATTCCACAACACCAGGGAAGAATAACTTTGTTTCGGAGGTGACATTCAATGTTAACATTGTGTTCAAGTATTCATATAGTATGTCCCCCCCCCCCCCCCAAAAAAAAAAAAAAAAAAATACAAGTAGACTTTTGCATTGATAGCACCCAATATGATTAAATCAGCTAAAATCTACTTTGGGGTCTTAAATTACATAACATCTTAGCTCTATTTTGCAGAAAGCCCCAGTCAATTTGGTTATTGAAAGTGGTCTCAAAGAAATGTGGATTGTTATAAAGGATGTCAGGAGTCTGATTCTTCCAAGTTTAGCACTTGGATGCTCTTGGAACTGCATATCAATGTGTAAACACAATATACAGAACTTGGAGGGAAGGGATTCCTGACATGCTCTACAAAAATCCTCATTTCTCTTTGACCTCTGAAGCAAATTGAATGGGGTTTTCTGTAAGGTGTGGGCAATGAGTTATAGTTTCAATCCCTCAAATTGTATTTTAGATTGATTCACTATCTTTAAAGTTATTGTTGCGGAGGGTACCATTGTAATTTTTTGGTGGGGACATAGGTTATGAATGCCAAAAGCAAAAATTCTTATTTGACTTGTATTATATTTTTGTTTGCACATAGTATTATAAATAGATTAATTCAAGGATGTTCATGAATTCTTCATCATTCTTGATAGCCACCATACAAATGTTATAATACTGGTGAAAGGTGTTTGGTTCATCTGGGATAAATTTTCTATATATACCAGATTCATTTAAACTGTTGACATTACTAAAATATATTTTATGTATCTTTCTGAATTGCTTGAAAATTACCAGCAAATCCCATATTAGTCACTTTTGAGAGTAAAAAGTATAAGATAAGAAAAAGTCATTTTATTGTTTTGGAGGTGACACAACACAGAGACAGCCCAACTTCTCAGGTGTTAACTAATATATTGTGAACATTTGTGTCTTTCCTCATGGCTTTAATTTTCAAATATAAGCTCTTTCTTTCAGTTCTTACTTGTTATTTTGTTTAGTTATTCTCTTTCATGATAGAGGATACCAGCTCATATTTTGTTTTAGATTGTAATTCATACTATTAAATCTTTAGCAAGTTTTTACATAGTTTGGTTAAGACAACAGTTTGTGTTTCCCAGCTGAAGAGAGCAGCATAATGCTTTTGTGTGAACTTATGGGGAAAATTTTTTTTTGTTCAGTAATTTTACCCATCAACTTCACAGAAGGTCCCGGACACAAACTGGTCTCAAATAACCCTATAAGGGACGGAAAAAGGACAAGTTCACCTCAATAGACACGAGGGTTGAGTAAATACAGCAATATTAGTAAAACACATCAGTGAGAGTTTGAGGAAAATAAGGTAATCTGTTCCAGAGTTATGAATTTTTGAAGTTTCTGCTCAGTCAAAGCTGAATGAGAAGACTCCTAGAGCTTGTGATGTCACATGTGTACAAGGATATAGAGAAAGTATCAAGAAAATTCAACATATTTTCACTTTTCTTGGTTGAAGAAATGTGCACTTTTTTCAAAAAGTAAAGTTTTGTGAAATTCACTTATATTTTCTTTATATCGTTGTATGCATGTGACATCACACACTGTCGTAGTCGTCTCATCCAGCAGTGATTGCATAGATACTTTTAAAAACCCATAACTTTTGAATGGATTGTCCAATTTCCCAAACTTTCAATGATGTGTTCTACTAATGTTGTTGCATTCACTCAATCCACATGTATATGAAGGTGGACTTGTCCTTTAAGAAACCATTTTCTTTTCCTTGAAATTCCAGTACTTAAAGCCAAATTCTAAGATAAAACATAAGAACAAAACAAGGTAAACATGTCATCAAAATTATATTGAGATAGAACTACAAATCTTGTTTTTGGATCTTTCCCTTTCCAGTCCTGGGGACTTGTTCCTCTGTTCACTTTAGTTGTCAGATAACTTCAATAATCTTAAAAAATACAATGTCATAAACAGTTGGTTCAACTTGGAAAATGTAATAATTATTGTCATATTTAAAAAAAAAAAATTACAAATTTTGTTTATGATTACCACGTTGTACATGGAAAAACAACAACTAAGAATTCAAGAACAAGTTGTGCACCAGCTATAGGCATGTGGCCTTTTTGTGGAGTTTGATTATTTTATGATTTTTTTAAGATTGTGGACTAGGGCATGCATGAACTGCCACATCATGTATCACTTTGGTATCAAGGGAATTCTGGTGAGCTAGGTATACAAAAGTCACTTCTATTGTGATGATTTTGTAGATATTAAATGTATTTGAAAATGTTAATAGATAGTGAAAAGGAACTGAAGTCTTGCCTTTCACTATCACATAACAATATGGTGTTAACAAACAATGTCACCTCCGAAACACAAGAAAAAGCAACCTACATGGAAAGCTGTGATTGGTAAATCTTCACAACTAAATTGCTTAAATTGGAAATCAAGCTTCTAAGATGAAAGCATTTATATGTTTACTTAACTAAAGCAGGAGAATTGATCTTGATTACAATATTATATGTACAACAGATGGGTGTATTTTGTGCATTCTCTTTGTTAAAAAAGTGAAAAAATGTAAATTTGCCCTAACATGTACAGTATAGTAATAAAAATAAGAGTAAGAGTGTGTTAGTTGATTTCTCCACTTTGAGACTTATGTTACTAAAATAAATGAAACCATTGGTGTACATGATATGGTTTCTCTTCAATAGAAATGAGCAAAAACTCTTGTTAACAGTGTTTTGTCACCTCCGAAACAGTAATTCTTAGTTTTTATTAGATCTTTTATTAATCTCTAGAAAATTCTCACTTCCTGTTGCCATATTACTATTTTCATCCAAAAGAGATTCCTGTCAATTGGACAGAATCAAACAAAATTGCTTTGTCTTCGAGAAATTATCAAATATAATACGCTTGTTGTTTCGGAGGTGACGATTGTTTCGGAGGTGACAAGTGTTAACGGAAAATTGTAAATTGCTCCGAAATGAAAACAACAGGCTATATTTCTACTACCTTCCTTCAGAGATAATGTGAGGGGATATGTTACATTTTTGCAAATGTAATGTATAACTGATGTCAAGAATAAAAAAATCAAATGCATAAATCTGTTGTCTCGGAGGTGACAGAAAAGTTAACGGAAAAGTTGCATAAATTTATAAACACTCACCAAAAAATGATAAGCTATTTGAATCAAATAATCTTTGGATCGAAGTTAAGTCAGATTGATTACTATTCTGTTTTGATGGAAATTAGCAAAGTTGAATTTTACAATTGTGAGCAAGAGCTAACTCAAAAGAGGGGTTAATTGTTAACGGAAAATGTCACCTCCGAAACATAAAGTTTGGACAATTTCAGTCTTTAAAGAAGACAAAGCAGAACCTGGTAAACATAATAGTTCTTAATGTTGGATACCTGTCTATCACCACAACAACAAAAATAATGAAAAGGAATGAACAATTTAATATGCTAGGTCTGACAAAAAAACCATGTCAGAGTGCATACACCAAAAGTGTTGGATTTCAAGCATGTAAATGCATGCCACATATGAAAGAAAAAGAGAGGAAAGTTCATTAAGGTACCCAAGGTAGACACTGTGGGTGGTAAGTTTATGAGAAAAAATAATGCATATCTGTCAGTGTATAAGAAAGTTATACACCAATTAGTGCCAAAACCGTGTTTTACACCACTGATTGTAAAAATGGCCATATATTCTTCTTTCTTCCATAACATGGGACAAATATTAAAGAAAAAAAATACGAGGTCGTGAGAACCTACTCCCACGGGTGCCTATTAAACCTGTTGACTATGATCTCCCCCTCCCCAAATAATAACAATGATGATGATAATAATAATAATAATAATAATAATAATAATAATAATAATGATAAGGATAATGATAATAATGATATAATAATAACAATAATAGGAGCAATAATTGTAGGCCTAATATTAATTATGATAATGTACAATCTGAAGCAGATGTAGTTCTATATTAATATGATATATCAAGCCAAGTTTTGGTGATTAAAAACAAAAAGGAGGGAGCAAAATTATGAAGACGAAAATATCTTATTTTTCTCTCATAACGTGGGGAAAAGAAACATGAAAAAAAAAACACAAAACAAACCGAGGCCTTGAGACCAGCCGTGGATTCCCGCGGGTGCCCGCGTGGATGCAAGAGCAGGGGGTAATCAAATTCATAGTGTTAATATCTTCCCGTTTCGACGGGAACAACCTGTGGGCAGAACTTTCGAGGAATCTCATTTGCGTTTTTGGTAATTTTTCCCTGAATGTTTTTGTTTTTTGCCCTGCGGAGGTGGAAATGTGTGTGTGCGTGAGGGTGGGGGGAGGGGTGAGGGGCAACAAGACAACTGTTGGACTTCAACGGGTGCAAATAACCCCACGAAACTCAAGTTCTATAATAAAAGCAAGTAGTGGCGGGAATGATCCCTACCAATGGACCGGATCGCCTGGCATATACTACAAAAATGTATTACAAAATTTCTGGGAAGGGTGGTCATTTAGAAGACAGCACAATTAACGAAAGAATGAGAAGACTTTTCTTTTTATTTCTTCAATAAAAATGTGCAAAATCGTATTATGAGAAAAAAAAATAAAACCCCTCAGACCCGTGGATTTCCACGGGTGCTGCTAGTTACATATAATATAACTAAATTTGGTTGAGAGAAATACAATATAAATGGACTTGCCAAATTCGGTCGTCTACTCCTCGGGAGGGTACAGTTCAGCTGCATCGGCAAGAAAGGTGAATTGTCATATTGGTAAAATTTTGATATAGGAGTATGCAGAATATGATGTTTGGAAGTTATGAAAGACCTTTGCTTTGTCATTTATCTGAGGTGAGTTTATGGCC
This sequence comes from Diadema antillarum, assembly GCF_040938485.1. NCBI lineage: Eukaryota > Metazoa > Echinodermata > Echinoidea > Diadematoida > Diadematidae > Diadema > Diadema antillarum. The sequence continues at coordinate 4,262,963 of NW_027270890.1, read as the reverse complement.
GTTGTCTTCCCCTTAGGCTGACAAGCTGCAGACCCTGATGAAGGCAGCCAATGTGTCTGTGGAGCCCTACTGGCCTGGACTCTTCGCCAAGGCTCTTGGCAGCACTGACATCGGCTCCCTCATCTCCAACGTTGGAGCAGGCGGTGGAGCGGCTGCAGCAGCCCCAGCGGCTGGAGGAGCAGCAGATGCACCAGCTGAGGGTAAGTCAGGGTCTAGAGAGAGAGTCCTGGGCTTACCGGAGAGAGTAAGGCCAGGACTTACCAGCAAGGAAACGGTCCTGGGTTTTAGAAACTTGGTCACAGCAACAGATTAAAACAAAAAAATATTGTGCCATTTTATTTTACAAACAAAGCATTTTGCGATTTGAGACTTTGTAAGATGATTTCATGAGGTAGGTTTGTGTTGAAAATCTCAGCTATGGACTAAGAAGGAAGTGCTATTCCTTTTCAAAAAGCAAAGAACATGTGATTCCCCAGTTTGGATACAGTATACATTGTATTGTGTTATAGGAGTATATAATATCCCTGTTACCTTTTGTGAATATCGGTCAACTTGTGAAATTTATTTGGAAGAGCAAAAATGAAACACTTTGTAATGTATGTCATTTACAGTTACCCGGAGTACCTGTTAAACTGCCCCTTTTCGTCATTCATTCCACTTAGTCATAATCTAGCTATTGTTTAGAGTGTGTGAAGATGGGACATTAAGACAAATTCACTATAATCCATTGTGGGCCAAGACTGCAAAAATTTTGCAAGCATCAAAAGAAAAATGGTGAGGAAGTAAACAGCACAAGTCAATAGATTACAGAAAGAATGTTCTCACTGTGAGAGATAAGCATTTCTGCATTATATTATATCGCCCCATTGTGAATGTAGGGGAGATCATTTGATGGTTCAACTAGGCGAATTAGAGAGCAGCATAGGCAAGTCTTCCCATGCATTTCATTCACTCATGAGCTTTCCCCTGTAACACCTGTTAGCATACAGCTTGGGTGTCGTTTGTCTTATGAAGTGAATTGAAGTGAATCAAAATGTGTTATTGAGTCATTACCGTTTGTTTCTTTCTGTTTTGTTCCCGTTACAGAGAAGAAGGAGGAAGTGAAGGAGGAGTCAGAGGAGTCGGATGATGACATGGGATTCGGTGAGTTTTTCTTATAGAACACCATTCTAAGTACTCCATGGTGTGAGCTCTATATCTAACATACTGAATCTCACCTATGGCATAAGGAGGGAAGAGGCATATTACTTTGGTTGACCATAACAACATAGTTAAAACTTTGTTGGAAAAAATCACCCTTCATGATTGATGATGTAAATCAGCCACACTTAATTGAATTTGTATGTTCGAAATGATGTAATAACACTACTCCATATGGCCATCTCCCCCCCCCCCCCCAAAAAAAGAAAGAAATAGTAACAACAAATAAAAATCAGATGGGGGGGGGGGGACATTTAAATGTAAAGTGGCCATAGAAGCGTGATAAGAAATGAGCCTTGTACTGACAAATCCTATTACTATGGAGCATAGATTTGATACACCAATGATATGAACAAGCGAATTTGTAGCAGCATACAAACCAAATGCCTTAATGAGAAACAGTGTTACAGTGGAATGTCAGTATTAAGAGGTTGGATATAACAAAACCGTCTTAAAACATTGGGATTTTACAGGCCCAAATTCTTTGCGATTTGTTTTTGTGCCCTGATGATGTGAGAAGCCAGAAAAATTATTAAGGTAATTGTCATGGTTTTTAGGTCCTCATTTTAACAAGTACTCCTGTACAAAGTCAAAGACCAACCAGCATCGGGTTTTCTTAAAGATGGATTTCAGTTATACTACAAAGATCATACTACAAATCTTGTGGACATGTGTGACCATTTTATAATGTTTTGCTGCACTGACGGGGAGGTACAGACAAATCAGAAACGTAATATTTTTAATTTTCAGGGAAGCAGGAATTTAGGTACAGTAAGTTACTCTGACTAGCTTGGAAACCGCTGAAATAGTCCAGTTGAGATACAAAATACTACAATAGCTGCCTTGCAAAAGCATTGAATAGAATAGATTAGCCAGGAATCAACATTGTATATCATGCTTCCAGTACCCGTAACTTGTATTACTAGTTAACTTCAAGGGATTCCATCTCTGATCTTGACACTGTGAAATTGAAGTAATTGATCATGGATATCTGTTTTCTTGTTCTCTCTTCTCTCTAGGTCTGTTTGACTAGTTCTGATGCTGTTCCTGCTGCTGAGAAAACCAAAGGCTGTCAGTTTCTCACCAGGATCTGTTCGTCCCACTCAACATTCAATGGGAACACACCTTAGTCGCTATTTCAAGTCTTCAGTTACATTCTTGAAACTTTTCTTGACTCGCTAATAAAGAGCCGTGTTGAAATGGACGGTGTTTGATTTTTTTGGCAATCAAGATCAGCATTTATTTGTGAGCTTTTGTCCGAACAGCCTTCAATTGTGCTTTTATGAATTAGATGTTGTGAATGAGAGAATAAGTGAATGAGTGGATTGGAACACATACTGGGTATCAAAAATTGGAAAGCAATAGAAATGAATACCACTCCAGGGGGATACAATATTTCTCATTAAAATGATGTATAATTTTATGCGAATGTTTTGAAGCCACTTCATGGTAGGATTGGAGTCCATAGTATAGTATAAAAGTAACAGAGATGTGTTTAGTTCATATGTAGAGGTGTATCAGTGCATGTATGTGTGTGTGTGTGTGTGTGTGTGTGCGTACGTGTGTGTGTGTGTATCTAATCATGTGGTATTTCGGTAGAGTGTGGTATGTGAATGATGAGTTAGGTTGTATTAACTTAGTGCACTTTTTGCTTTCAGATTGAAGTCATGAACCACACTACAACACTAATATGGTTGTTCCTTTGGATTGACAACAACCACACTACAACACTTGATTAACAATTCGGTAATGTACATACATTTCATATCTGCAAAACTACTATGGAGAGAAACAAAATCTGATTTTTATTTTTTTTTAAATAAGCTGCATGTGTGTATATTTATAGGAGGGTTGAACATAACCACTAGAATTGTGTTTGCCTGACTGAAATAACAGAACTCATGAAAAGAGTCAGGATAGGTGTATGGGGGGGGGGGGGGGGGTCAAAAGATGGGTGATAAAACAATGACATACACCAGATACAAATTATTTCACAGGCACCCCTGAATGATGTGTGACTTTTTTTCTTTAATGTGTACTTACCCATGCATAACAGATTAGTTTCATTTTTGCACAGATGTAGTTCAATAAGCAGAGAAATAGCCTTTGCCAAATCATTTTGCTCCAAACATTTTTGTTGAAAATTAATTTCATTTTGGTTAGGAGTCACTGTTTTGTATAAAATCATTTTACCTTAACATCTGTAAAGTCAGACACACACAAAGGGAAAATTTTCATCACAATATGTCACCAAATAGTGACATTGGTTTCAACCATGCAAATACATTCACAGTATTGCACACAGAAATACTGCCATAATAAATGAAAAGTTTTGCTGGAGGATAAACAATGCCCCACCCCTCCCTCCTAAAACACACACACGCACATGTCCACACACACACAATGTTAAGCTTTTGGAATTACAGAGACATTTTATAAAAGGATACAATATTTTCTAGTAAGCTGATAAAAAAAAACAAAAAACTACCCCAACACAGTGCAGATATTAAGTTACACCAATGGCAAATTATAACTTGTTATACATGGAAATTAGCACGTGAAAATGAATGAAATAAACGATATTATCAATTTTTCCATAGCAGGATACCATTATTAGTCATTTACATAACTCGAGGGCACCTCACAGAGGGAGGTTGGACCAAGTTCAATAAACATATTTTGAAGCTCGGACTGCATCAAGCCATTATGCTTATTTTTGTTGCTTTTGTATTAAGAGACGCAAGCACGAAAGTAAAATGATTTCTTTGGGGTCAGTGTTTTTGCCACAGAAGTCTATCAGTTCTGTGGTTTTTGCGTCCAGACTCCTGGACCAGTTGTAGCAGTATTTTCTATAGAGGGCGCTCTATGTAATAAAGGGCTCAGAGGTGTAAATTGCAATGTCGAAACTTCGAAAAACTCATAACTTTTGAATCGATTTCGACTTTCCGATTTTCCTCAAACTTCACTGTCCTGACGTGTTCTAGTAATGATTAATTGCTGCATTCACTCAATCCACGTAATTATTGGGGTTTCTTTGTTTGGCCTATGAAGTTTTACGGCCTGCCATGGCTCTGTATGCTTGGGGAGTGTGCCATTGCCATTAAAACATTGACACAATTTCATATTAAATTTCTATGGTGGACTTTCTCTCTGGGCAATTTTAAGACCAAGTTTTGTACCCCTTCAGAATCAGATCTCGGCCGCTAATGACGCGATCGCTACAATTTTTTTTTTCCTGAACATAGAGCCGGATAGCAACTACAAGATCATACGGTTATGCAGTAGTAGAAAAATAAAAAGAATATCGTATTCTAATTTCAGTGAAATACATAATTTATACAAATTTCAACGTGCATGAGATCATATTTCCGCCTGTAACTCCATTTAAAAGGCTGAAGGATTGCTAATTTTTGCATTAGAATTCCTCAAGATTCATTAAACAATTTTCTAGCCAAAAAAAAAGGAAAAATAGCACGACCAGAAATGATTTCTTTTGTTGTTTGTTTTGTTGATTTCTTTGGTATTTTGTTGCTCTTCGAACTTTTGTATTTCATCTTTTTTCAATCTCTTTATCCAAGATTTTTTGCAAACGTTGATTAAAAGCTTATCTACATTGGATGAATTATGCAATGACTAAAAGTTGAAATAATCTAATCGATGTTCATTTAACAAGAAAACACAATTTGTATTGAATTTGCCCATAATATCACAAATTTGAGCTGTTTTCGTAATGACATGCATGTATAAAACATTATAACTTCATAACGGTGTACCCCGGACGTCACAATTTTTTATTTGGTCTCATGAGAATCATGCAATGGAGACTTCAAAGTAAAAAGTCGATGTGGCGCCGCAAAATCTTTGTGCGTTATACGGAATCAGCAAATAAAATGTCGGGAGGGGGTCAATTTGACCCCCCCCCCCCCCCCCCCCCAGTTAAGTAAGATAGGGGTAATAGTAATACAGAAAGTGACACATGATGATGTATGCATGGTTTTATACACTGAAACAAGTTGAAACCTAGAAATTGCCGATCACGTTGTAAACCATGCAGTCAGTGGCGTATCTGGGGGGGGGGGGGGGGGCAAGGGGGGCACGTGCCCCGGGCGCCACTCCTTGGGGGCGCCAAAAACGAAAAAAAAAAACCGAAAAAAAAAACGAAAAAAAAAAACGAAGAAGAAGAAGAAAAAAGAAAAAATCGGGAAGAAAAGGAAGAAGAAGAAGAACGGAAGAAGAAGAAGAAGAAGAAGAAGAGAAAACCCTCGCCCGGACGGGGGGGGGGGGGAGGGGGGGGGGCAGAAAACCAAATCAAACAAGATGAAAACAAAACATGATGATGATGCGGACAAAATGACAATGTATATTGAGTTCACACATGTCATTTTATATTTAGCAGGCAAAATGTTACACGGAGCAGCGGCTGCAATTTTTTTTTTTTTCGTTCTGAAGCGATCGCCGATTGGATCAAAAGAGGGGCGCCAACGGTTTCGAACATGGGGGGGGGGGGGGCGTGAAAAAATATCAAACAAGATAAGAACAAAACGTAATGATGACGCGCAAAAATTTCGGCTCACTCGCTCGTACTAATTTAGAGTATTTTTCAAGTCCTCTGTTTGTTGGTATAAATCGTTATCTATACAAGGCCGTCACTATATCATGATTATAATTGTAAGATTTAATAAGCAAAAAATGACAAGAATTCCATGTTTTGTAAGCTGAAATACAAAAATTTTTCGGCTCGCTCGCTGCGCTCACTCGCCCAAATTTATCACAAAAATAAAAGAGAAGAAGATGAGAACAAGACGTGATGATGACGCGGAAATAAACAAATTTCGCCTCACTCACGCGTAGTAATTTAGAGTATTTTTCAAGACCTCAGTTTGTTGGTATAAATCAATAGGGTTATCTATTAGGCCGTCACTATATCTTGATTAGAATTGTAAGATTTAATAAGCAAAAAATGACAAGAATTCCATGATTTGTAAGCTGCGCTCGCTCGCCCAAAATTTGTCACAAAAAAAAGAGATAAGAACAAAACGTGATGATGACGCGGAAATATACAAATTTCGGCTCACTCGCGCGTACTAAGTTGGAGTATTTTAGTTTGTTGGTATAAATCGTTATCTATAAAGCCGTCACTAATCGTTATCTATAAGGCCGTCACTATATAATAATTATCTTGATTAGAATTGTCAGATTTAGTAAGCAAAAAATGACAAGAATTCCATGTTTTGTAAGCTGAAATACAACCATTTTTGGCTGGCTCGCTACGCTCGCTCGCCCAAATTTTTCACACTTCATTACATTTAAATCACCCTCAAAAGACCCCTTTTAAGCTTGAAAAAGCATATATTATGAAAAAGCATGAAGTCCCTACTGGGATGGGGTTGGGGGTTTAATACTTTTTCAGAAATTAGGGGCGTAGATTTCCGCGCTTGCCCCGGGCGCCGTTTTCCCTATACGCCACTGTATGCAGTCATGGTTATCATGCATCGCGTATAGGCCTATACGATGCAATAGAACGATGTAATCGCTGCCGACAATCACCACCGAGGCATCCTCTGTCCATATTTTTGTTTCTCTCTTTCTGAAAATAAACAATGTAATATAGTATTGAGCATGAGATCAAGCACAAATTTCCCCTACTTGATAGATGATGACTAATGTGTCGAATCAATGAGATTTAAAAAGGTCCATGAATTCTGTTTCAAATTCATGTAAGATTTTCTTCCTTGCATCATCATGAGCATCAAAATATTCAAAAGCTCATTTCTTGCTTTGTGGCGTGGATAAGCTGTCAACAAAAGAACGATGTCTTTTTTTCCTTAATATGTATAATTTAAAGTAAATGAATCAAAAAGAGTATATATAACATAATGTTGGAGATCCCAAACAGTTCTTAAATAGATATACGAAATAGCAGACTGGTGATATAGACTTACAAAAGTACCGGTAATGTCAAAATAACACTAACAATACAAATTTACAAACAAACCAAAAATCAAACAAACGAAACACTCATTTGTACAGGTCAATTTGCGAATTTAAGACTTGGCGAAAACTGTGAATTTATACCCGGCAGCCGGAACAATAAGAAAGAGCATGTGTCTGGGGGAAAGTCAGAAGGAAAATAGGAAAGAAACCGATTGAAAGTTTAAAACATGGGGAAGTTTTAAGTCACACGTCTGAAGGATTAGACGTAAAATGACTGAAAATGTACGTTAGGAGTACAAGCTAAATGACAATACCAAACATGGATTTACGTTAATGAGGTTTCCATGGCCGGCGCCACGTCTTCATGAGTGTGTGTGTGTGTGGGGGGGGGGGGGGGGGTGGGGGGGGGGTGGTGGAGACTTCCGGGTTTCACAAAGGCCTAACCGCGCTGAAAGGTTTCATTTTCTATTTTTTTTTTTGGTGTCACTTCCGGGGTTAAAAAAAGTGTGGGGAGGGGGCAAGTTGTGACATCCTATGCATTCCTATATACGGATGCAAAAAAAATAAAAAAGAAATGAAAAAAAAAAGGTGGGGGGGGGGGGCGAGGGGCATCAAAGGAAGATATCTTAGTCATAGTGAACATGTGTGGGGATAAGACTTGGCAAAAACTTTGAATTTATAAACGGCAGGGAACAATAAAGCGATTGAAAAGCGTTCAGCGCTAAAAAAACATTGTGATAAGTGCTTTATGAATTATATATATTATCATTATTGGAACATGTTCCTTCGGTAATGTATATGCAACACAAAACAGCAACAACAAACTGAAATTTGTTATCAATGGATGAACAACAACCCATGGGCGTCACCAGGGGGGGGGGGGGGGGGGGGGTGCGTTGGGTGGCGAACGCACCCCCCTTCAGATCAAAAAATAAAAAATAAAAAATCAGTCAGCGAGCGACCTCAACGCCGGACTCAAAATAATTATTCTTTCTATTTTTTTTTTAATATTTTGCACCAGGGACACACACACACACTCACACAAACGCACACACACAAAAAAAATCGTCGGCAAAAACAATTCGCACCCCTGTTTCTGCAGCACTGATTTATACATATCTATTAGTATTCTACAGTGTTTACTATTTATCGGCCGTACTGTACATCCGTACGATACGGAGCACTTATACACGTTTGCATGTACGTGTGCTACTTACAAGTATGTAGGGTCCCCTTGTACGTTACTTCTGACCAATCCATATTGCCAGCCAAGAGCGAGCCTTAGCCTCATTAAAAATATCTAGTTTTTGCCCCCCCCCATAATTAATAATTCTCGAAATGAGAAGATTTTCTTGCTTTTGAAAGAAAACAAACATGTTGCCCCCCAAAAAATATTGGAAGGCAAGCGCACCATTTGCCCCACCCCCACATAATCATAATTCCCGCGATGAAAAGATTTTCTTGCTTTTTTGTTAGAATTCGAGAAATCCGTCCAAATTATTTCACCCAAAAGCAGTGGCGTAACCACGGGGGGGGGGGGGGGGGGGGAGTGTGCGCCACCCCCCCTCCCAATCCGCTGGTAAAAAAAAAAAAAAAAAAAGATTTACCGAAATAGTAGTTCAAGTGTTAGTAAACTGCTTTTGTATGAAAGGGGTGATCCAAAAATAAGATATTTTTCTATGATTTCTTTTAACCATAATTAGATAGGTATATAGTGTGAAACATTGTTCAAAAAGCCCGGACCCGACAATAAGGTTGTGATTCCTGGTTGGCATTCTGCATATAAGCAGGATGTGCGCAGTGACTCAGTCCATCCGAACGAAGAGTCGCTACAATGTTGCGCAATGTGATGTAGAATGTACACCTTTGTACCTTATGCTTCGTTATATCAAAGCTAGATCATTGATTTTGCAGTGTTGCTTTACATACTAGTCTATATAAAATGTCTTGCATTGCCAATAAAAAGACTTTTCCATACACACACACAAACAAACACGCACAATTAGTTTAGGGGATGCTCTAAAGTGCAGATTTTGGACATCCTTTCCCGCTTGGTCACTTCGACGCCACCTCGCTGGATATATACCTCCCCCAGTTATGAACATAAACCCACACCCTTGACTACCAGTGGCGGATCCAAGGGGAGGGGCGCACCGGGCGTCCCCCCTCCCCCCTTATTTTCCAAAGCGAAAAAAAAATAATAAATAGCTGCAAACGGCAGTTTTGGGACAGTAAAATGTCAAAATTTTCAAGCTCGCTCGCTCCTCTCGCTCGCATTTAGTCGCAATGCCATTCTCCTGAAGTTGCTGCCAGTAATTGCCGGCAGTTTGCGCCTGTGCGCCTCCCCCCCTTAATTTCCAAAGCGAAAAAATATAGCTACAAACGGCAGTTTTGGGACTGTAAAATGTCAAAATTTTCAAGCTCGCTCGCTCCATTCGCTCGCATTTAATCTTTATGCCATTCTTCTGATGTTGCTGCCAGTAATTGCCTGCATTTGCGCCCGGTGCCCCTCCCCTTAATTTCCAAAGCGAAAAAATATGGCTAAGAACGGCAGTTTTTGGACTGTACAATGTAAAATTTTCAAGCTCGCTCGTTCCGCTTGCTCGAATGTAATCATTATGCTCTCCTGATATTGCTGGCAGTATTTGCCAGCAGTTGCGCCCGATGCGCCCCCTTAAATTCTAAAGCGAAGAAATATAGCTGTACAAACGGCAGTTTGTTTGTTTTTTACTGTAAAATGTCAAAATTTTCAAGCTCGCTCGCTCGCTCGCCCGCATTTAATTGTTATGCCATTCACCTGATGTTGCTGCCAGTAATTGCCAGCAGTTGCGCCCGGTGCGCCCCCCCCCCCCTTAATTTCCAAAGCAAAAAAATATGGCTACAAATGGCAGTTTTTGGACTGTAAAATGTCAAATTTTTCAAGCTCGCTCGCTCGTTCGCTCGCATTTAATTGTTATGCAATTCTCCTGATGTTGCTGCCAGTAATTAATGGCAGTTGCGCCGTTGCGCCCCCACCCCTCTTTATTTCCAAAGCGAAAAAATATGGCTCCAAATGGCAGTTTTTGACTGTAAAATGTCAAAATTTTCAAGCTCGCTCTCTTCGCTCGCTCGCATTTAATTGCTATGCCATTCACCTGATGTTGCTGCCAGTAATTGCCAGCAGTTGCGCCCGGTGTTCCCCCCTTAATTTCCAAAGCATATAAATATGGCTACAAACGGCAGTTTTTGGACTGTGAAATGTCAAAATTTTCAAGCTCGCTCGCTCGCTCGCTCGCATTTCATTGTTATGCAATTTGATGTTGCTACCAGTAATTATCGGCAGTTGCGCCCGTTGCGCCCCCACCCCTCCTTTATTTCCAAAGCGAAAAGTATGGCTCCAAATGGCAGTTTTTGGACTGTAAAATGTCAAATTTTTCAAGCTCGCTCTCTCGCTCGCTCGCATTTAATTATTATGCCATTCTCCTGATGTTGCTGCCAGTAACTGCCAGCAGTTGCGCCCGCTGGCGCCCCCTTAATTTACAAAGCAATGAAATGTGGCTACAAACGGCAGTTTTTGGACTGTAAAATGTCAAAATTTTCAAGCTCGCTCGCTCCCTCGCTCGCATGTAGTCGTGATGCCATTCTCCTGATATCGCTGCCAGTAATTTGTCGTTTCACACGTCATTCCATAATCCATTTATAGGGGGTACAACCCCTCCGGCACTTCCGCACCCTCCCCCCACCCTTGCTCGCTCCCTCGCATACTAACCCCCCCGCCCGAAGATGAAATCCTAGCTACGCCGGTGCCCTTTCCCCGCTTGGTTTCCCTCAAAACACAGTAAAAGTCTAGGGATTGAGAGCTTCCTATATTCCAAATGTCTGTCCAAAAAATTTCGTAAACATTTAGTGTCAAAACGCACCCCCCTTGAAAAAAAGCTGGTGACGCCCCTGCAACCAGATAAAAAAGGTCAAGAATCACGACGTACAAATTATGACCCTATCATTGAAATAGTCGTACAGTAATATATTTCTAAATTTCATTGAATGAATCGCTAAAATCATGGAAAGTTCAATTGTCACTTCATCACAGTTTTCCTTTATATTTCCCGTCACGCTTGAAGTGCAGCTTGTAAAACTCAAGTTTCAAACTGATTGTGATAATGGAAAACAAGCAAAGCAATTAACAGACTGATAAAACTTGAAAAGCAAGGTGCAATAAAAAGATGTATTTAAATGTCTTTCTCCTCTTGACCTTCCCAATATCATGAGAAAAACAGAAGAAGAAAAAAGAAAAAAGGAAAACATTAATTTCCCTTGCCACCCCGAGTATACTCGCCATTCGTATGGCAGCTGGCTTCTGGATCACGAACTCCGAGGCTGTATGATGCCCAGTGGGCGTGGTCATATAAATTATTATAATCTTAACTAAAACGAACCACACACAAAATTACATGTTTTAGTGATCATGTATGCAAATAAATGACCTCATGGTCTGTAATTCTACTCCTGCTGAACATTGTTCTGTAAATTTACTGAATGCTAAAAGGCAAAGCTCATGATATTAAAAGAGCTGGAGGTTGTATTTTCTTGATGTTCTCCGCTCAGTCTCAACGAAAGTGGGAAGGCTGAGGGGAAGACAAGCGAAACTAGCAGCATCGCTCGTAATAAAGTACCTGTACGTGTGTATTGCGTATCTCTCGCTCGCTGGTTTTGTGGCCTAGCCTACCTAGGCATGCATGGCCAGCTAGCTAGTTACACACTTCAGTAAACGCATGCGCTGTAAACTCACAGTACTAAACAACCCAGAACATGGCGAAGGATGGGAGCAAAGTCATCACATTTAGCTCAGTTTTACTGGCTCTAAATTTCATGATCGGGCCAGTGAAGCTAAGCCAAGCAAAGGTATGTTCATCTAGATTTACTTGATTTCATCTGAATTGTAGCAGCTCGTATTAAGTGTGAAAGAACATTGTTAAAAAGTTGTCTCGTACTGTACAAGTTGTGAGCTGTAGCCTGTAGGTGTAGCTATACCCTCGTCAAGCTCGGAACCCATCAGCTCATAAGCTACGATACGGTAATTCATGCACTTGTTGATACGTGTACTTCGATGGATGGCGCGGCAGGCGCAGGCTCTTGCCGTATAAGATGCACTACAGTATCGTGTAGCTCCGTTGTCGACGTTGACTGAGCAGCGGAGTTGTTTTGACGGGGTTAGCCATATCCGCTGGCCTAGTGAAGTGTGAAGCCAGTGTAGGCCTACGTTGAATCGTTTGCATACCTCTGACTTTGTTACTAACGATAGTCATGGAAAGGCTGAATTTTGAATTTGAAGACAAGGGATGCCAATGGCAATAACCAGGAAGTTACTCTAACAACATCAACAACACTAACACTACACTCCAGTAAAAACACTAACGGTTAGATCTACAACAGACCTTTCATTACTGAACTTTGTATGTGTGTGTCTGTCTGTGTGTGCATGTGACATGAAAATGATTCAGTCAGTTTTATCTGTGGTAAAGAAGAATGTTGGTCGAAGGGTGAATAAAAATGAAAGTGCAGAAATTAAATAAGCAAACAAATACAGCAGAGTCAGAGAGAGAAAGAGAGAGAGAGAGAGCTACTGACTACTGTAGTCAGAGTGGAATAGTGCTCATTTATGGGATCAGTTGAGTTAATGGCGGTTTGGGGGGGGGGGATATTATGATATTCCGTATCAGATGTGATGTGATGTGATGTGATATGAGTGTGAGAAATTGTCCAATGCAGGCCTACCGTACCAACAAGTCTTCCACCAGCAACGCGAGTCTCGCTCCCCAGCAACCCATCTCATACTCACTTCTACTTCTACTTCTATGGTGCTTCTCATCAAAGCCTGTTCAGCAACTGGACTCGCCCACCCTGCAATCATTTTCTCATGCCTCCCAGGAAAAAAAGCAAAAACAAAACAACAATTGTGGCAGTTTTAGGTGCTAATACATCAATAATAATATAATCATTGGATGGATAATTTGGCTATGATACCAAGGCTTGCCCAACATGCACTGTATCTTACAACTATTCTTTCTAAATAAATAATCCAAAGAGGTCTCTAAAAATTCTGCTTAGTCATGTCAGTCATACATCCATTTCTAATCTAGACTCATTCACCCTTGACCAAGATACGGGCAAAAAAAAAAAAAAAAAATGCTCAAAATATCATGATGTCTTGTAGACCATCTTCCATAACAAATCTAGATTTATATTATGCAAGTAAAAAGTGTCCACCAAATTACACAATTTTGAATTCCAAAATGAACAGCTCAAAACAGGGGATGGGCACATCTGCACCCCCCCCCCCCCCCCCCCCCCTCTTTCCGGTTGTTTCGCTGAATTGCAGTTTCTCACCCTCACTCTCAGCCAGTTTGGAAACTTGCCATCTCTGCAAATGACAGTTTGGTGTCTTAGGTCTCGGAATCTAGGCACGAGTGAAAATTCATAAGCCGCTGCACTGAACTGCCCCCAAAGTGCACACAATAAGTTATAGGATCTTGTCGCGAGTAAGATAATACATCATCACACTATCTATTTAAAGGCATATTGTTTAAAAATGGTGGCAATCCCGCCTGTTTAGGACAAGTTCCGAGTATACTCGGGCAGGTGTCTATGGGAAATGCATAGTAAAAGCAAAATTAGTCTCTCCTCAATGGGTTAAGTAATTTTAGAAGTGTTTGAAGCGCCACAAGGTACAGCCAAGATTTGACTGCATGGTAGATTCAAAAATGAAATGTCTGTCCATAATGATCACAGTTCCACTAATAAAACCAGGCACATCATATCTTCACACTATGGAAAACTTGTGAGATAATTGACTTGGTCATGTGACTGTACATTTAGAACGAGTATTGCTACAAAAAAAAAAAGAAGTCTGCTACGACTGCTACTGTTACACAAGATTTTGGTGTTTGTTGTTTGTTTGGGGTTTTTTTTTTTGACAGAAATCAAAGTTTTACAATGATGATCAACTAGTTATTAATAGTTAGCGCAGAAGTCTATGGAAAATGTGTGCTGTAGCAAAATCAGCCTGTTCTCAATGGGTTAATAATATTGAATGTATTATCCAAGCAATAGCTGACAGTAGTGATGGTAACGAGTACATAATTATAGTAGGAGCAATAGCAGAATTACAATAGTTGTAGAAGTAGTGAGTAGTTTGTCATGGTAGTTATTAAGCATTAGAGGTTACTGTAAGAAATAGAATTTGTTGGGACATTGCAAGCATAACAGAGAGAGAAAGAATGAAGGATATGAGGGAACAGGTATTTTTGAATATTTTGTCACACCTACTGAAAAAGAGTTAGTTACACAGCAAGTGCATTTTATGTGATGCCACTCACTTCATAGCAAATATGTCTGCCATATGTACAAATTGTATGTGGATGTTAGTAACAAATGGAGTGACAATTGGTATGAAATAACATCAATATAAATTTTCTTAGTCATGATCATGTATGATACTGATTCAGATTTAGTGAGGTTTTTTTTTTTTTTGTCTTTTTTATTTGTCATGACATCATGCATTGCTTGTGTATGTTGTAAGATTGCGTGTGATTGCCCCCATATAATGTACTGAGATGAACGAAAGGATGATGCAAGTTAATTAGACCCGAGTGTCGCTAACACGAAGTGCTTCAAATGACTGGGTTATTGTTTACCTTGTCAATAACATCTGGCGTAGTGTGATTGATTTTGTGTGTGTGTGAAGACGGCATACTGTGATTTCTGGCAAACATCAGCCTAGGCCAGATGGCTGTAGACCACATGTTGCCCAGCCAAGCTTCCCACAGTAGCTTACACACGTCTCTCTATTGCCCTGTTTGTCTTCTGCTGTGTCTATACTCTGAGTCTGTAAACTCTTCTCACCATAGATCAAATCTGTCTGTCTGTATTTTTGTTTTTCACCAAACACTGTCTCTAGAAGAACTGGGCTGTTATCAATTATCAGCACCATTTTTGTCTGTCTCAAAACCTCATTGAATTGTTTTATTATTTGAAATATGAAATCATAATAATTTCAAGGTAGCATAACATGATGATGCAACCATGTGTTTTCATATTTGCTGGATAAGTGTTTTGGAACACCTGTACCTCAAAAATTTACTGTGTTCTAAATTTGGATGACATTGGTACTGTACTTTGGATGATTATAATTTCATGAATTCATTGTTATTGCATTAATAGTAAACATGATCCATGTGATTTTTTTGCACAATTATTATTATTATTATTTTTGGAGGGGGATGGTGGAGAGTTGATAGTTGACAATGCCTAATAGTAGGATATCGATCCTTTAAAACCAGTATTCTTAGAAAGTGAGATATTCCACAGAACACTTTCATATCTTCTCTGTCACCAATATCCAGTCAGTCTACAGTGTCATCATACTTGTGTCTCACTGAGGGAAAGCGACATTTGATTTACACTATACAGTGCAATATTGTCCTATCTTATTATTGTACCAGGTATGCGTAGAACATAAACCTATTAATCTACATGGAAATATAATATAGGAGGAAGTGAAAGTGGATAGATCAGTTCAGAGAGGCATCAACCATTTAAAGAGAGAGGGGTGGTCAGCATATGTAGGTGAGTGTACATTGTAGCATTGTTAATTACAGAATGATGTGAATCTGTCCAGACTGATAATTGTGCGGTTTTATTCTTTCACAGTATTTGCAATTAAGATGAAAAAAAAAGAAAGAAAGAGCAAAACAATGCAGATGAATACTCAGATAGTTTTGCCTTTTGACTATTGGACTATAAAAGATCATTGTGTATCTTACGTACCAAATGTGCATTTAGCAAGAATACCCTTTCTTGTGTGATGGTCAGTTTTATCCTTCTTCAGTGGGGATGTGGGTTTGCACAGATACCAGTCAAGTGAAATTCATGGGAAAGGAATCTGCATGTGTTCTGTTGTAGGACAGGTGTCTTGGTTTGACTGAGGTTGGTATCATTTGGTCTTTCTATACAGGTGATTGACATTCACAACACAAAACACACCCAAAGAGACCCAGCAGACTCCTACAAACACCTCCACCACCACCACCACCACCACCAGACTGCCCCGCCCACACACCGTGTGCACCAGCTCCCTTCTCCCCATCATCCTATCGCTTCTCAGCATGAAACACTGTCTGTCGTCGTGGGAACAGACAGAAGACTTCAGCAACGTTTTATTCAAGTGCAATCAACCCCCTCCATCTATCCCCCAGACAACCTCTTGCAGCTGGAATATGATTGTGTACCAGGAGAAGTAGCAGGACTAGAAGTCCACGTCTGGACTACGGACAATCGTCGCTATAGAGCATTCAGGCATTACTGGACTTGTAGTGGTCACTCACGCCACTCTAGAAAAGTCTTTCAAAGATTAAAATTACCAGATGGAATCGTTTATCAACCTGATTTTATGAACCAGGGGGTCAGTCTTGCTACCCGAGCTGTAATTTCAGTTTGGATTCTTCCCTCCAATGTGTTTCATTCACGGAAGAAAGGTTACTATGGTTTCGCCAAAGCCAAGGCGCAGTACAACATCAAGGTCTTACCACCTTACTCCAGACCACGTAAAACTCACGCCAGCTTCGGATGTCTGACCTGGTACGCTGAGATGATGGTGAAACACAGCAGAGTCTGGAATGGAATACTACAATGTCCTTATGAAAAAGGTTTGAAATACCAGGGAATAATTTTCCTGGTATCGCATCGCAATTTGCTATGCACTTTTACACCACTGCTACACAAACTATCTTTTGTGTAGCAGTTTTCTTCATAGAAATGTACAGGATACCATGTGAAATATTGTTCATCAGCTGAAATTGCTAATCAAATTTGAGTTGGAAAATTATTCCCTGAATACCTACCAAATAAGAAAAATTTTACAAGTATTTCATGCTTGATTGAAGTACAAGTGTGCATAATATGAGATAAATGTAACATGATTCACACATAAATCAGTCAGTGCTGTGCAGTTTAATGCCTTGGATTGTAAAATTAGGTCTTCACGCCACTCCTGTCTACCAGTCAATATTACAATTGTATGTTTGACGATCAATTTTGATGCCACTTACTGAGAACAAGTTTTTAGGTTGCTTAAAATCAGAGGCTATCTGGCATTTTGACCATGATCTCCCAACTGTGTCAAAAGTTTACAGGTATTCATGCTGTTTTCTTATCAGTTGATTGTAAATTTATAAGTTTAGGTAAAAATTATTGACTTTTGATCTTGCTAAACAAAACTTATTCATTGATGGTTATTTTACAGGAAGTAAAAAAAGTATCTCTTTATATGTTAACCATTCAGTTCTAACCTTTCTTCCTCAAACAGAGGTTGTTGACCTCATGACCTTTCCGATGGCATTTCCCAGTGTGCATCACGGGCTGTCAAGAGACCTGCCTCCATTCAGACAGAAAGGCTTGAGACAGCGGGCTGAAGCAAATATCAACCAGCCTAGGTATGTGTGCATTGCTATCCTGGGTCCCTTTCTATGTATGCTACTGCACGTAATATACCCTGCCCAGTTCAGTGGACTCCTCTTGATTGTAAAAACCAATTCCTCGTCAGCTTTAACTTCCTTATCAACTTGTATGGCTGTGTTTTATTTTTAATGTTACATCAAACCCAATGTCATCAGTGTCTACCTAATCGATAATCTGTAATCTTATGACAGCAAGTGTAATACATATGTCTGACAAAGAGATGAATTATGTACAGTGTATAATGTACAAAGTCTAATTTGTAGCAAAACAAGAGATATCTTTTTATCCAGAATATAATGAATATGATATGAAAAAAGGAAGTTAAATCCAGTCTTTGATGAAATTAATTAAAAGAGGCATATCAACCCATTAGTTTCCACTGTTAGTCTTTCATTTTTTTCCTTCATCAAAAAGGGTTTAATCGATACGCAAAAAAAATTTGTGCAAAGTAGGTAGCAAACCAGAAATACAATTGTACCAGCAAAGTGATTTTATTTGATTTTATTTGATTTCTGCATTTTTCACAAAATATATACAATGTAACAAACAATTTTCCAATACTAATTACATTATATCCAACACAAAATGAATATAGATATAATCACATATAATGTATCAATAATGAAATATTGTTTTGATGAATCGTAACTCTACAAAAACAGCTGAAAAATTATTGATTATTCAATCGAATTAATGCATACAAAATGCAGGAGACCGTCATCTTAAGCTAAAGCTTGAGTTTGATGGTGGCCTCTGGAAAAGCATATGGCTTGTACTTCTTTACAAATCATTTAATTCATATTGAATTGTATAACCGAGTAGGGTAGCAACAAAATGCATCAGTGCAACGGTGAGTTAGGGTGCCAATCAAATGTAAGATGTGAAAACCATAAACATTGATGTGGGCTTATTAATTTTCTTTCCTCAACCCACAGATTCACTTTCTCAGCAGTGTTGTATGTGTTGGAGTACTGCAAGCATTATCTCTGTGGTATATTCCACCGTAAGACTCATTACACAAACAGATACACGACACCTCTCATCTTTATGAACAAGGAAGGTGAGTCTGGGGTCCTTGTCTCCTAGCAGTATCTCTGTGTGAGTGTGATAGATGGAGAGAGAGGGGGGGGGGGGGGGGGGAGAGAGAGAGAGAGAGAGGGGAAGATAAACAATCATTATGGAAGTGAGAGAATGTGCAAATATTTTTTTCCTGACACAATCATAAAAATGGTAAATGTTCTACTGAGCATGGTTAAAGTAATTGTTTCTTCTTTATTTCTTCTTCTTCTTTTTCTTCTTCTCCTCCTCCTTATCATTATCATCATTATCATCATCCTCGTCCTCTGTCTTTTCCTTCTCATTATTATTATCCTCAATACCATAATCATTGCTACTGTAACTACTTAGATAGGAGATCCAGAATGCTGAAAAAATATCACTATCACACCCAATAAAAGATATGTTTACCTTTGACATAGAAAGAACAAGAACCAACTCCAATCTAGAAACCAGACTTTTATTGGCAGTATAGTATAACTGATGAATGCCTTTCTGGAGTCGGCATTTGGTGATTTGTTTGTTTAATAAAACTAATGCATGTCATTCCTTTTTGTCACACTTTGCTTGTTAAGGTTGACTTTTGTTAAAATGTCGTTTGTTTCCTGCTCATGATCTGTTTACACATTTTGTGACAATGTAGAGTGATTGATTATGATTTGTTTTCACAGGGAAAACATTTCTTCAAATTGAGCAGGAGAATGGTCAGTACAGCAGTATGATAAACTCATTCAAGGTACCGCTGAAGCAGTGGATACAGCTGGTCTACACACAGGATGGCAGAAAGGTAGCTCAGCAAATTGGCAACCCCTCCCCCCAGTCTGTTCAGCTAAATGTTAGCAGTGTTTATTTATCGTGATCAGTAATGACTTTTTATGCATTGGTACATTTAGTATGATTTCCATTTTAGTGAAATTAATCTAGAATCATGGAAAACTGTCATCAAACTTTCAAGGAAAAATGGTGACAAATCAAATGAAACAATTTCAAATGACATTTATCACTTTGGTTACCAGTGATAACATTTTTTTTTGCCCTTGAATGGATGTAAACTTCAGAATGGCTCATAACAATTTCATATGATACGTGGACCCCTTGCTTGATTAACTTACTCCGATATGATCTTGGCTACTCCTGAGTATACTAGCTTGAAAGGATGATCGTAGATTTAGGCTTGTCAAGTTATTTGATGTCAAATTGTAGGACATCTCAGTTTAGATGCAGTGCTCTGAGGTAAATGGAAAATACAGTTGGAGGAAGTCAACAATGTTGCTTTTATTTCAGTGGTCACTGAGTTTCATCACCCAAGAAAAGAGCGAGACAACCATGGTGGGTGAGAGTTCCTATCAGGCCAACGTTCACTACAACGAGACAGACGCCCTCTATCATCTGGGTGGGAGCAGTGCCGTGGCTTCATTCAGTGGCTACATGTTAGAGGCCAAGCTATGGAGGGGCAGGGCTCTTGATCTGGATAAGGTGATGGGAAAACAGATGAATGAATGAATGAATGAATGAATGAAAGAATGAATGAATGAATGAATGAATGAATGAATGAATGAATGAATGAATGAATGAATGAATTAGCAAAACAAAACAATTGGATGAATAAATGAATGATTGAATGAATAATTGAATGAATTAATGAGTGAATGAATGAATTAACACACCAAAACTGGAGGAATGAATGAATGAATGAATTGATTAATGAATTAAGGGCTGAATTAATAAATAAACAAGCCAAAATATTCAGATGAATGAATGAATGAATGAATGAATGAATGAATGAATGAATGAATGAATGAATGAATGAATGAATGAATGAGTGGTTGAGTGAGTGAATAAATGAATGAATGAATTAATAAACCAAACTAATTGGACGAATATATTAATGAATAAATGAAAAACATACAAAAACGTAATTGGATGAATGTATGGCTGAATGCATGAAAGAAGGAATTATGGAATTACTTTAGGGCTGTTTCCTTGATTTTGTAGAGTTTTGTTGTGTTACCATGGCTAATCAGCCACATAAAATGGCCTTATAGACATTTGCTTTGGAGTGATTTCCATACTTTCTTTGACTTTGTTGTGTTGCCAGGGTATAGTGTCTTGTCAGAATCAGATGTATCAGTATTTGTAATCATTATTTGAGTTTGACATTAATTAGACATTAATTTCACTTTTGATTTACACTGATTTGACACTGATATGACATTGATTTCTGTCATTGATTTATCACTGATTTGACATTTATTTGTGTAGGTGCCATCACCACAGTTCTTAGAGCTGAACCATACGAAGGGGATCACAGATTATTACCATCAGTGTGACAATCTTCATTTAGACGTGGCCAGAGTCTTTGCTGCCTTCAGACTGAAACACAAAGACAAGAAGAAGCGCAGTGAGTTTCATTCTTTTTCTTTTTTCATTTCATTTCTTACCAATAGAATTGAAAAGAGCATCAGCCATGATGAAAGAAAGTCATTAATTGATTTTCTTCTCTCTTCTTTTTTTTTTTTTGATGCCTCCGCCACGAAATGTCGCCGGAGGCATTATGTTTTCGGGTTGTCCGTCCATCCGTCCGTCCGTCCATAATCAATTTTGTGGACAGCGTATCTAAAAAACTGTGAGAGGTATCCTAATGAAACTTGGCATGTATATGTACATAGATATGAGTGGGCGAAGCTGTGCCTATCAACTTTTGGGGGCACATGCTCAAAGTCAAAGGTCAAAAGGTCAAGGTCAAATGTTCAAAATTTCACTATTTCCTCTATATCTGTGCAATGCCTGGAGGTATTTTCGTGAAACTTTGTGTATACATGAACTACCAAACAAAGATTCCCCAGAGAGAGATTTGGGTCATGAGGTCAAGGGTCAAAGGTCAAGTGGAAATGTTAAAATTTCACTTTTTATGCCTCCACCAACGAAGTGGCCGGAGGCATTATGTTTTCGGGTCGTCCGTACGTCCGTCCATACGTCCGTCCCGTTTTGTTTTTGTCGATATCTCAAGAACCGTGTGGTGGCTTTACATCAAACTCGGTATGAGGGTTTATCCTGGGGGGATAATACTTTGTTTGTATTTTAGGGTCAGGGGGTCAAAGGTCAAAGGTCACAGGTTATTTTGTGAAAAAAAAGGTTGAAAATTCATGTTTTTCTCCATATCTCGCAAATGGTTCAAGGTATCTTCATGGAACTTAGTATATATGCTTGTTCCAATGGGCAGTGATTATCTAGGAAAGTTGGGGGTCATGGTTCAAAGGTCAGGGGTCAAAGGTCAAGGTCAACTCCTCAAAATATCACTACTTTCCTTATATTTATGCAATGCCTGGAGGGTTTTTTTAAAAACTTGATGTATGCATGTATTACCCGATATATATTCTGTGGGAAGTTTCTTGCCAAAAGGTCAAAGGTCAAAAGATCAAAGGTCAAATGAAAGTGTTGAATTTTTTCCTCCATATCTCAAAAGTAACTCAAGGTATCATCATGAAACTTACATATTCATGCATGTTCAACCTAACAGTGATTCTCTTTAGAACTGTGAGGTCAAAGGTCAAAGGCCAGGTTAGATAATGCTATTTTCCCATTTGATACTGAAATTATACTTTTTCTCAATACCTTGAAAATTACGGTGTACTCAATGCATAAACTTATAAAAGGGTCAAAAGTCAAGTAAAAATCATTAGTTCCCCAAATACCTGCACTCTGACATTTTAATCATTCATCCAATTGAACCTAGTTCTAGGAAAGTGAACATTCAGCACATTTGTGGCAAACCTGTCATTTTAATATTTTGCCAATTGTGTGAAACTGTCATCACACATTGTCAAGACATTGTACTATAGACCTATTAGGAGAACCATGCATTATGGCGGAGGCATATCAGTCGCCGTAGCGATATATCTAGTTTCTCCATATCTCACAAATCAAGGTATCTTCATGGAACTTAGTGTATATGCATGTACTGACTGGCAGTGATCATGTTGGGAATTTAGGGGTCATGGGTCAAAGGTCAGGGGGTGAAATGTCAAGGTCAACTCATCAAAATGTCATTATTTCTCTCTTATCTATGCAATGCCTGCAGGATTTTTTCTTGAAACTTAGTGTATGCATATATTACCCAATACAGATTCTCTTGGAAGTTTCTTGCCTAAAGGTCAAAGGTCAAGTGAAAGTGCTAGATTGCACTTCTTCTTTAACCCATATCAGGCTGGGGGGGGGGGCGGAATCCGCTCCCCCCCACGTTTCGCGCAATATCTTCGCAGCGCGATAAGCTCCCGCCGCGATGTTTCATGACTTTTTCTTTCAAGTATTGCGCAACTTTTGAGACCAATATTGTTGCGCCTGCGCGTACCGTTTTGACGCGACGCCCGTTCGAAAAAAATTTGTCAACCGCAAAATTGCTCCAAAACGTGATTTTGTGTACAAATCCAATGCAAATTGTGTTTTTTCAATTAATTCACATAAGAATTAATATCTTGACCTAGAATGGACAAAATTAATTTATTTTAGCATAATAAAGCTTCGAGAAATGTCTGTGACAAATTTTGGCCAAAAAACAAACAAAAACAAAAGATCAAAAAACAAGGAAATACATAAGAAATTCAAAAAACAATCAAATACATCAGAAATTAATTTCGATACAGATTTTTTTTTAACCTATGTCTCAGGAGAATGATACAAGAAACATTTTTAAAAAGAAATTAGCTTAATTAGAGCAATAATAAGTGATTTAGAGCCCAAAACTGATTTTATGCATAAATTACAATAATTAATTAATATAGAATATAAGAAAAATTTTTCGGAGAAAGCAACCATACATTTTGATAGTATACATGTACGTCATGGGCGTCACGTGTGCCGATTTTCGGCGCGATCACGTGTTCCATAGGCGAGATCTGAAGGGGGGGGGGGCGGAATCCCCCCCAGATATAGCATTTAAACCAAAAAAGCCCAGCCTGATTAGGGTTAAACTTATAAAAGGGTCAAAAGTTGGGTACAAATCCTCAAATCCCCAAATACCTACACTCTTAGATAGTATAGCCATTCATCTAAATAAACCTAGTTCAAGGGAAGTGAACACTCCATGCATTTGTGACAAACCTGTCATTTTAATATTTTGCCATTTATGTGAAGCTGTCATGACACATTGTCAAGACATTGTGCTATAGAACCATTCAGAGAACCATGCATTATGGCGGAGGCATACCAGTCGCCATAGCAACATTTCTAGTTTTTAGCTCACCTGAGCCAAAGGCTCAAGTGAGCTATTGCGATCGCCCTTCGTCCGTCGTCCGGCGTGCGTCGTCCGTCGTCCGTCGTGCGTAAACTTTTTACATTTTCATCTTCTTCTTGAAAACCCCAAGACCGATTTTCATCAAACTTGGCAGGTAGCATCCCTAGGGGGTTAGGAACTCAATTTGTTAAAATGGGCACCATGCCCCACCCAGGGGGCCCCCAGGGGGGCCCAAACCCCCCAAAATTAAGGAATCTGTAAAAATCTTCTTCTCTAGAACCAGAAGTGATAGAGCTAAGTTAATACTGTGAGTTAGTACATTGATGACTGTAGTTTCAAGTTTGTTCATGGCAGAATCAGGGGTGCCCCCCTTGGGACCCAGGGGGGGGGGGGGGGATGGTTGGGAAGGTCGAAATGGGGACCTGAATTGTACATTTTCATCTTCTTCCTGAAAACCTCATGATGGATTTTCGTCAAACTTGGCAGGTAGCATCCCTAGGGGGTCAGGATCTCAATTTATCAAAATGAGCACAATGCCCCACCCAGAGGGCCCCAGGGGCCCCCAATCCCCCCAAATTAAAAAATCTTCAAAAACTTGGGCCCTTATTGTACATTTTCATCTTCTACTTGAGAATGCCTGGTCAAATTTTGGTAGAGCTGTGAATGATTTAGATTAGTGACTGCGTGAAAGGTGAACTTGCGATACTCAGGTGAGCGCTAGACCCACAGGTCTCTTGTTTGTTGTTGGTATGATTGATTGACTGTCTGTCTTTTTCAATTTTTTTGGTACAATTAATTGAGTTCCTGTGGTGATGTCCTTAACCTATTGAGGACGTACTGATTTTGCTACAACACGCATTTCCCATAGAAACCTGCCCGAGTATACTTGGGATTCATCCTCAACGGGTTAATGTAATTCTTTCTTTTCCAAGAGCAGCACTTGTTCGTTTGTAGATATTTCACTTCCTTGAAGGAAAGAAGTCTCACTGAAGTAAGAATTTGTCTCGGCATCTATCCAGCTTCATTCACAAAAAGAAACATGAGCAAGGTAAATAATTTGGTCATCTTGCTTTGAGAAAACTCAAATTTTACATGTCCCCCTTTCTTATAATCAACCACTGTATTGTGATAGGTCTATGTTTGTATATTCTTCCCAGGGTCTTGCCAAAATACCAATCCATTCCTCAAATTTGTCAGCAAGCACAATCTGTTGGGACAACCGCACTGCAAGCTGTGGCAGCAACCTGCTCCCACGAACCAGTCGGTGTTGTGGAAGCTGCTGCAACACGCTGCTGCTGTTAATGACAGCTACCACTCAACCCATGAATTCTTGAGTCAACAGCTCTATAGCCATCACTGGGAAATTCTTGTAAGTAGGAGTACTGAAGTTAGTATTTGTTTAAATCTTGAATATTCTTATCTGTTAGTCATTTTACAATGATTTAAGCATTTGATCAGTTGTGATAATCAAAGAAAATAATTTTATGATCTGATGGTCTGATGCCTTCATCTGTAAACTAAGAATGGTTTTCTCCTCCTCCTCCTCCTCCTCCTCCTCCCCTCCCTCCTCCATTTCAAAATGACATCATAGGTGTGCTGACAACACTAGTTGGCAGGTAGCATCATGTGATTTACCAGCAGAATTAGGGGTTAAATACAATTTGTAACCTAGATATTTTACCACAGAACAATGTCAGATTTAATAAATAATGCTGTAAATGATGTGTGACGATTTTATTTCATGTTTTCCTTGGATGAACATGTTTTCCTTCTCACGCTGTAACTGTATTGTAGTCGTAGTTAACAATATGTTGATGCATAATGCCTTGTGGAGGTAAAGTCTCTTCATAGACAGATACCAGCAGTGTTAAGAAGCGACATGCCTTAATTGATTAAAATGTTGTTACCAAGGAAAATAATTTCCTATAATTTTGTTACATTTCTCGTGGTTCCATGTAGCAAAAAGAAGGCTTGGGAACAGTTAAAGAGATCGTCCCTGGGATAAAACAAGCAAGTTGCTATGGCAACCCAGATGCCACAGCCCTGCTAGGATGTGTCTATGGAAGTGGTCTTGGTGTAAAGATGAACCAATCGCAGGTGAGGCCACACTAGTGTGTGCATGATGGTAGTTATCGGAATACATGTTAAAAAAAAACTTTTGTAGGTGTTTTGTTTTGACAAATTTTTCGTGACATTAAGCCGTCAAATCTGTGAGCCTAACCTAGGGGTGTGATATGTTTTACCAGCAATGTTTGTTTTCATGTTCACAATTGTAAAAAGGATTTCAAGACAGTGAGGATGACGTAAGACTTTAAAGATGAGAATCATGTCATGCAAGAATCAAATGCTACTTCAAAGTAAGCAGACATAGAATCTCCATGTTCTTGAGGAAGTTAATGACTTATCAGTGATTCATGATACTTCATTTTTTCGGCCAATTAGGATTTATTTCTCTGCCTCATACATGTATTTTTAACCTGGTCCCTACCAGTCTAATCATGCTTACACATTTTGCTGATCCCCCTCTCCGTACTATCCCCACTCCTGCTTTACAGGCATTGGTGTACTGGTTGGTAGCAGCACAAGGTGGAAGTCGTCTAGCTTTGCTGGTTCTTGCCAACAAACATCACATGGGTGACGACAGTCACATCCCCTGGGACATGGACTATGCTTTCAGTGAGTGGTCATTCCTCGCTCTCTAGATATAAAATGTATAGTGAAGAGATGTCAACTGTTACTTTTTTGCTTTTTGCAATATGTTTACCTTTTTTGTGTCAATAAATACTGAAGGTTTCATAGAAAATGCTGTTTTTACCAAATTGTATTACTACATATGTGTATGGCAGGAAACATAAAAGTTTTTTTTTTTTTCAGCCAATATCCCTTCTCAACTCTCAAAATATTGCAGTGCTGTTTACAAGGTTGGCATCCTTGATAATGAGCCATTTATTTAATACTAGCGTGCAGCTACGTATATAAATTCAGAGCTTGCTATGGGAAGGCCACAAGCTCATATCCCTTTATATGAATACACATTCTAATTTGAAATGAACGTAGTAAAATCTTTTAAGAAAAAAGAATACTTTCATTTAGGGTTCAATTGCCTGACATTACAGTCTTTTATAGAAAAACCTTTGGCATTTTGTCATCACTTCTTACATTGGTCCCTCCAACAGCTGTACGATTCTTCACATGAAACTAGCTGGACTGCAACAAAAGTTGCAGTGCAATCTCCTTAAAACTAAAGCATGCATATATTTCTCAAGATGCTTTATTCATGGTGAAAGAAGATGTTGTGTACTGCCACTTTTGCCATGGATGTATGCATTTTAAACTGTATTGATGTCAAAATGTCAAAGTATGTATCATCAGTATATATTCATGTTCCACCTGTCTCTTCCAGGATATTTCTATCACGTTGCCCAGGAAACCATCATGGATAGAACCAGACATGATGCCAGTGATGTGAGTCTTTCTCCTGTATTATATCACTCATTCCTTTGTTCTAAACTCTCAAAATATTGAAGAAATATTGCTCTTTTTTTTTCAATCTTCTACCCTTTCTCTTTAGTCTCTGACTGACAACATCTTTGCCTTTTTCTTCAGCATGTCCTTTCTGTGGTCCTTTGATAATTTTCCACCTCATCTGTCATATTCAATACTTTGTTCTGTCTGTCTGTCTGTCTGTCTTATTCCACTATAGGTATCTCATAGTCATTCCTTGTTTCTCTACTGTGCTTGTCAAATTAGAATGGTACAAGTTACTTGTGATGTTTTTATTCTTCCGTATTTCGCAAGTCAACTGATATCCATGAAATTGATATCTAGTGAAAATATTGCCTCCCGTAACACAAATGTATTACATATCATCTCCAACGAGGAGAAATTGCTATTTTTCCTTTTGAAAAGTGATAAACCTTTTTCTCAATTTACCTTAGTTTTTCTTGTTATTTGATTCACCCACTCACAAGATTGTCTTACAAGTCTCAGTAAGCATGATATTCTTTCAAAATATATAGCATGTACAGTAACATATTTTTCCACAACCTCAGTTTTCCTTAATGTTGTCAGTTATTGCCGTCTAGCTGTACGCTGTAAAACATGATATATTCGTGGCATGAAATTTTTGCAAATTGGAGCCAATGGCCTTTTTTGCAGTACAAAATTTTTTTGTGAATTGCCATTGGCATTCAGTTGCATATGGTGCAGGGAAAAACCTTTGTGTGCATTTTAATTCTGCAAATCGTGGTTCTCGCAAAATTTACAAAATTAAACGCACGCAAACATTACTTGTTTTACAGTATCTGGCTGTATGTCTTTCTGTTTGTTGGTCCGTGTGTATGTGTGTGTCTATATCTGTCTGTGCATGTCCATTTGTCTCTCTTTGTCAGTCTTTCTGTCTGTCTGACTGTCTGTTTGTGTGTCTGTTTGTCTGTCCATCACAGGTGACCTACGAGGAAGTGAGACTCACTGATGCAGAGCAACTCAAGCTACAGACCGGTGAGACTGGTGACTACTTTAAATGGCTTAAACACCAAGCCAAGCAAGGCGTGGCTGATGCCCAGGTAGGGTTACCAGTCTCTCACACTCAAATCTACATTTCTTTTTCAGACAGACGTGGACCAATTATTGAAAGTCATTGATACTTTATACCATGTACATGACAAGTTAAACGTAATAAATTATGTCTTACTGGATGATATAGATTTAGAAAGGTAGACATTGCCTTACCTATTTAATACTTTTTCTTGTTACAACCAATCAAGAATATTACTACAATGTGTAATTCTAAATGATAATGTCAGCTAATATTAGGCAGTGAAATTACGTTAGGATATGATTTATCTGACAATTTTTTCATTGGCTATATGGCAGTGAAAAAAGGGCAAGAATTTATTGCATGCAATTTCAAAAGTTCGCAAATTTCACACAATACCAAAATTGTTGACAATAAATGTGTGTTGGTTTACCTGGATGTCTAGCTCAGCAATTTCGTTTCAATTTCAAATGGCTCAATGTTAGGATTGTTTGTCATTCTTTTTTTTTTTGTCATGTCAGATACAAAGTTATTATGTCATTTCACCTGAATATTAATTTTATGCATTTATCTGGTGATGAATTCAAAGTTTATGGAAGATGTCATCTCCTGGATGTCTGTTCTGCATGATTCTTTTTTTTCCTGCATGTTGTTGCAAAGCAACTTGAGATAATGTAAATAGATAGAAAATAGAGTCATTTTAAAGATGCGCTTGTTATATCTAATTTCTTTTTCATAATGTAAACAAGCAAGCATGCATGCAAATGTAATAATAAAGGCAGGTAAAGTGAACTTGTGATGTACAAACACTCTGCTAGTTTTTAATAGAGCACAAAATGTATAATATCATGCATGAATAATCCATTGTTTGCATTGCATCGTAGTGTTCAGCCATCAGTGATTTTCAGGACAGTATCTTCTGTCTATAGCAACTAGTTTAGTACATACCCAAATCACTATTATAGAGGTTCATTCAGTAACTTTTATATAATCGCTTTGAATGATGTCTAAAGCAACCCTCATCCTGGGATCTCCTTCCTAATCATGCCAACTCTTAGATATGAATTGTATGGCAAGAAAGATGAATACTTACTCCACATTGAAATCCTTTCGCAAAAAGAGAGAGAAAAAAAATGACTTCCCTGTGAAACTTCTTGTAGTATAAAAATCATTAGTAAATGCTGCATGAAAGACAAAATTATTCTTCTTGTAATACAGAAAAAGTCCCATCCTAGACTAGCACTGCTTTACTGTAGCAAAAGGAAGCAAATGATCAAAGTGTTATTTCTTGTAAATGACCAAATTTCATCAGTCATTTTACATGCCATTAGCATCATATCATAGACTCTTGACTTACAACCTTCATGCTGTATGAGTGTCTCTATTCTAAACGTAGCACTAAAGTAGAATGCAACAAGTCCATTCTGTAAACAGCAACCCAAATTAGGATATTTGTCACTTGCTTCCTTTTGCCACATTAGAGCACAGGTTGAGCATTCCTCAGTCTGTTCACCTGTTTCTCCTTCATTCATACCTCCTCTATCTCTCTCCATCCTTTCCCCTTCTCTCTCCTTCACTCTCTCCTACACATGGTAGATCAATCTAGCTCGCATGTATTACCATGGCGTTGCCGGTGTACAGCGTGATATCGAGGCTGCGGCTGAGTTCTATCGCTTGAATGCCATTCAGAACCTTGATGATCCGGTAGCTCAGTACGACTACGCCGTCATTCTCCTCAGGGTGAGTATCTTCCCCCCGCCCCTCCTTTCTATCCCTTCTCTCCCCCACCTCATTTTCATTTACAATCTTGTCTACACCTTGGCTAAACTTTGGCTATACCTTGACTACACCGTGACTGCACCTTGGCTACACTGTGGCGACACCATGGCTACACCATGACCACACTTTAGCTACACCATGACAAGTCTTTAAAGGACAAGTTCACCTTCATAAACATAAGGATTGAGAAAATGCAACAATATTAGTAGAACACATCAGTGAAAGTTTGAGGAAAATCGGACAATCGATGCAAAAGTTATGCATTTTTTAAATTTTTGTGTTGGAACCGCTGGATGAGGAGACTACTACAGCCTGTGAGTCATATGCGTACAACAGTATAAAGAAAATGTAAAAGAAAATTCAACATATTTTCACTTTTTTCGCATAATAATAGAGCACTTGACTTGCCTCTTTCTAAAGGCAGGGGGAATGATATTATCCATAACATTTGTCGGTAACGAGTCAGGGGAATGTGTACTTTTTTCAAAAGATGGAATTTTGTGAAATTCTCTTTATATTTTCCTTATATTGTTGTACGCATGTGAAATCTAAGTTATTCATACACTGCAGTAGTCTTCTCATCCAGCGGGTACTGCACAAAAACTTCAAAAATTCATAACTTTTGAACGGATTGTCTGATTTTCCTCAAACTTTAAATGATGTGTTCTACTAATATTGCTACATTCTCTCAATCCTTATGTTTATGAAGGTGAACTTGTCCTTTAATAGAGTATCCTCTGCTCCTCTGATTATGCAAACCTCTCATGATGTAGAAGAATAAAAAAACAGCAACACACATTGCGTAGATCAAAAGCTCGTCGTCATTGGTTCAGGACCAGTGCATGCTACATGAGAGACTTTTTAAAGAAGTTTCCAAGATATCAATCACCAATAGAAAGTAAGAAATAGCAATCTTAAAGCTGACTGGCCACTACCATAGTAGTACCAATCATTTCAGGTTGCTATACAACTGTCACAGTGTCTTCATAGGGTAGAGCCGATAGGATTAAAGGTCTTACCCACAATGCATCATGGGGAAAGGAGTCGTAGACAACCATTGCTCCATGCATGAGAAGCCTTGCTGCAAACACCAAGTGCTTTGAATGAAGGCTAGAGGGTGCATGATAGATACAGCATTTCACATGATCAGTGGCAGGTATAGTAGATTTTGGCCTTGAAGGATTTCTCTTCTTGCTAATAGTACCAGGCTGACCCCCAGAGAGACTGACCATCACAAAGAATCATCTTAATAGCAGACAGCTCATAGAGCTGAGAAGATGGAAGCTGACAGTGTATCACATATTAAAGCATTTAATGCTTTCAAAATACACTAATGTCAATGCTTGTAATACTTGGAGGCAATAGGCCTAATGCTTATTACCATCAGAGTTGTATGATCTCATCAAATTCTGAGCAAAGTATAGTGGACTCCCATTATAACAAAGTCCCCAGGACTGGCAGTTTTCTTTCGTTGTGTCAAAATTTAGTTATAACTGAACAAATAAACAATAAAAATACATAATAGCGGATAATGGTGCAGCCTGAATTTTTACTTCATTGTAACCGTTATAACCATGTTTGTTATAATGCGTTATAATGTGAATGCACTGTACAATCCAAAGATATCATGGCACAAAATGCCAGAATGAATAAATTGTAATGCTCGCCACCATGTATCTTTGATTGAAACATGAAATGATTTGGATAAAAGTTTTGTGATGAGTAAGCTGGACTCTGCAAACATGAGATGAAATGTGATGAGTTCTGTGGGGGCTGTGTGGTCAAAAATACCATCGTGTGGAGAGAGTCAATCCTTGCTGGGCCAGAAATAGGCATAACCTTTGACCTTTGCAGGCCAAAGTGGCCCAGCAGCTGTTTTGGGGGACACAGGGTGTGAAGCGTGACATGGAGCAGGCCGTTGTTTACTATGCCGACACGGCTAACACTCACCCCCTGAACCGTGTGGCACTCTACGACTATGGCATAGTCCTCATCAGGGTGAGATGTGACAGACTCTCTGTAATACCAGCAAAATCATTGGTTGATCTATTTTTTGCCAATTTTAAGAACACTGAAATAATTCTCATACAGGTGAGAATGATACTGTTAAAAATGTGAGTTGTACCATAATGTGCGAGAGTGCTTTCTTGACTGTAGCTCTCAATTTTGCAATGTAAGTCATGGAATTTTAAGAAGAAAAAGTAGAGTCTGACTTTGAATTGTGAGAACTCATGATGCTTACATTTTAAGCTAGTTGATATGCATTAATTACACAGGATGTCTATTTGTCTTGACTTGACCATTTCGCTTGTGATGCAAAAAAAAAAAAAAAAAAAAAAATATAGGTAAAATATTTCCCTGAAGATTCAAGTATTTCAGCACCACTTTCAATTCTTACCCCCTCTCAACCCGTAATTAAAGATCTACAGTTCTGTATATGATAAAAAGTTGTGAAAATGGGTAAGCATATCAAATGACTATTTGACATATTCATACAATGTATGTCAATCCATATTTTATCTGCATCTGAGGAAAGAATGAAGAACTTCTTTTTAAAAGAAAAAAATGGACATGAACATATAATGAACGTAACTAATTTCTTTTTTTCTCTTTCTTTACTTTTCAAACAAGAAGAACATATAAAGCTTTTGATGCAAGAATGAAAAATAATGTGTTTCCTGTTTGTATGGTGACCAACTGATATTCTTCTGTGTGCAGGTGAAATACTGGTAATTGCATATAAAGTACGATATAGTTCAAGAAACGTTTCTGAATTGTTAGTGGAAGACCCTTAGTATGGTCAATATATCCTGATGTTTCTACCCAAGGAGAAAAATGAATGAGATTGATGGTGATTTAGAGATAACTCTTTGGTTGTCATTCATTCTGTGTAGGGCCAAGGGACTGAGGTAGATACACAAAAGGGACTGGAGTATCTCAACAGATCGGCTGAACTGGTGAGAAAATATTCTGATTGCCTTGGGATCAATTTACCTTATTCGCCTGCGATAGTGCCGCACTATTTTTGGCAAAAATAAAGCAGTGAAGTCTACGTGAGGCCTATACGCCAGCACAAGCAAATTACTGTATTGTCTTTCCAACCCAGAGAATCACTTTCTTAACCGACGCACATAATCATGTATGGGATTATGCAATGTGCCGATTGTTATTGTTATTGTTAGGAAACGTGTGGAAACACATAGAAATGACATAGTTTCTTACAAAAAAAGATAACTTAGAAAAGTAATCATCTTTTGATCAGAACAAAATCCCTCTGATTTTTCTGTTTTTCATCACCAAAGTTAGGATGTGGCTTATCTAGCGTTGCAGCCTTATCACCGGCAAATACGGTACTTCCTATACCACTCATGTTAGAAGGAATGATTACAGGGCTGCCACCTCTACCTGAATCTGCAGAAGGATCCCTGAAAAATAAGAGTGTACAGTCAAACCTGTCTACAGAGACCACCTTCTATAGTGGCCACCTGCTGGATGCGACCAACTGCCATTTGCAACCACTAAACACAATTCCCCCTCAGAGAAAAATTATGTTACAACCCTGTTACAACCCCCCCCCCCCCCCCCCTCTTGGGTGGCCACCATTTACAGGTTTGACTGTGCACTCTTATGCTGTGGGAGAATATGAATACTTTACTGATTTGGGAATTACACTGTATCCTCACTCTTTGAGATGCAGTAACATTCCACTCAAGTATTTCTCTGATTACTCTTTGCAGTCTTCCTGATTTTGATGTTTGAGTGTTGGCAGTGTTAAAATATAATAGTCTCAGTCCTATGAATTTGATGAAACATTTTGATAACACTTTCTTTCTGCTTTGCTAGAATATGAAATCAGCTGTGTTTAAAACAATTTGAATTCTTAACCCGTTGATGACGGGTTCATTTTGCTGCAACATGCATTTCCCATTAACACTTGCCTGAGTATTCTCGGGACTCGTCCTCAGCGGGTAAATGAATTGTGTTTATAATTTCTACTAACACTCTTTGTTGTCAGCATGTGCTGTATCAGTTCTATTCAGCCAACATTTTTGTCTCTGTTCACTCACCCTTAGTCATATATCTCATTGATTCTAGGGCCATGGTCCAGCGTATACCGCCCTCGGCTGGTACAAGTTGAACATGGAGCATGAGGATGAGGCTGCAGCTCGTTACTTTGAGCAAGGAGACGCCCTGGGTCACAGGGACGCAGCCCACAACCTGGGCTTCATGTACCTGGTAGGACGCTACCCTGGGAAACCCATCGACCGGGTAAGTCAAATAAATTTCAGTTATCTAGGATAGAAACATTTCCAGTAACAGTACAACTTTCTATTCCAGGCTGTGCAGCAGTAATGTGCATTCTGCCCTGCACTGCAGCATTTTGCATTTTGGTCATATGTCATGAGGAATTTGATGTGTGCAGCTAGGACTCTTATCCGGTTGAGGAAGGACTGTGTTTGCTACAACACACATTTCCCATAGAAACCTGCCCGAGTATACTTGTGACTCGTCCTCAACAGGTTAAAATTGGACATTGTTCACTTCTTGTTCTGATCAGTGGTGCATATTGCCTTGTGTTCCGTACACATAATGGCTGATTGCAGGTGTTTTCTTTTTTATTTGTTGCTGTGAAGAAGCAGCAAAAAATGATTTGCTGTTGCCAAGAGGCATGAAGACGTGATGTATATCAACTTGCCATATAGGAGCCTTGTGTGTGTGTTACAAGCTACTTAAATGGACGTTTGTTTTTGTTTGGTCAGGAGTTTACACCATACTTTTTTAATCCGCTCCATATGGGGACCTGGTGGCCTATGCATTAAGTCTATGGGCATTTTAGAATTCAGTATGGAAAGGATTAATAGTGTCTGTCCATTGTTTTGTATCACTCCACCGTGCAGTTCAAAGCATTCAGCTACTACCTGAAAGCAGCCCAAATGGACCACTGGGATTCGGGGTTAAAGGTCGCCGAGTTCTACAACCATGGCTGCGAGTCACTACCACTTAACATTGACTTGGCCACAGCGTGAGACATGTTATATTTCCATTTGTATTACTGAATAGCAGCGAGAAGTTCACTGTCTTACCATGCTCTTCTTGCAACAGCTTTTTAAGATGCAGTTTCAAGGGAGATACAGTGCATAAGTATTAAATCTTGTAGGCAAGTGAGGAGCACAAGTAACAAACTGAAATGTAAAATTTTTGATAAGAAAATTACTCTATACGCCAAATATTTCACGAGGTGTTTATTTTCGTGAATTTTGCGTGTCAAGTGCTATTCGCGAAATTAAAGACACGCGAATATAAAGACTCTGATCCCGATATAAATGTGACGCACACTTATGTATTTCTCCATTCAATACAGGACTCCACGATTGTGAATTTAACCGCTTGTGAAATCGTTGGGAAGTCTCGATTCGCGAAAATTTAGACTCGCTAAATAAATAGCATATACAGTATTTGATTAGCTCTGATCACTCTTGATATTGTGGTGAAATATTGCTTAATTACCTCAAACTACAAAACAAGGAGAGTATTTAGCAATATGTTTCTGAAGGCACCTCTTAATTCCTTTCACTTTGTGACCAAACAGGTGGGCACGTTACATCGCTGAAAAGAACCGAGACATGGCGTGGGCCTTGAGGCGAGGACTGGATGCCTACCTGGCCCAGTCATGGTCTGAGAGTTTTGTCCACTATGCCATGGCAGCTGAGGCAGGGCTTGAGGTAGCACAGTACAATGGAGCCATACTGTGTGAGGAGAATCATGTGAGTGAGACACAAACCAGGCATGGTGCTGATTAGAAGCTGAAGGACCTTAATGCTAGACGCAATCCCATTGGAGTTACTTCCTTCTGCTCTGACTCATGATCATAAACAGATGAATTTCCCTTTAGTCTAATTAGAAGTTGTATGAAAAATAAATACAAATTGCTCATGTTTTGTGCAACTTGAAATCTTTTTAGTTCAGTTCAGTGAAATTTATTTCTAGCAAACACTATACATAAGTACAAATAACAATTCATTTAATTTGAAAATGCTTGGGGCACATCTCTAGAAGCTGAGTACCACAAGTACATGTAGATTAAACAAAAATGTGCCTATCAACTAGACGATTATAAGACTTTCTATGTTTTGCCAAATTGAAGTTTTTGTACTAGCATTCCATTCTGTAGCTTTAACACTCTATCAACAATTTCTCTTGACTCTTATTATCATGCAATCAAAAAAGAAATAAATAATTTTTACCAGTCTGATTCTCGTATTTGATTCATGTGTGATTATAGTTGTACATTGTATGTCTAAAATACAGTTATTCATTCACAGCCTATGAAATGATTATGGTTACCAGGACCTATCAAACTAGATTCCTTTTCTCTCTAATTGATGTGACCACACACAGGATGGTGTAGCTAAGGAGTTTGTTGATGGAGACTGTGCGTGGAGGTATTGGAATCAAGCTGTCCTAGGCTCCCAGCCACACATCACATGTAAGTAGGGAATTATCTCCTTAACCCATTGAGGACAGACTGATTTTGCTGCAACACACATTTCCCATAGAAGCTTGCTCAAGTATACGCGGGACTCGTCCTCAACGGGTTAAAAGATCAAATGAGGATAAAAATGCAATTGATAACACTGAAATATCAAGGGAATAGGAGATTCGAATGTGAGGTTGATTTCAAGGGTTTGATGGCTAAAAGAGTTAACAACATTCTTTTCAGTTTGAGGTATTTACGATAAAACCTGCTAGAAAACAATGAAAATGATAAGAAAACATAGGATATTTTGAATCATGATTTTAAGAATTTTCCTCGGTATACAGTTCAGGTATCATTTGAAAGGTTTTATTTTGCTCTATCTGATGGTAGACTTACTGTGAAATGTTCATGAATTGTCCTTAACCAACTTGCAATCTTACTGTTCATTTATTTATTCTATCTTTCTTTTTGGGGGGTGGGGTTCTTAGTCATATAGCAATTGCATCGGAAGTTAAATTGAGTCTTGATCTACATGCTAGAGAGATGATGTTGAGAGAGAAGTAAAGAAAACAAAGAAAGAGAAAAACTAAAACAGTTTGACTGAAAGCAGCAAGCCAGCAAGTTTACAGTGATCTCTTGCCTCATGAGCGTCTTATTGATCCTTACAAGAGCGTGAGATGTCTTCCTGATAGGAATCTGTTAGCCTCATTTGTTTTGTTGTTCATGTTGTTCGTGTTGAATAGCAAAATTTCAGTAGAGTGGACTCCCGTTATAACGAAGTCCTCGGGACCAGCAGTTTTCTTTCAAATTAACAATAAAAAACAAAGAGCGGATAATGTTGCGGCCTGAATGTTTACTTCGTTGTAACCAGGTTTTCTTTGTAATGGGAGTGCACTGTATTTATTTTATCCTTTGTTTTATTCAGCTATCCTAAAAGTGGCAGACTACCACTGGTATGGCCACAGCAATGAGAGTAACAGAGACACAGCTATACAGTACTACATACAGGGAGCCAAAACCAGGGAGCCACAGGTAATATGTTTAGTCCATCCTCTCTGTAATAGCTGGTGGTATCTTCTAGTCACTGGTATTCTTATCTTTGGTGGCAGTTGATTCCGGTCTGAAATCAGGAGTAGAATACTCAGTAGAGAGTTGCCAGATAAAAGTGTCCTGTTCTTTAATTCATTACATCATAATTTCTTGCCCACATGATAGTGATCAAGACATTTTGTTAACTTGTTTTAAATCCAGCCATACATAATAATTTCTTGTCACTGTCGTGATTTGATGATGATCAAAAATATCTAGATTGTTTTTTGCTGTTGTTATTATGTGTGTGATCGTTCTAAACGGAAATGACAAGATTTAGAATTGTAAAGTCAATGGTGAATGAGCATGGGTCCTAGAGTTACATTTTGTACAACTAGTTGATAATGATACACACATTCTGACTTCTGAGCCATGTTATATGTGACCCGCTGCAACAAAAGGATCCGAAAGTCAGGGAAGGACAATTTTCTGAAAATGACATGACATTATTCCCTTACTCTTCCACTTTAATGTCATATATAACATGACTTATAAAAGTACCCGGTTGCGGAGATATCGATGATTTTATTAGCGCATGTCGAGTGGTTTAAGAAATCAGTGTTTCAAGAAAACCACCTTCAAAGTTTTCCTTCCGACGTTATCATGATCAAGGGGAGGCATGACAGTTTTCACCGCCTGACAATAGAAGGTAGGCTCCTAGCAACCTCCGCAATGTTCATTCAAGCTTAGCGCCAGCGGTCTACGTACGACCAATCAGTAACCAGGATGCCACAAGCTGACCAATGAGATCACTCCCTCGTTGCTGGGGGCGGAGTCTAGCTGCGGCGCTATATCCAAATCTTCAGACACGTTTGTGTTCCATTGAAAGTCGGAAAATCATGGCCTAGAAAAATGCTATTTTCTTGCCTTTCCTTTGATCATTTAGCTTGGTAATTTCGGCAGATGATAAGAAGATACATTAGACTGCAAAATTATGTTGAAAAACAGAAATCCGAACGTTTTGACGGATTTTGATGATATGACTTCAAACTCAATTTTCTTGGCTCACCCGTCAGCGACTTTAGGATCCTTTTGTTGTAGCAGGTCACATATATTCTGTTGTAGGACAAGTGAATGAAGTATCTCGCAAATGAAAGTAGAATACAAATAATCATATTACCTTACAAAGAAGAGTATTACAATGAATCATGGAATCTGAATTAGTAGTTCCAAGTGATAAATCATTAGTTCTTGACTGATAGCCTTTCTTGTCCCTTTAGGCTCTATTCAACCTGGCATACCTTCTTGAGAATGGGGTCACCATTCCCACACATGTCTGGGGAAGTCTGGGTATGTCATACAAGGTTCTGAGCTCAGAAGACAACGTGACCAAGATTGCTGAACTCTACCGAATGTAAGTCACTAAATCTTTTCACCTGAATTCACTTTTATTCACTTGTCTTGTTGGGCCCCTGGAAAGACAAAAGTCTTATAATACAAAGAAGACAAAGAAGGGTTGAATCATGTAAAATCCTAGATCTGAGGACTAGACTCCACCGAACGTTAGTCTCTACATCTTTGTTAAATCACAAATCTCTTTATATGAATAAATGATTCTTGTGTTCAATTGTTTCTACCCACTAGAGTTAGTGTGCCGATAATTTTGTTATCATGGCTATTGCTTAAAATACTGAATTATCAATGCTTATTTACATTGATGAAGGGCAGTTTGTCAATCAGTTGAAACACAAGCTTCATGTTACATAGCACAGGGAGAAAGTAGATTCTGGAGGAAAATGGTTTTGTGTGAAAAGTAAGATCTCTGTGTCTTCTAGAAGATGTGAAGTTATATTCACAGTTGAAAAAGTGTTAAACAAGTTTAGATAATACTAGTGGAGAAGTGGTTGGCTGATCCTGATAATGTTTTTTTTCTGTACAAATTCAGTGGAAATAATGTCATGCATGTCCTTGTGGACAAGTTTCAGACTTGTCATAAATTAGGCTCTCTGCATTGTACAAAGTTTTACCTTGTTTGCATGCTGTGTCGTAGACCAGAGAGATCCCAAAGCACTGTTCTCACATTCAATACATGGAAACACTAACAAGGACTCACCCTTCTAAGGAGCTCAGCATTAGAGTGTAACTCTTTGAAAAGAGAAAATTGCACCATTAAGTAGTTTGATTGTACTGGTAATCAGA
Source organism: Diadema antillarum (assembly GCF_040938485.1). Taxonomy (NCBI): domain Eukaryota; kingdom Metazoa; phylum Echinodermata; class Echinoidea; order Diadematoida; family Diadematidae; genus Diadema; species Diadema antillarum. The sequence continues at coordinate 4,223,024 of NW_027270890.1, read as the reverse complement.
GTAAGGCCCCTGCTAATTGACATGATCAGTAACAAAGACCAAGCCCCATTATCTGGACATAATCTTGTTTGCACTAACCTCAACAATAATAGGTCTCATAGAGATTTGTCTTTTTGCTGTGAAAACTTCCCTCTGTCCTGATAGTAGGTCAGCCAGACAAAGAGTGTACCTTATGAAGAGTTTGGCTGGACAATACCTCTTGTCTGTAGTTCTTAGGGATTAATTACTAAACACAGCCCACTGCCTCCAGGTATAAGATATCCCTTTTGGTAATAAACTCTGTACATTTCCTCCCATTAGGATTTCTAGTTGGGTTTATGTAGTGAAGCTTTAACCCCAGAAAACCCTAGACTATAGAGAAGTAAAGTGTTTATTGTACTGGCTGATTAATCCTGTGTTTAGAAAACAGAAGATTTATCCAAGCTTGCTGCTGAGTGTAAACCATCAGGAGTCAGACTTCATCAGGGTGTTATTATGCAGAGTAGATAAACCAGCCGCGGTGATTAGGAAACATGTTATTAGTGGTTGAAAGAAATAAAGTAACTACTGTCACACAGTCCTTTTATACTGTCAGTGTGCCCAGGGTCTGAACAAGAGGTGTATGTATAGTGTGCCAAGATGCTAATCCTCCAGTACAATGGTAAACATTGAAGCAGGAGATGGGGGGGTGAATGTGTGATTATAGCTATGAGACTCCATACAATCTTAATCTGCCGAAATTTTAGAGAGTATTACAAGTGCTACAATGATACCTACATCAGCACATTTCAATAGACAATCAATTCTGTGATGACATCTTTCAGGTGTTGTGATGGTTCAATCAGTGTTCTTTCTGTGTATTTCAGGTGTCGTGATGGTTCAATCAGTGTTCTTTCTGTGTATTGCAGGTGTCGTGATGGTTCAGCCGATGGCTTTATTCCTTGTGGTCTAGCTCTCCTGAGATTCCAACTCAAACAGCTCTGGTTGGAACATGATGCTACAATAAAGGTAAGGAAAGATAACATCCCAACACCCCCTTCCCCCAGAAAAAGAAAGCAAAAAACAAAACAAAACAAAATATAACTGCCAGCAACCAGAGATAACTTGGTGTTAGGTCGCTGCCCAGAAAGTAGTAGACGACAGGTTCGAGTTTCCTTTTTCCGACATGTCTGTTCAATCAAAAATGTGGATCAGCAGTTGTGATCTTACAGACGCATTTGTACAGAGAGAGACAACTGATAAAAATCTACCTGTTTCCTTACCTTTCATGTAATCATTATAAAAAGTGAATATAAATAATAGACCACTACTTCCAATGTTTGATTATAAAAGGACTTACATAGAAGGGCTTCAGCACTTTTGTAGCTCAATGCCATGTGTAGAAGCTTTCTTCTTGGGGAAAAAAAAAATCCCTGACTTCTTCTTTCTCCTCATCCCCAACCCATTTTCCAGTTGGCCAGTGCAGTGGTGGTTGGCTTCCTGACGATACTGGCTTGTGTGTCAGTCTTCACAAACCACTTAGGAACTGGTACACATAGCAGCAATAGCAACAATAACAACAACAGTGACAACAATTCACCATTGTCCCCCGATGTCTCCACAACGAGTGACCAGTCAGAAGAAGAACCAAAAGAACAGCAACCTGCTACATGTGACACCACTTCAGAGACCAGTGGGGCATCTCCACCAGGGGCGGGGCCAGTTGTCGTGGCAACAACATCACCAAGTGAAACGTCTACCACTTCAGCAACATGATCACTATTTGAAGCTCATTAGTCATCTACCATCATCAGTATCATAATATTTCTGAGTAAACCATTAATACTCAAAACTTTAGAAAATGTCATTTATTAGATTTTGTTTGACGAGCTTTTATCTCTACCCACTCTCAATGGGCGAGACATTGTCAACATATCTTATTACTTCATTACTTGAATGGAGGAGACGTACATGTAGATCAGAGGTGTACAGTGTTAAAATGTTCCAGACTGTGCCATACTAGTACTTCTTTCCTTATTACTGTATATAGAAGAGATGGAACAAATAAACAAATAGTAAAATCTTTGTTGGAAATATCAGTAGAAAACAGCAAATTAGATAATCAAGGTACTTGAAAAAATTACATTAATGTGTGTGTGTGTGTGTTTTGTAGGAATATTTCTGAAAAACTTATTTCTGAGAAAGGGATACATGTAGGTAATATATTTCTTAGTTCCATTTACTGGTAGGACTACCAGGTGCATCCTGTTACAAGCATTTAACGGAGTATTATATTGAATAAAATAAAATGCAGAACATATAGAAGTTGGTAACAGTAACCAGTGGAGAGAATATATCCCACAATTGTTCGTAGATTGATATAGACATTATTTATGATTGATATAGACATTATTTACGTACTCAAGAGACAGAAGTAGTTTGTGCCATTTTAGCACCTCCCATCTCAAACCCCTCAAGTTATGACAGAAATAAAATAGTGCAATTTTGTTCAAATGTCAAATTTCTTTTGTGTTCATGATTCTAACTGTTATACATAGAGTGACAGAATTATGTGGGTATGCCATCTGTTATTGAGAGAAGTTAAGCTAATCTTAATAAGTCTATGTGCATAGAATCTTTCTCATAAGAATGTTAGTATCTCCAAGTCATTGCTCATGTTGGAGCAGATGTTATATCATACAGAGTTTGTGGATCAATGAATAGGTAATAGTCCTTGCTCAAGAATGCATGTGATGTTCACTGCTTTTTTTTTCCATTGCTCTCACACTTAGCATTTTCTTGACATCTAAACTTGCCACTGTAGACAAGGTAAAGTGTGTAGAAAGTCTTATGTTGTATGTAGGTGTGTGACATGACATTGTGTAATGTGTATCAATCAACACTCAAGTGTTGTGTGTTTGTGTTCTGTGTCTGTGAATATTGTGTATATTTTGAATTTTGGTAGCAATGCCCACAATCTGATATCATACTCAGAAGTATTCATTTCATCAGAAAAAAAAAAGTAAATAGAAAAAAAATGCAAGATATGTATGTATATTATGTTCCCTTAGAGCCAACAACTCAAGTATTTATGTAGGGTTATGATTGTGACAAAGTGTTCTGTGTGATTCAAGTCTACTTCTGCTTCATATTTCATACAGCATTAGATGGTGCATAGTGGAATTCTTTTCTAAAGAGAATGATTTATTTCTGTTTCTTGTAAAGATTAAAAAATGAATTTTTGTGACATATATGATATGTGTAGTATCACATATTTATTTGATTGTAAAGTGTAGCTATGTAGAGTACTATGACTATGTAATAATTAAATATTTATGATATCTATGTATTTCTTGTGCAATACATTCCATATTCATAAGTTAAGAAAGTTGATAGAAAACTTTCAATTTATGTGCCTTGTTCAGCACAAGCAGCAAAATCGCGTTATGTCTTCCATTTTTGCTTTCTTCCCGAGGGCCTCGATGTGCCTTGTGAATATTGATGTAAATAGGTTTGATTGACTTTGGTAGCTTTGTAATGATGTAGATAGATAGTGAGAGATTGAGGAAAAATTGCCAAAGCTGATGTGAAATGATTGTGTTCTTCAAACCTTTCAGAGAATCTCCTCCTTCATGATTTCTTTAAGTCAGCTTTGAAATCTCCATTGTATGTAGGAGCATTGTACGTGTGTGTGCATTTCAATAAAGAGATAAAAATCAAACTACAGTTCAAGACAGAAACAAAGGGCTGTATCCCTGCTTAAGTCCACAAATGTAATGTTAATCCATGGAACACGGGTTTCAGGATGAACATAGCTATTGGTTCAGTAGATGATAGTCAATGGAAATTTATATTTCACCTCTTTTTTAGCTCACCTGAGCCAAAGGCTCAAGTGAGCTATTGCGATCGCCCTTCGTCCGGTGTCCGTCGTGCGTCGTGCGTCGTGCGTCGTGCGTCGTGCGTCGTGCGTCGTCCGTCGTCCGTCGTCCGTCGTCCGTCGTCCGTCGTGCGTCGTGCGTAAACTTTTTACATTTTCATCTTCTTCTTGAAAACCCCAAGACCGATTTTCATCAAACTTGGCAGGTAGCATCCCTAGGGGGTTAGGAACTCAATTTGTGAAAATGGGCACCATGCCCCACCCAGGGGGCCCCCAGGGGGGCCCAAACCCCCCAAAATTAAGGAATCTATAAAAATCTTCTTCTCTAGAACCAGAAGTGATAGAGCTAAGTTAATACTATGAGTTAGTACATTGATGACTGTAGTTTCAAGTTTGTTCATGGCAAAATTAGGGGTGCCCCCCTTGGGACCCAGGGGAGGGGGGTGGGGAGGGGTTCTAATGGGGCCTAAATTGTACATTTTCATCTTCTTCTTGAGAACCCCATTACCCATTTTCACCAAACTTGGCAGGTAGCATCCCTAGGGGGTTAGGAACTCAATTTGTTAAAATGGGCACCATGCCCCACCCAGGGGGCCCCCAGGGGGCCCAAACGCCCCAAACTTAAGGAATCTGTAAAAATCTTCTTCTCCAGAACCAGAAGTGATAGAGCTAAGTTAATACTATGAGTTTGTACATTGATAACTGTAGTTTCAAGTTTGTTCATGGCAGAATCAGGGGTGCCCCCCTTGGGACCCAGGGGAGGGGGGTGAGGAGGGGTCCTAATGGGGCCTAAATTGTACATTTTTATCTTCTTCTTGAGAACCCCATGACCCATTTTCACCAAACTTGGCAGGTAGCATCCCTAGGGAGTTAGGATTTCAATTTCTTAAAATGGGCACCATTCCCCACCCAGGGGGCCCCCAGGGGGGCCCCAAACCCCCAAAATGAAGGAATCTTTAAAAATCTTCTCTAGAATCAGAAGTTATAGAGGTAAGATAATACTATGAGTGAGTACATTAATGACTGTATTTTCAAGTTTGTTCATAGGAGATCAAGGGGTGCCCCTCTTGGGGGCAGGGGGGGGGGGGGGGTTGGTTGGGAAGGTCCAAATGGGGACCTGAATTGTACATTTTCATCTTCTTCCTGAAAACCTCATGATGTATTTTCATCAAACTTGGCAGGTAGCATCCCTAGGGGGTCAGGATCTCAATTTATAAAAATGGGCACCATGCCCCACCCAGAGGGCCCCAGGGGGCCCCAATCCCCCCCCCCCCCCAAATTAAGGAATCTTAAAAAATTTGGGCCCTTATTGTACAGTTTCATCTTCTACTTGAGAATGCCTGGTCAAATTTTGGTAGAGCTGTGAATAATTTAGATTAGTGACTGCGTGAAAGGTGAACTTGCGATACTCAGGTGAGCGCTAGACCCGCGGGTCTCTTGTTTTTTTTCAGTGAGATGAACAGGCCAAATTCACACAGTATTCACTACAGTCCAACTACATGTAATCTGGCCATTACTTTTCATTATCTCTCTGTTATATACAGATGTAGACGTGGACAGGCATACAGTTGTTTTGGAAATTTACTAACACTAGAAACACTGATTCTCTTGCAAATACCACTTTGATACCATGTGTAACAACCAAAATATTGTTGCTAGAAGGAACAAAGAACTGGGGGAAAGAGTATTTCCACTCATAGTCCATTGGTTTCCACATTATCTGAATTCTGAAACATGAAAATATAATGTGAATTATTATAGTGACTGGTAAATTAACAGTACCTGGTTGCTAAAAAGTGTTGTGCTTGAATACAGCTCGCTTATGCGTAAGTATCACTCATCCAGATAGCCGCCGGTCCCAGCATGGCCAGATAACTGAGGTTGAACTGTATTCTGATGAAGAAATAAGGATCTTTGGGACTTCTTCACTTTGATTCGCTCTACATGTGATTCATCTGCCTTCACTCACCTGTCTCTTACCAATCACTTTCCCTTACTAGCAATAGTTTTTCTCTTTCTGTGTCTCTCTTTGTATATAGTCTATTTTTTGGATCTTCCTTTACTTGGATGCTTCCATTGGTATTAACCAAAATGTGCCTTATGAACTTACATCGTGAATAAATCAAATGTTGTATATATTATTGCCAATATGTATAGCTAGTGTGTGACCATGTAGAGATGTGTGAGTATATTCTGTGATATCATGTTATGTAGTTCCTTGTTTTTTATTTTGCCCGTTTCAATATTATGTGTCTTTGTCATTGAAATTAGTACTATCTGTCATTGTTGTTAATTAATCAAGTTTAATGATATTTAAGGTAAGAATGTGTATTTGTTAATCATTGGGTCTCACAGACAGAAGTTTTCATTCTATGATTAAACACTAAGATGAAGAAGGGAATTCAAGATCACATCATAAATCTTTACAAGAACAAAGTCTGGTTATTTGATAGCAAGCTTAGAGATATCCAAAGCACTTGCTAACAAAGAAATAGAAAGGCAGTATTTTCATTTATTCATGCTGATAGTCTAAGGTAAAGTTAAACACACTTTCATAGTGATGTCAAATGTTTTTCTTCATATAAACAGTTTATGTAAATGGGATTGGATGTGAAGTCCAAGAATGCCCCGTGTGTGGTGGAGTGTATGACCAGATAACATCCAGGAATCAGTAGGAAGATGAATGGAATGACTGTCATATCCTACAGTTTATTACCTCCGTCACGGGAGGAGGTTATGTTTTCATCACCGTTGGTTTGTTTGTCCAAGTGCTACATAACTCAAAACTTGTGAATGGAGTTATATGACTCTTTCAGGAAAAGTTGAGAATGGTACAAGTATCAGATGATTAAATTTTGGTAGTGATTGGGAATTTTTGTGGATTTTATGAAGGATTTTCGATATTTTGGCAGGTAGGGTCAATGAATTTTTTTTTTTTTTTTTTTTTTGGGGGGGGGGGGGGTTCAAGCAGCGCATTTTTGAGGTTTCATATGCGCACTAAAGTGTGTGCTCTAATTTCTGCTAGGACGAGGCGCGCCGCACAGCTGGAAGTTGATGACGTAACAAAAGGCTTCTACAGTCAACCTCGCTTAAGTCGACATCGCATAAGTCGACAACTCGCTTAAGTCGACACGATATAAAAGTCCCGATTTTTGCCTTTGTTATTCCTTGAAAATTTCTTCGTCTTAGTCGACATTTATAAGTCGACAACTCGCGTAAGTCGACCTGATTTTTGAGTGCCAACTGAGCTGAAATATGTGTTAATTCCCTCGTCCAAGTCGACATATTTTTTTCGCTCAAAATCTTATCGCCATTCTTTGAAAAAGAATTGTTTTCCCCCTCCGATTCGCAGCATTTCTACTCGGTAATCCGCTAGTGTACGACGCGGTAGCGTTCGCGCCATGCGTCCATTGTCTTGTACGCCAGAATAGAAAGGGCATACACTCATTTACATTGGAGAATTACATGTAGTACCCAAAGCAGTTCACTTTCCCCCTTTTCTCCTGCTCCGAGCTCGTTATTCTCAAAACGCACAAATTTTGTACACCTATAGGTCCTAGTAGAGAATCATTATCAGAACATGAAATAGGTGTTTCCGTTTATCCGAATATTTGAACGTTAATTATTCCGAAGCGGAAACAGAAACCTGGGCCCGTTTTCAGAAAATTGATTAAAATGCAACTACATTGTGCATGTAATTAAATGCAACTAAAAATCAAATGGAGGTGTATCAAATCACGAGCAACTTTATTTGCACATAAACGCAAGTGCGTTGCTGAAAAGGCTTGCGTTTGATAATCATATGAAACTAGAAAAATAGTTGTACGAACCTGAAACTCAATTGCGTTTAAACGCAACTCTAAAAATCAAATGAAGTCCATCAAATCACGCGCAACGCTGTATTCAAACGCAAGAGCGTTGCAGAGAAGACTTGCGGTTTTCGTAAGAAACTAGAAACTGCGTTTAAAGGCATCTCTTAACATCTACGGAGGTGCGTTATTGTTGAAAAGTCTTGCATTATATTTTTATTTCGTTCGCAAAATTAAAAATTAAACGCAACTCTGAAAATCAAATGCAATTGCAAGTCCATCATATCACACGGAACGCTGAAAAGACTTGCGTTTGATAATCATACGAAACTAAAAAATTGTAGGGAACTTTTTTTTTAAACTCAATTGCGTTTAAGCGCGATTCTAAAAATCAAATGCAAGTCCATCAAATCACACGCAACGCTGTATTTAAACGCAAGAGCGTTGCGAGAAGACTTGCAGTTTTTGTACGAAACTATAAGAAACTGCGTTTGAACGCATCTCTAAACATCTACGGAAGTGTGTTATTGTCGAAAAAGACTTGCATTATTTTTTATTTCGTACGCAAAATTAAAAATTAAACGCAACCCCGAAAATCAATAATGCGAGTCCATCAAATCACACGGCACTCTGAAAAGACTTGCATTTGATAATCATCCGAAACTAGAAAATTGTAAGATACTTAAACTCAGTTGCGTTTAAACGCAATTCCTAAAAAGCAAATGCAAGTCCATCAAATCACAAGCAACGCTGTATTTAAAACGCAAGAGCGTTGAAGAAAAGACTTGCGGTTTTTGTACGAAACTAGAAACTGCGTTTAAACGCATAAAAATCTATATACGGAATTGTTATTGTTGAAAAGACTTGCATTATTTTTTATTTCGTAACGGAACTTTCGCCGTGACCGAACTTAGTCTGCACTAGCAGGGGAAAGACATCGCAACATTTACACGTTTCAAACTACCGAAACGCATGCTGCTTCACGAAATGTCAATGAAAAAATATTAGCAAATTATTGTTACAGTTCACTATGCCGAAGTTAGTCCGACGAGGAAAAGAGATTTGTTTTTACGAAGATTAGTAATCCGAAAGATGCCGTTTTTGGATTAACAAACTTTTCTTCTTCTTTTTATTTCAGACTGGCCCACGCCGTACAGAGCGGTAATTGTTGCAAATCGGAGCGCGAGAACAATTCATTTTCAGAGTGTGGTAATAGTAATTTAAGCAAAACAAATATGGCGACTTAGGGAAGGAAAATAACACATCCTATTTCAACTCAGAACGCACTGAAAAATTATCTCGACAGAATCATACGAATTCACACGCATATCTTCGCAGCAACGCACTTGAATTTAAATCGCAAAGTTGCATGCAATTTGGGGAATATGCTTTTGATTTTTCAAATCAAATTTAAAACGTACAGTGTCTAGAAACGGGCCCAGATTTCCGATCCCGTTCTCTCAAAATCTCTCTAGAGATTTGGGAATTGTGCGTTGCCGTTACTAATCCGCGCGAGATTTATGCATGAACTAGAACATAATTGTTGCTAATTTCAGTAGGTATGTTTTGGCGGCAAAAGGAGTAAGATTTGGGTAGCGATCCGCATCGTGATCTTACTCTGTATAGGGGAAATTAGTTTTCATTTATAAGTCGACAAAATGTCGACTTACGCGTAAGTCGACATTCGCGTAAGTCGACGTGTTTTTCTCATTCCCGATTATGTCGACTTACGCGAGGTTGACTGTATATTGCAAAATTGGGCAACTTTCAGCATGCATACGTATGAGTGGAAATTACTGATCTGTACAGAAGAACAAGATCAGTGGTGGAAATGAGCTGCTTGGCGGAGGTCTGCGCTCTGAGTACTTCTCTTGTTCAACGTATGCTGTGAATAGTTTGATGTCTGTTCTTAGTAACAGTCTTCCTCCCTGAATGCTTCCAATGGTATCAGCCACAATGTGTCTTATCAAAAATTTGATGATATTTAGTATGTTTTGCATCTTGTAACTATTTTTGAAGAAACCATGCAACCAAAGAAAGATTTACCCTTTGTAAATATTAAAAGAGAGAGAGAGAGAGAGAGAGAGAGAAGGGGGGGGGGTTGACCATAAAAGTGAAAAATTAAGTACAATTGTACTAAAGAAACGCATTTTGTTGATTTATTGTCAATCTAGACCTCAACCTGAGGGGGACTTTTATATCTCTGTTTTGTTGTTTGAGTGAATTAATCATTTGTCTTGGGATTTATTAAACATGACAATTTGATCAAATACTTTTGCAACCAAATAGTGCACATTCAAATAGTAAAGACATCTTTCTTTGTAGATGACTTGTATTTAGATAATGTATAATGCCTTTATCTAGATTATATTAACAATCTTCTGTAAGCTGGTGATATTGGTATTATTGCCATGTGTATGTTTATGTTTATGTTTGACATATTTATAGTTACTTAAAGAAAACTAGAGAGTTTTAGCTGTAAAAAAAAATAATAATTTGAATTTTATAGATATAGGATCATAGAGTATTTACGTGTATATTTGTCAGAATATAAATGTGTGCGTTTCAGATATAACATACAGATGAAGTGGTTAGTCAATTGAGAAAAGTTTACATGTATTACATGACTACTTAATGTGTTTGCATAAGTTAATTGAATATTGATAATAGTGCATATTTGCTTGTGTCATAGGAAAATGTATAAGATACAAGCTGTAGTTATAATATAGAAAATAGCTAGTTGTTATTTGTGTTACATAAATGTATATTATAATGATTTGGTATTCATGTGCATCATTTGACATGAGGCTATGTGTCCATGCCAAATAACCGAGGTGAAAAGTGACTATATCCCTTGGAGTGTAGAGTAGACTATTGAGGCTGAACTTTAACTTTTGTGCTTACCATTGGACCAAATGTTACATGATATTCTTTACTGTGATGTAAACTAGACTAAAAGGTTTTTTCCATCACCAAACATTAATATGGAGCATGAAAAATTTTGGCATCATTACTAGATAGGATGATATTCATAGAAGTAGAGAAACATATGTCTGGAAAGGGTAATATGCTGTTTCCATGGCAACCCATTGTAGTATTACAGATCAAATGACAATACATACTTTCTTTCTATAAAAATGTTAGTGAAGAAATTTGCTTTCAGGTTTTTGATGATATCAGTTCATGATTCTTACAATCAGCCACAAAGAACATGAATCGGGTGTCAGAACACTCTTTTCTATAGAGGAGATAGTGTGTCTATAATTAGCTGTAATTGCTTTATAAACTGCATATGATGAAAGTACAAGTTTTCTATAATTGTGTGGCTGATCATGGCTGAAAAATTCAGGTCCCTCTGTATCTTGTATAATATGGGATTTTGTAAATGTATGTAGTTAGCCACAACACATCAATCATATTATAAAACTGTTTGCAGTTTTCTTCATTAGGCCTAAGTCAAGGCACAGTGTCCAGGGCAACATTTCACTAGTCATTGACAGTAATTGGAAATGCTAACAAGTGCAGTTACTATGGCAACAACTGGACAACAACCAATCACCTAGGAGGAATGTTGTCATTATGAGATCATTTGCAGTCCTTAAAACTTCCATTCATTTTGTAATAATGGCTCATCTTAAATAGCAAAAATGTGGATTCTATTTGATGATCATCGTGTAACATGATGAGTTTGTGATTTGTTTGATGTAAGTGATGTAGAGTCCCTGTTTTTAGGGTTCAGTGTGTGTACAACATAGGATGTACAGTAAGTGAAGTAATGATTACACTGATTATGATAGAGGTGAATGATGTGTTTGTGAACAGGTTTTTCTTCTGTGATTTCATCACATGATTCTATGGTTCATAGAACTGTAAATGACGTGTTCTGAGATCATAATCAAAGCAGTCTTTACCCCCTGGACCAGGCTGTGTGAAGGCAGTATATAAAACCATCAAGTCCATGCTCAAAGCCATGCCCTGGGAGACATAGGGGCTGTATTCTTGGAGCCCTATTCACATGGACACAATGCATGGATTATGAGGTATTATCAGGAGCCACCAAGTACTAATCTCTACACCAGTGTCATGATCAGTGCCATGAATTGACCCCTATTCACTGAAGCAAGATTAGTAGGAAACTGATGAGAAGTCTCAGACATTGAATGGATGACATGGAGACACCATTGGGCTTCTCCAGTGAAGTGACTCTACAATAATATAACAAATGATTGTTGATATCAGGCAGCAGCCTTGGGAGAAACTTTGTCCATTGTGATGACTGATCACCAGCTGAAGTGTATTGTGAGTGTACAGCAGTGAATTTCAAACATCAACTAAGAACCACATTAGACTACACACAATTTAAAGGGGGAATAATAGTATACAAATAATGACTGCTTATGAGGGCACAGTTAAAATTATGAGCCCAAGGTGATGTGAAAACCGTAACTATGCCCGAAGCGAAGCTGAGGGCATGGTTACGGTTTTCACATCACCGAGGGCCCATAATTTTAATTGTGACCCGAATGTCAAGCAGTTATTATTTGTTTTATATACCGAAAATATAGATTCCGAAATATAGATACCGAAAATATAGATTCTAGTCTCTTTTACAGCACTCGTAATCAATGCTGATAGACAGCGCTGCGGTCGTATCATTGGTGTGTACAGTGATGTGTACAGTGTACGTTACGTGTACTACGGGGTTGCGATTGTCTCCAAACCAGTCCGCTAGTCTCTTTTACAGCACGCTGATTGAATGCGCGGCGGTCGTATCATTGGTGCGTATTATGAGCGATCTACGTGTGCGGGGTCGCGACTGTCTCTAAAACCTATTTACTAACTGTGCCCGGGCCCCGGTCACAGTAACTCAAAAATAGGGCACAGTTATTTTCATGACTCCCCTTTTAACCAATCAGATGAGAGGATTCTAGAAATGAGGTATATAATACAACATATTGGCCAGTCGTGACATCAGAAACTAGTTGTAGTCCTCTCATCCAGTGATGGAGACATCAAAACTGTAAAAAATCATAGCTTTTTAATGGATTGTTTGATATTTGTCAAACTCTGCTGATGTTTCCTACTAATATTGCTGCATTTACTCAATCCACATGTATAAATTTTGTTCATCATTCTGCTTTTAGTGTATGGAGTTATGCCTTCTTGCATTTAATTTGATCATACTTTTATATTTACCAGGAATAACAGTTCAATGGCATAATGACATGGTCTTTAACACCTTGGTCTGGGGTTTTAAACATTGTACTGCTGTTTTCTTTGCTTATTAGTGTGTTCAGTGGTTAAAAATGGTTCACAGTAGACTTGCTTTCTAAGGGAGAAAGACCCCCAATGTTCTGACTTCTGTATCAATGCAATCTTGATAATTGTTAGGAGAGAAAATTTGCCTTTAAATCAAATGAGATTTGATTCAGATTCATCACAAACCTTGCTTGAATTTGAACCAAGGATTACAAGACTTGTGTATGTTTAGGTTGTACATCTAACCACGGAGCTCCATGATCTAACAGGCTTTTAATGCTATGAACATACATGTATACTATGTCTCTGACAGTTCAGAAAGTGCTGGGTGACTTGTATTTGTAAGATATTAGTGGTTATATTGTAGGATTATAAAATTTTCAAAGATAATATTAAGCATTTGCTGAAGTACATGAGTAATGTCTTTTAGAATTTGATGGTTGTAGAGTAACAAGAAAACTAAAAAAACATGTTATAGCATTACAGGTTTGATGTTTTGAATATGTGACAGAGGTAATTGAGTGAGCATTTTCAAAACCAGAGACTTAAGATAGTCTTTAACATTTGAGGTAAAATGGAAAAGCAATTTTTGCTAAAAATTTCAAGCTTTGCATCTGTTACTGTACATTTGCAATTTATATGCACATATAAAATTAACAGGCTAATGGCTGTTTCTTTGTGCTAAAATGTATACCAGTTTTATACCAGATGTAACAAGGTAATTATATTGAGTGCACTGAAGAGGATGTTGCAGTAATAAGTTTGATAACGCAATGTTTGACAAAATTCTTGATGTCATTGTACCAATAGCATTATAAGGTTGTAGGTAAAGAAAAATTATTTGCAAATTCCACCACACTTCCTTTTACAATTTCCTGTAGTATACAATTATGACAGCATATAATACACCGTTTGCGTGAACTAAAGCCTCCTTTATAATGCTAAGTATTAAAAGAAATTTACTATTAAAATTATCAAAATTGTCTGTCCAAGAGAAATATGTGTTGCTTTTTGTTTGTTTGTTTGTTTGTTTGTTTGTTTGTTTGTTTGGTTTTTTGGATGAGTTGATCTGTCTTGGGTTGGATGTTAGTGATAGACAATGGATTGGTTTGAGACAAGAGAGTAAAAGACAAATTTAATGTGTGTGTGAGAGATAAGTTGGTAAAGAGAGAAGGGACAGAAATGGAGAGGGAGAGTTTAAAGAGATTGTACCGTTTCGATTGAGACCTAACTTCAGATTTCTAACATTTTTTGGTGAGATAATAAGAAACTTTTTTTATGAAATACGAAAGAGCATGTAATTTTAAGAGGAATTCAGTGTTTATTTGATGAAATTTCATATATTTCATAAGTGGTTTCCTGGTGTCTCGAAAAAAGTTAAAAGCCAAATTCTCATCTCCACCAATACTAAACTGTCTCTTTAACCCTTTAGCAACTGAAGATTCCACATGTAATGGCCTATTGTTCCCAGGAAGGTACAGCAATATTATTCTCATTTCGACAACTTTCTAAATTATGCAAAATAGATCACTGCATGCATGTTTATTTTTGTCTATTATAAGTTATGTTTATTTTAAAGCCTATTAAGACTTTACCAAAAGACTTCTGTGTCACAGAAATAATTTTGACATACATGTACTTTTGTTTACCTTTAACCTCTTTCAAATTACAAGTTGTATATGCTCTATATAAAGACAATGAAAACAGTTAAGCATAAAACTGGAAATAAGGGCAGACGGGCAGTTTTGGGCAGTTCAGTTACTAATGGGTTAAGTAGTAAGCAAAATATAATTGTTTATAGACTGATGTAAATTCTTCTCATTCATCCAGTCAAAGTACAAGATTAATAATAAGTTGAATAAAAAAAAAAAACTGGGAAGTGAACAGTGCACAGTATGTTTGTTTCCAGTTTTTTTATTCAACTAATTATTGATCTTATTGTTTATATTCACAATCAATATTGAATGACATTCTTTGGAGACTGCTGAGTTTTTGATTGAAAGGGATGGATTGTGCATTTTTTCTTTTTCAGTCGGCACCATTTATGGGCAAATGGTGAACAGATTTGTCTATTTTGTTTTTAAATAATAGGTACGAATACACATCACATTCTTCTCAGGTCGGCCTGTGTTAGGCCGAAAACGGAAGAAAGGCAATTAGAACGAACAACAAAAGACTTACAGGTTCTTGCCGATGATGGCGCTGCCCTTCAATATTGCTCCGCCACGTCTTTGCACGGCACCGCTCCGAGAAGTGCTCGTTACCGATAGTGTACGAGTTGTGGGCCATCAAGCAGGTTACATTGTTTTGGTTTCGTAGAAATCATTTGCATGATAAACTCAAATTATATGTTAGTCATGTATTTGTCGTCTTCACTGCTTGTTCTCTTGCGGTAAAAGAAGCTCACTCCATTCTTATAGATCGTATCAATAAGGTTGATCACTTCTTTTTCTGTTTCCCTCTTTTTTTTTTCTTTTTTCTTTTGAGCAAACCGGAAAGCAGTTTCGCCTGAATGAGACTCGCTGACTTATTTGTGACTATCATAATAATGATGGTAATGACTGAAATGATAATAACATGAGTGAATGATAATGCTGTTGGTAGCAGTTATCATCCTTAAGGTAAGCATTGTTATCCTTCTTCTTTTTCTTCTTCTTCTTCTTCTTCTTCTTCTTCTTCTTCTTATTATTATTATTATTATTATTATTATTATTGTTATTATTATTATTATGATTAAGTGTGATTATGATGATGATGGTGATTATTATTATTATTATTGTTATCATAACTATCATCATTATTATTATTATATATTATTACTATCATTATTGTCATTATCATTATTATCATTATCATCATCATCATCATCATCTTCATCTTCATCATCACCACCATCACCATCACCACTGATATCGATCATCAATTACATCGTGGAAATCATCATGATCTCCTAATCTCCAGTTAAAACTCCACGGGAGATGTTTGGGATCTCTATATGTATAGGTCTACTCGGCGCTACGTTTTTAAAAGTAAGGGGCCCTGTTTATGAGAACAGGGACGTCGATTCAATTTAATGATGGAGGGGGAAAGATATTTTGGATAAGGTTCTGGTAACACTTCCGGAATTAATAGGATTACAAGCAAAAAAAAAACAAAATAACAAAAAACAAACAACAATGGGGCCCAAGTGGTTGGTAAGACCGTATGTATTATGAAAAAAAAAAAAGCGGGCCCCCTGTCCCCGGTTGCGCCAGCCCTGCTACTTATCCAAAATCAATTCGGCAAGAGCCAAGATCTGAAAAGGTAAATGACGACTCTCTCAGGGGATTTAAAAAGGGATATTGCATGGCTGTTCCTTAGGAAGTGATACATATTTTTGAAAAGGAAATATCGGCCATTTTATCGCAGAAAATCACACAGACTACACGGCAGAAGACGCCACAGTCAGATGACAAAGACAGATTTCATGTTTATTATCTAAAAATTATGTTTACCTCTAAATCGTGCCCATCTTGAGCAGTTGTTTCTGTCCGTGTAAGAAATTTCAAATCAACTCATCTTTTCCGTGGAGGTTAATTCTCGGGCAAGCAACCATGCATCCTTTATCCTACAGCTCTTGGCGCACGTGTTTTTAACATGTGAACACGTAATCAATAAATACCATTAACATGATATCACAATCAATATTACCATTTTTGTGAGAATGATGAAGTTTAACTTGGTCACGAATGTTCATTTGACCTGCCTGTATGGCGTCTGTTATAAAAAATAAAAACCATCATAAAAACGTATTTGCTGCTGGAATATTCAGGTATATCTCTCTCTCTCTCGCTTTATATGAGCTCAATTCAAAGACTGTGAATTGAGCTGTTACGTCCACCAGCTCGACACTAGACAAAAGGGCACACGAGACTGACATTACATGACGGGCTTCATGTACGCAGTGTCGGTCTCGTGGGCCTTTTTTACCTGGTGTCGGAATTGCTGGCCTTAATTGTTTGCCTAATGTCGGACTCACGGGCCTTCTTTGCCTTAGTGTAGAGCTGATGGGCTGTATGACTCATGGACATTTTTGTTTAATGTCGATGGCGTGGGCCGTATGACTGGTACAGTGGCGGATCCAGTGGGGGGTTCCCCGGGCGCGCCCACCCCTTTATATTTTGTTAAAACAAAAGAAATTAAAAGAAAAAAAAATGAAAGGGGCGAATGAAACCATGTTTGGCACCCCCCTCACGGACGGATCCAGGAATTCTTTTTATAAGAGTCTCTCTATTATTATTATCATTGTTATTTCTTTTGTTTTAACAACCGGTGCGCCACCCCCCTCCGAGCCGCCACTGCCCCCTACATACGGAATTCCTGGGTCCGCCCCTGTGGTGGGTGCCAGTCTCAGTACTGGATGACCCCATTGCCTTGTGCTTTTTATTGTTTTTGTTTTTCTTAGTCTCTGTTATTTAGGTTATTTGGTTAACATTTTAAGACACGCGATTAGTTGTGTCAATAAAATCAAGAAGTTACATCTACTCAAGTTAAAACTTACCATGTGGTTGCTCTCTCCGAGAACGTGACCTAATATCAATATTCTAACCTTTCAGCGATTGCTATTCACTGAATATCTTAGTTATTTAATAATTTTCGACAAGGCATGGCACACAATTTGAGATTGAAAAACAAATCACGCATGTAACACCATTGTGGCATGGATACATTTTGAATGTTGATATGAGCCTCTCTTGATTACTGCATATTTTAAGATCTCGAATAGTAAACAATTCGTTCAAATGCCTTTTACAAAATTCCCAGAATGTGCTAGTTTGTCAAATATTTGTGGCTTTGATGATAATATATATTTCCTGTTTAGCTACGCAGATGGATCATGAAAATGTAGTTTATACACTTCGTAAGTCAAATATTTTGGTCGTCGTCGGTAACAAGCTGCAATATACACGGCCATCAGTCGACAAAATAATGAACGTTTTGGTTTGACAACACGCTAAAGGCGTCTCTTCTTGAGGATGTAAACAAAACGAAGACCTTTTAAAATGCGCGTTCCGCGTACGATACATTCTCCAAATGCCAAAGTTGCTACATTTTGTTGCAATGTAATACATTTGAGTAAGGGGAGAAGCTCGTAATTAATTACTAGAAAACACATAAGGAAGCCGCTGAGTGGTCCGCATTTCATGCGAAATGATGAACTGGCCAGTCACAAGATAGTTTAGTAATTATCAATATGACGTCATGATTGGCTGGACACGGCAATATTTTTTCCCCTTTGTGAAAAGCACTCAAGTCGCGCACGCCGGGAGACACACACAAACATACACACGCATAAGCGGCCGCTGTTTTATCGTTGATAAGTGCAGTGTGTTCCCTTTGTAAGTAGTGTGTGTATATCTTTAGGGAGCGACAGCACTCCACAGTACGCTGTGTGTAGTAAGTGCAGTTGAGTGCGTGTACATTTCTGGAGTAACATTACCGAGGCGAAGATACTGCAAGCGAAGGAGCTGTGACTGGGCGTTGGATATTTTGATGGAAATTTTCACCGAAATGGCGTCCAAAACAGCAGTTTACGCCGTGTTACTTGTTACAATATTCTCAGTTTCAACAGCCAACTATGTAGAGGTAAGTAAAATGTGATATTTTGTGAATTTTATCCATCACATTTTCATTTCACAACGAGATGCTGAGGAGATTGCGCAGGAGCGGGTTGAATAGGAGGATGGTATTACTCCATGGATGATGGTTGGGGCGAGAGGTGTGTTCGTGTGTGTGCGTCTCTGTCTGCGTGTGTGCTTCGCTGGAGGTGAACGCTGCGCAGCTTGCCCCTTGAGCTTGGTCCAATGTGCGGTGGGCAGTCCTCTATGAATGTCGGTGATTTAATTAGATACGATATGAATTCGAATGCTTCCAATATGATGGCATGATGGCCGCATCCCTTTGTCTCTTTCTATGGTGATGGGAGAGGGATGTAAGAAGAAATATACCGCAAGCTTTGTGGAGGAACAGCTGGTTGCCTGACAAAACAATTCAACGAACGTTCACACAAAAAAAGGGAAACATCTCATAAACAGCACAGCACAGGATAGACTTTAGGGAGCAGTGCAGTGATATACCGTAGTTATGGGTAAACTCGGCCTAGCGGGTAAAGTCGGCCGAGTTTACCCATAACTACGGTATATATATAATATATATATATTTTTAAAATAAAACCTAGTTTATTAAAAAAGAAATGGAATATTGGAAAGAGTTCCTTATGTCCCCCCCCCCCCCCCCTCCCACCGGAATTATGTTCTGGAATATTAAACAGATCGATATGTCAACTCAGAAAAGATATACACTCGTAAAAAGACTCTATGGTTTATATGTACATTTTTATAAGATGCAATTCCAATAATGACAGCTAGAATCTATACAAGAGTACATGACGTTCTGAACAACAATGAAATGAAATTCAGCATCTTATTCATCTGTGGACAAATACATATTCTTGACGCAAAGAAGTATTCTAATTCTAATAATTTTTCTTTGAATTGCTATTGAGAGTCTCTCCAGGAACCAGGTGGTAGGGCATTTGCCTCTGGCTTAAATGCAAAGCAAATAATTCATCATTTTTGTAAAGATCCACCTTGAAACTTCTTTCTATTAACAAAAGCATCCGCCGTATAGTCAAATTGATTGGCAAATGGTTTTGAAGTTGAACAGAGGTTGGGATCACATCTACAGAAATGGTTCCTTCAAGGATCATTAGTACTTTAGTAGAGATCATGCAGTGATTAGGCGGAAACCATAGTAGTTCTCCCGTGGGTACATGCGTCTTTTCACATCACAATGGCTGCGGGAGGAGAATTTCTGTTTTGCCGACATGAAGTCTGATAGTTCGACTGACCTTGCAACCGCACTGGTCTCATGTTGGTCTCACAGATCCTCGGGAGTCCCAATTTTAAATCCAACCCGAGACTCCAAGACGCTTGACAGAGATGGTTCAATTCCACTAAATACTCAACAATTGTTCCCAGGATCAATACCAGAGGGTGGTGTGGTATAGACCGCATTTAATCTTGATTGATTTTAATTGTTAAGAGAGCATTTTACCAACAGTAAACATGTGCTGTAGTTAAAGGCTGCTGATCGATAAGGAACAAAAACAGTTCCTGTGTCGGACATCATCCATTTAAACCCAGTGGAATGAGAAGGAGCTGTATCTTTGCATCTATTAGTACAATCATGCATTTATGGATAGCTTCTTGTATGATTTTGAGAAACTTATTGATGAAGATATTCAGTTATGATGGTGATTGACAATTTATCTAATTTTCAGTGACAGGTGTCTTGTGAAGTCATTAAGCCAAGGGAAAATAGTATAGCGAGAGAAAAAAGAGCTAATGAAATAAAATCTATCAACACGATCAAACAGTGAGAAGAAAGAAACCATTTCAAGCAAAATATATTCGCAACTTGTGAGTGTTTTGAATGCATAAATTGTCAACTGAACAGTATCAATGTATAGCTTTGACTGAAAGCGAGTACATAACAAAAGTAGAACCTGGGTAAATTCTAGTATGAACCCATTACTCAGCCTAGCAGATGTTTAAGTTAACTGTTTATTTGATTGATACTTAATGATAGATGTTGTTGGGACGAACTCTTTATCTGACTTTGAAATACAATTGATTTACTAAATGAATTTTGTATGTTACTTTCTCAGTAAAGGTGCACCGTACCTATTGAGGCCTTTTGCTTATACCTGGTACTCTCTGTTGGTGATAGAACCAGGACATACTGTGTGTTTGTTTGATGCTTGCTTTACAAGGGACTGTGCTAAACACTCAGTTGGTAACTTGTTTTCAATGAAATGCCCTCATTCTTGTGACAGCATTGTAAGGTATGTTGTATTACCGTGATGATGTACTTATACATGTCCCCTGTGTACCTTTGTACCTCCGTGGCCATATGGAGTTCTTGTCATAGCTGTCACTAGACTGAGATACCAGGAAAAAACCCTGAAGCCCCCAAAACCTACAAAGCTTTTTGTATTTTATACTTGACAATCAAGGTGATGCTATTATTTTTCTGAATGAAGGAGCTGAGATAAGCTTCTTATGACCACTTCCTGTGAGGAGACTTTGCACTTGACTGAAGATTGACACAGAGCGGATCTAAAATAAAACCCACCAACCTGCCATGGGGCTGCACCTGTGCATTTATAGTAGCTGTCACATTCTATGATGACTCCAAAGTCCTGTTGGAGATACCAACTGTTACTTTTATGCAGGCTCAGTTTTGTTTTTGTTCTGTTTCTTCCCAAAAATACTGCAGGTTTTCATAAAAAAAATTTTTCCTCAATTATTTTGTACACATGTTCATTGCAGGAAAGGTGAAAATAAGTACTATGATATTTTCTTCCAAATTTTTATGCCTTTTTTATCCCTCATAATGCAATATTTTTACAAAGTTGTCATTCTTAGGTACAATGTAGTACTTTCTGCTGTTCTGTGCAGAATTTATGTTATTTATAAAAGCAAAGAAGATATATGAGAACATGTTTGCTAGTAGTAGTAATGGGAAAGCAATAGACGAGTGGTGGATGAGATAAATTTGTTGATCTAGTAGGATGAGACATGTCCTCTCAGAGGACTACTGTATGCCTAATTCTGTGAGCTCCTAAATCGACAACTTCCTGTAAGATTTAGCGCCCCATTACTAGTTGTCTACTCGATGAAGACATTACCCTGTTGGTTTCTATTTCTGTACTTCAGTGATTACAGCCGTCAGTATGAGCCATATTTGGCTGGGAGTCTCACCACTCAGCTCTCTGTCATCGTACTATAGCTGTCAAGTGTCTGTTTTAGAACAATGTCAAGCTCTGTGTTACAATGAGGGAAATTATGACTAAAGGCATAATTTAACATAATATTGCAGATGAAACGAAAACTCAGCATTAGTGCCTCAAAATAGTTCTAAAATATGCGAGTTAGGGATAGCAACAACCAGTGTAAAATTTGAATCAGTATAATCGATGTGTTGTGAACAGTAATTATAATAAAAATGTTTTCAGACTAAACTGTCTACACAACAGTTGTAGTTTATTGAGAAAAATAGTGATATCCTTATATTTTAGGCTTTAACTTCTATGGTATTGATAGGATGTTTTGTGATACAACAGACCTACACATATGAACATGTATCAAATGTGATATCGTTAACATTTTTTGAATTACTGCTGCCAAAGGTAAACAGGACCTTTAAGTTTATAGACTAGAGTCAGAAGACAGATATATTATCCAGTCTTAGTGACATCACATAAAACTAGCTGTGTCATAGATTTTAGAATTCAAAGATACTCAATTTGGAGTAACTTTCAGGAAGGTGTCGTGAGAAAGTCAGCGTGTATTGAGACAGCACACTAACCAGTTCAATGTGTAGAGATTGCCCAAGAGGCTTCAAATACAAACGTCAAAGGTGTGCATGTGTGTGTGTTGAGGAAGGCACTGTCCTATTTGTCAATTAGCTTGGAGAGCAAACAACAAGCTTGTGTTGTCTTGTTGATCACAGCGTGGGAAGTATTGTGTAAAGACCAGTCATAGTCCCACTCCTGCCAATCTGGCCTAAGAAACAAGAAAAGTAAACAGGACAGATTTACAGCAAGGTGAGGAGGGTGTCTTGTATTCAAAACAGCAGCTGTGTATGTTTGCTGTGGTCTTATTGTAGGGTACAGTGGACCAATGTGTGACTTACCCCATTCTTCTTTGTGCTATTTCAAAGTATAGACAACTTTTAAGCACTCCACACTTTTCATTACACGAGAATAAAGTATTTGCATAACATGTGTCTATTTTTGGTAGCACTCGTAAGAGCCAGTACTGGTGACAGCTAGCAGGGCTAGACACTGACCCATGTTGCTACAGGGTGATATTCATGAGGCATTAGTCTTTTTCTTTTTTTAATGTTGACTGTCAGTCTTGACATGAGTTTTGGTGTGAGTCTTGGACTGACTCTCCATGTGCCCAATATCCACCTAAAAATGTATGGGGATAGAGCCTTCTCTTATGTTGTACCATGTCTGTGGAACTCTCCACCAGTCCCGCTTTGGAATTGTAACAACCTCAATACCTTCAAATCTGAACTGTGAAGACTTTTATCTTTTCCAGCAACTTTGTGAATGATGCGTGACATATTTTAGGATCTTGGCACCTTTGAATGTTTCTACAGATAAATGGCGCTACATAAATGCTGTTTCATCATCATCATCATTATTATTATCAGGAAATATTGATCACATGACCCGACACGCATACTGCCCCCGCTGTATGCCGATATGGGGTCGTGTAGAATGCCACCACATCATGTGACCCACGCCTTCCTGCCCATGAAAAGATATTTGTTACTTTAATGAATGCTAAACTGGTAAACAGCCTTTTTTGTCTAGCCAGGCAGTCTTGTGGGAGTAAATGGTGTTTTCCTCGTTTTTGTGCAGTAAACAACCCACTGCCTAGGAGAATGGGACTTGTGTGTGTTAGAGCATGGCTGTGCAGTCTAGCATAGCAGGGGACCTCGTGTCATTAGATAAATATTTGTAACATTTTTGACTTTTTAAATCCACATTCTGCTAGAATCATGAATTGTTACATGTACATGATTGAAGTATAACATGGGAGATTTGGTGGGCACATAGCTGAGTTTTGTATTGTGAGTCTGAGACGCCAGGAATTAGTTAAGTTCCCTTGGAGGAGAGAGAGGGAGGGAGAGTTTGAGAGTTCTGTAGGCTTTGGACCATCGTCCTGCCTAGGGCGCAGCGTCACACATAATCACCTCTGGAAACATCTAAGAGATTTCTGTTAGGAATTAAGAATACATTTTGAAATGAACAGAAGCATGTGAAATAGGATTAAAAAGACATAGATTGCAATGATAACTAGTAGATTTCAAGTATTGGATTAGGCTGAATCTTTGAATTACAAAGATAATGAGATGTCATAGGTTTTTGTTAATACAAAACTTTTTTGTTTCTGTCCCAGATCTCTTTTAAAAATCATTATTTCAAGCATTGTGGATAGAGTATGTGAAATTCACCCACTTCTTATATAAGTGATATTCAACGAGGACCCTTCCTTTATCATATCAATCAACCTCCATTTACTGCACTGCAAAATATCGAGCAGTCTCGCCAAAGGAGGTTGCAAGGGCAGTTTTAAATAGCTTGATAGATGGTGCTCAAGTAACTTTGTTTCTGTAGTAGAATGAGGGATGTGAGATGTGTAGGTAGATTGAAACATGCAGCGGATTGCATCCGGATTGGTCTAAATAATGATTATTTCAAGTTAAAGTCCTGTTGATAGGTTTGATGTCAAATTCTAGGGCTCCTTCCCTTTAAAGGCATCATTTACCATTTGCAGCTAAGTGTAGCTTCAGTGCTTCAAAATAATTCTAAAATTGTTAAATACAAAATGTAGACAGTTGGTAAAATAAGATTGTTTCTTGACTAAACTGTCTACAGTTATGGCTTAGTGAGAACAATAGTGATATCTCCTTATGTTTTTGGCTTCATTGCAAAATTTTTATATTTTTAGAGGATGTTTTGTGATACAACTGACCTACACATATGCGTGATGATATGTGATAACTCAAATATTTTTGAAATCACTGTTTCCAAAGGTAAACAGTACCTTTAAAAGCTGAACGAAATCTTTCTTCTCCTAACTCTGACCTAGCTCTGCATCCCGGGAGGTAAACATTCCCTTCACTATTACAGGTATTTCTTTACTATCAGCATCTTGGCAGAGAGAGAACTCTGTACAAAGCCAGATATGGAATGGGGGAAAAACATGTTGTGTGTTTTGGGTCCCTCATTGTTATCAGCTCAATATACTGACAGGTGTATGGTGAGAGAGAGATAGTTAGCTGAGCCCAGGGCGCTGGATGTATTGTCCATAGCTCTCCATTGTCACACGACCTCAGCGTACTCTGAGCCGTGGAGCTCAAGTTCAGCTGTGAAATTCACAATTTACTGACATCTTTGAAGAGCGGCCCTACCTCCTAGTCTAGATGGTCTGCAGACCTTTTGATATTGGTCGTAACAGCATGGACGACAGCTGTGTACTGTAAAAAGATAATGAAGCTGTTTTGACTGTGTCAACTAATATGTGGGAATGATGTGTATGTGTTGGCATGCAATACTGTACCTCAGGCCATATATTGACATAGCTTTATACGCCTCTTCTCCAAAGGGTGCTAGAAGTATTAAATTGTACTATCATCACACTTGTAAAATACAGCATGATTGTCGTAGGAATCTCATCAGTTACTATACTCATTCCTTTATGTATTTATCAAGTATGGATGTGAGACCATGTGTAATGAATTAGGGTGAAAAGAGACAGATTGTTCTTGTTTTTGAATAGCACGCTGACTTGCAAGCCTCACTCTTTACCTTAGTACAGACCAGGGAGGTGGTCACCTCTCTGGTACAGACACAGATTGTGATCAAAAGGCGGACAGATGAAGAGGAATGAAGTATCATGAAGTCTTCTTTGTAGACTAGTTTGAACAAAGTGTTGTGGGTGTACAATGCAGTGTAATATGTACCAGTTAGTATCTGGTTTCATCTCATTTTACTTTGTGAAAAAGGAGGAATTGCAGTGGATTGGTTGTGATTGATGGTTTCTGGATAAAGACATGCAGGGTTTTTGTAAGGAGATTGTGGCCACCTCTAGGCCACTATATTTATCAGGATTAAATATCTCACTGATGTGACCACAAAACATGTAAACACCTTTGATGGAAATATGTGATAAAATTTCCCTCATCATGTGACCTCCGATAGTCTTGTCTTCAGCTTCCCTTTGCTTTTATTTCTGCAGGCCAATTATGCAAATGACAGTGGCATTTTACTGGGAGGCTGTTGCACTTTGTAAAGTGGTTTGAACTTTAATCTTGAAACTTTGAGTAAGAGACTACAAACAAGAAGGAATATTCCAGTCTATTATGTGTGCCTGTGGTGTCACTGTACATTCTGAATAAACTTTCATGCACACTCTAAATGTAGAGACTTTTCATTTATTTATTTATTATTATTTTTGTGTGTGTATTGTTCTGGTCCATTTTCAGAGAAATTTACTTGCATATGATATTTTATAAGACTTCTTCTGTTAAAGGACAAGTTCACCTTCATAAACATAAGGATTGAGAAAATGCAACAATATTAGTAGAACACATCAGTGAAAGTTTGAGGAAAATTGGACAATCAATGCAAAAGTTATGAATTTTTTAAATTTTTGTGTTGGAACTGCTGGATGAGGAGACTACTACAGCTTGTGAGTCATATGCGTACAACAGTATAAAGAAAATGTAAAAGAAAATTCAACATATTTTCACTTTTTTCGCATAATAAAAGAGCACTTGACTTGCCTCTTTCTAAAGGCAGGGGGAATAATATTACTCATAACATTTGTCGGTAACGAGTCAGGGGAATGTGTACTTTTTTCAAAAGATGGAATTTTGTGAAAAATCTCTTTATATTTTCCTTATATTGTTGTACGCATGTGACATCTAAGTTATTCATACACTGCAGTAGTCTTCTCATCCAGCGGGTACTGCACAAAAACTTCAAAAATTCATAACTTTTGAACGGATTGTCTGATTTTCCTCAAACTTTCAATGATGTGTTCTACTAATATTGCTACAGTGTACATTCTCTCAATCCTTATGTTTATGAAGGTGAACTTGTCCTTTAACAATTCAATATCTCTCAGAAAGATTTGTTTTCTTATATGTTAAACACAAACTTCAGTAACACAGTAAAAATGCATGAATATTCCACAAAAAAGATCGATATTTCACATTATTGGTAAATGCATTGATGTAGGTTCATATCAATCATGCCAAGAAGGAGAAATCAGCTCATATAACAAAAGTCTGTAACTAAGACTAGCATGATGTATACAATATGATCAGCATCTGTAATAATTGCATGCTGATTGGCATTGCTGTCTCTCAGCTAATAGTGTGCGATATTGATTAAACCCATAACATTTTCTCATTAATCTAATGGAGCCAGCCTTGGCTGTTCATCTAATTAACAAAGCACAACTCTCCTTGCTTCCTTCTTGCCAGCCTTCAGCTTCTCAGCACCTTTTCATTTCCCACCACAGCTTGCTTCGCCACAGCAGGGAAAATTACTAATAATAATCTAATTTATCTTGTATAAAAAAAAGTTTACCCTTTAATGATTCGTAGGAGAGAACACACCATCAGTCTGCTTCATGAGGGAAAATTTGCTGGATTTTCTAGCAACATTCACAGTGAACAGGAAGAAGAAAAAATGGTCTGTACGCTGCGTGATCAGGGACAGTATTGTTCTTTTGTAGACAAAGAAGGAATTGGATAAATGTATGCATGATATGTTCAGTTGAAAAGACCGAAGGGCATGAGTGCTTTAGAGTAATTAAGAGTTGTTTTTCTCAGCCTAACAACTGACTTTAGGTATAATACTATAAAGGCTAGTTTGTGGACTAAGAGGAAAGAAAAAGCAATGTTTGTTATAGATAAAAGGAAAAGGGCATCCAACCTCTTTTGAAATCTGAATTGTGCTGAATTTGTTGATATTGCGCATATAGGTAATTTGACATGATTTTGCAGTATTTTCTTCATACTGCAGTATTCAAGTGCAAGATGTTTGCTCATGAGCCAACATAAAATACATGTCATGGCTGCATTTTTTCACTTTGATTTTTTAGTTAACATCTTTTAATATCACATAAATGAGGAATATACATCACACAGGAAATCAGTCTTACTGATAACAGGTGACATATGATATTGAGATTACGATTACTTGATATCTTGTGTAGGCCTACACCTCTTCATATAATCACATGATGTACTTAGTACTTCTAGACTGATTAGCAACAAATCTTTCTTCATGTATGTTTGTAGTCTCAATCACTGTGAATGAGGATTTGGAGTCTATTATGTGCCTACATATTGTACAGCTATGATTATGTGTGGACATATGGCTGTAGACACAGGTGTGAGGTGTCTGGCAAGAGATCATGGTAGTGATATTGAATTTGGAGTCACACTGTCCCTCAACCCTGGTCTGGGCTACACTCTGGTCAGGCATGCCACTGGAATTACACCAAGTCTTTGGAGTGCCAGATTTGTCTGTGGTGAGAAGTTGAGGTTGAATCTCATCTTGTTGACTTCTGTCTGTGAAGAATCCCAGTAGCTTCTCTAGTTTGTGGTGAGTAATCTTAATGTCAGGAATCTCTCAACTCATTTGGGCCTCTTCTCAAAGAATATCGGAACAGGTGCGACAATACTCCCGACTGTTATCTTGTGATCCTCTTTCAAATAAGAAAGTGGGATAAGAGTAAGAAAGTAGGATAACTGCGTCATTAAACTCCTTACGACTACTTAGGTTGAGTCTCTCAACAATGTAAAGATGGCTATTGTTGGCTTGGCCTAAGCCCTCCTTCTAGGAAGGGTTTCAGTTTCAATGGTGGCAGCCAAGCGGAGTGGCTGGCAGTGGGTGTAAGGATGGGGTGAACAATGGGGAATGTTAGGTGAGAGGAGTCGCAACCATCACAGGGGGGCTCTGTGGCGTGAGAGGTTCTCTTCTTTATGGATGTTATACAAATTGTATCTGCACAGTTGTCATCTCCTGGACAAATTGTAGCTTTGGGCTTATCTGGGATCTGTGGTCACGACAAAATCTGATGTGGAACTATGATTGTGTTTGTAGAAGACATGGATGAGTCAGACAGTGAAAGGCATTGATCTGAAGGGGATTCATGAGGATGTTGGACCATTTCAAAATAGAGAATGAAGACAGGTGTATTGCATTTAAATCTCAGATTGGTTTATCTCAGATGACTACTGTAAAATGATAACAGACATGCATCGTAATGAATGAAGACTAGATTTGTGAATAAAGGCCTACAAATGTCTCTTCCTAACGCAGACACAAGAAACTTTTGGGTGGAATTTAATTTATAAGAATATTCACTCTAGGAGAATCCCTCTCTTTGTCTGTCTTGAATACATGTATGTAGGATAGAATGATGCTCAGATGGTATTTGATGTTAGATGCATCACCTGTCTATTAATAATCCTTTGGTCCTGGAGAAAATGGTTCTACTTTCAACTCTTGTACATTTTACACTTGTACCTTGTGAATAATAAGTCCCTTGCCTTTAGAGGTCACAAGTCAAACTGTTCTTTGTCTATTCACACTCTTTATCTTTCTCCTTCGCTGCTGGAAATTTGGGAGATTTTAAGATGATATGAAAACTATCATAATGAATCATATGATAGCTGATAAGCCAAGCTGTGAGCCATAGGTTCTGGATAGCTCCAGCAGATACCACAAGTGAATACAGTTCAGTCGAGTTTGTATTGTGACAGTGGTTTTTAATACTGTGTGTAAGGCCACTATGTTGTGTACATCAGTCTGGTATATCAAAGTCGGGTCTGCATGTCTTTGTGTGGTGCCTACATGAGTCCAGCGTTGCCTAGTAATGATCGTTTGTTTGTGTTTTCAGAACATGTGGAGAAAAAAAAAAAATCATGTTTTCACTGAGTAATGTGTGAACCATCTCAAGGTCCTCTCTATTCAGTGGTCAGTGACTGTGGTCTCCAGCACTGGACAATTGCTTTCGGGACAATCCCTTGCTGGGTAATTACTTTCCTTGTTGCAGGAATCCAAGCTGTTACATGATTCATCCTGAATTAAACCGGCAGTGAAGTCACATCAGTTTGATATCTGATTGCACTTCTTGAACTTCTGTGATATTTTGGTAACTTTTCATCTAAAAGTAAACCACTAGCCTGGCATTTCAAGTTGCAGTCTTTATCCTGAGGTTCCTCATGAGGAAAAGAGAAAAGAACAAGACATTCGAGCTGAGAGAATCCTTAAAAAAAACGGTCAGTGAAGTGTTTGCACACCTACGTCTCCCTTCCCCTGAGGGTAGGGGTAGAGTTTTGTCTGTCTTCCATGGATTTGGGCCACAGGAGAGTGAGGGTGTAACTTGTAAAGTCCAGGCAGAGTCTTACCTGCAAAATTTCCCCTTGGCTCAGCAGTCAGTCAAAGGGGGAGGGACAACGACGGAGGCATTATCCCCCCCCCCCCCCATGTGTGTCCCCTGTACACTGTCTAGAGTGAACGGTGAATTAATTAGTGTGCCCTTTTCTCATTTCTCTCTCCCCCACTCTAAGTCATCACATTATAATGTCTTCTAATCTCTATAGCCAGGAATGTGTTGTGGTTTAGGATTCACATACAATGTAACACTAGGATTCACATACATAGGCCTACAATGTAACACTGGACGTGAGTCAGTATCAGTCTCTTCATGTTGTTTTCAGCCCTAAGGAGAATACGTAAGACAACTAATGGGAACCTTACATTATTGTGTGTTGTGATCAGTTTCAGAGACTCCAACCCCAAACACCTTCTGATCTGGAGATTCTCCCGCCAGAAACCCCTAGCAAACGGGAGACTCCAAGTTGATGTGTGCGAAGCGCGAAGTTCCTAGGATTCTAGATGTTCTCTGGTGCTATCTAAGGCTTATTTTTTCAACATGCGATAGAAATAAGAAAGATATCCTTTCCACCGGGAGACACAGGGCCAGGGCGGGAGAAATCAAATCTCAAACGGGAGAACGGGAGATTGTGCAAAAATGGGCTTTCGGCGGGAGATCTCCCGTCGAAAACGGGAGAGTTGGAGTCTCTGCAGTTTGCTAGCTTCATTGCATTGCACCAGAGAGGTGACACCTCCCTGATTGCACATTGGTACATGTAGGTAGAAAACCGGTAGGAAGGGGTACTATGGAGCGAGAAGGCTATCCTGGCTCCGATATATTTGAGACTCCCCATAATGATTTGTGTACAGCTTTTATCAGTGGTCTCTATGGCCCGAATTCAGGAAGGTGATACAAATGAAACCATGGAGCGCCAAATGTCGCATGGAATATTTCGTTACGAAATCAGTAAGTTCGTAGATGAAATGATCATTTTGTAAGAAAATGATAACATTTTGTAACTAAATGAACATTTCGTCCACGAAATGATAATTTCGTTAATGAAACGGTCATTTTGTTGACGAAATGACCAATTTCGTAACGAAATATTTGGTGCTACACTTGGCACTCCATGTTTTTTGTCCATGGTTTAAACCATGGTTTCAGTTGTACTACTGTACCTTCGTGAATTCGGGCCTATACATGAAAGTACGTACATACCTAGCCAGAGAATCTCGAGTGGATTCAACCGTTACTGATGAGCGTACACGCTTTGATGCACATATTCGCTGATAGACATTATTCGTGGTTTTTCGAATGTACCCCAGTGGGCAGCGAATGAGGATTGATCATACAGGTTACAAATTACCCATGTCTCCCCATGCTATTGCTAAATGGGTCTTTAAGACCTAGAAAACATTGTTAGATTGTTGTAAAGATGCTGGGTATGGTAGAGGGTATCTACAGACTGTGTCATCACCTGGCTTGAATGCTGCAGGAAGCTTAAAATTGCTGAGCTAAAAATATTCTGGCACAAGGAAAAAAAGAAGAAAAAAGGTACAAAGTAGATGAAACAAAGTCACTATAGTTTTGCAGGATAAAGTTGAACCTGTACCAAGGGCATCAAATCAAGGGATGGGCAAAATCACAGACACCATTTTTATTGCTCGTGGTAAAAAGATAGTGACTGGTTGTCAAGACTAGTTACCACTGAGCAAGGAGCTATGCTAGACCATCTTTTCCACTGCTGAGCTTCTGTCGAGTGGGCTGTAGTCTCTTACACCATACCCAGATGTGAGAAATTTTGAGAGGAACATTCTTACCATGTGATCTTCCCATTTCCATCAAAATCAATTTCATCTAATATTCAAAAGTTGCAGTTCGAATCAAATTTCAAAGCAGACTTCGTGCTTGACTTTGAAGTTAACAGACTTAATGTATTTCATCATATTTTGAGATGATCTTAGATTTCATTGAATGGTCTAGATGTACAGTACAGTATGCTTGGTATTGACCACTCTTTGGAATTCATAATCTGTAGAACAGTTGTGCTGAAGAGACACATCAGGCAGATTTAGTGTTGTCTGTGTGATAAACTCTGATTCCCCAATACCATTTGGATGACAAAAAGTGATAGATAGAAGAAATAATGTGACATTTCTTGTGTAGGCTATGGGTTTCATAGGAATAAGGGTCAGACGATAGCAAATCAGTATGCATTTAAGTATGAGGAATTTGATTTTAATATGAAACCAACTTTAATATATACTATTTAGAAGAAGCAGAGCATACACTTTTATTATTATTGTTTTTTGTACAATAAATCATATATGTCGAGGCTTTGTCTCTTTGGTGATGGCAAAGAGGGGGTGGGGATGGCAAATATATAGAAATGACATTTGAACCCCCCCCCCCCCGATCTAATTGAAGAAGTGGAAATTTCATCAATAGATTTCAGATTTCATGGTTGACAACCATGCTCTGACTCCACATTTATTGAAATCCTAATTACTAGAGAGCACAAGTCGTCTGATTGCTTTAGTTCAAGTTTATCAAAATCACCATCAGTTTTGCCCAACTTTTGCAGATAAATTTTGGGCTCAACTGAAGGATTTCAGTCCTTGAACTGATCCAGCTTTTTTAGGATCTATCTTTTCCTGCTTGCACAAAATCTCTCCACTGTCTTTGATGTCAGTGCTGTGTTTGTGTGACCTTTTCATACCAAGATTGAGATTGGACTTTGCAAAATTCATGCATGACCTCGTGGTGGGTAGAAACGAGATGATGATTCTGATTGCCGTAGGATGGACTGGATCTGACAGATGGTGGAATGAAAATAGCTCAACCTTCATCAGGAGTTTGAGGAGAAATAGATGGACAGAAAAGGTGAAAGATGAGGGAAATTTGGGAGTCGTGTGAACGGAGAAAGTGAAAAGTAGCGACTGATTAGAAAGAGATAGAGAGAGAAGGGAGGGGAAAAGAGAGATATCGATCTAGTACAGCTAAGATTTTGATTGAGAAAGATGAAGGAAAGAAAAATTGACCAAGAAATATAAAGACATTTTAACTACAGATTAGGAGAAAACAGAGAACTAGAAAAAAGAAATGCATGCCGAGTGTATGAAAGTCTGGAAGAGAAATACTGTGGTGTAATAAAAGAAAAAGAACATGCCGGAACTTTAAAATGTTGTGGCTTTGTAGCTATATTTCTATAGGATATCTTGGCCTTACACTGTTCTACTGTACATGCCTCTTGATGTTTTGCAAGCGAAGCGATCCACTTGCAAGAGGGAGAAATGGATGCTCAAATGGCCGAGCAGCAATACATTATAGTGTAGTCTATGTCAGGCTAAGTGATGTCACAGTGTAGAATCCACTCAATAATCATAGACAGCAGTCATAGGATGACAAGCTTGGTATGTCAACAGACCACATTCTTATGGACTTGTACTCTAAATATTGTCTACTGTTTGTCGGTAGGTTATATGGCTGTGTAGAACATCTCATTATGTCATGCCCTTGGCATTTCAGTCATACCAATAGAGTGCTTTGCTGCTAGTGTAGGTATATTGGATTAATATTATACATTCCTCTTGTCACACTGAAACTGTTAAGGATATTGTGGATTAATGAAACATAGTGTAGTTTGTGATACAGTGAGGGGTCTAGTTGGAAAGGCTGTTCAAAAACTAGTGTGGAAAAACACATTTTGGAGGTGATCACGAATAGAAATATTTGCTTTTATTTTTATTTTTTTTTTACTGCATCATACCATGCCTAGCACATACAGTATAATCAGTGTTATTTTCCCTCGTGACATGCTGTCTGCCGATGTGTAGGATTCTAAAAGTTACACTTAACAAAAGATTCGTGTAGTATAATCCACACAAACATACACTGATTTTAACAATCATTATCTAGCATTCAGCTGGCACAATAACTGTGTCTGATTAGTCTAGATCATGAAATCTGCCAGACATTCTAAGATAGGCAAGTTTTCGTGTAGAGAGAGATGCAGTTGATATTGTGGGATACCATTTGAAGAGTGTAGCATTATTGTGATGTGTAGAGTAACAGAACATGATTCTGATAGTATAGAGAAAGGGGTCTGTGGATGAAGACTATAAAGCTGACAAACGTCGGCCAGGCAGATATGACACAATTTTGGGAGACAGATGGAGCGGATCGATTTCCATTCCAATGATTAATCATGGAAAGCATATAGGCCTGTGTGCAGACTGGATTCATCCCGTGTCGGCATGTTGGACCTGATGAGCTCCTGTTTAGCCATGGAAGGGAGAGGGAAAGGTCTAATTAACCTCTGCCAGCATCAGCAAACCCACATCAAGCCCTCCATAGTTTGACAGCCACCCATGTGTAGTGGTGGTCTCATATTTATGGCAATAGAGGCAGCAAAGGGTGGTGGGAGAGGGCTTGTTGTCAAACTGTCATTATTCGAGGTGTTCAAGGTTGATTTACAAGACTGTAACTACATACACATTTCTTGTTACTTTATCAGTACAGTTGGTCGCTTTCCTAGATTGCTATACTTATGACACAGATGTGGTGGGATGCACTCAGAGTTTTGCCTTACACACTGTCTATGATGATACTGAGATGATTTTTAGAAATCTAAGTTCCTTTTTGCCGGTGGAGAACACTGCTTCTGACAAGAGAACCTTTGTATGACATTATAAATATGTTTTCTTTCCTCTGTCTATCTATGCTATTATATCTTTCTTTATCTGTCCATCTATTTCTGTATTTGCCTGTCTTTCTGTCTTGGATCTATCTATCTATCTATCTATCTATCTATCTATCTTTATCCATCCATCTATCTATCTACATATTTATCTACTGTAAAACGAGGAATGTTCGCGTGCATTTTAATTTCACGAATTTCGCGAGCGCCAAGATTCGCGCAATTAAAATGCATGCGAAATAGTCCTTGTCTACACTATATGCATTGAATGCCAGTGGCAGTTCGCGAAACTATCATGCCGCAAAAAAGGCCGTCGGCTCCAATTCGCGAAAAATTCATGCCGCGAATATATCATGTTTTACAGTATCTATTTATTTATTCATTTATTTATTCATTTATTTATTTATTCATCTATCTATCTATCTATCTATCTATCTATCTACCTATCTCTATTTATACATGTATTTATGTATTTATTCATTTTTTATTCATTTATTTATTCATTTTATATAAAATATATCTACCAATCCACCATTTGCAGGCAAGCCTGTGTCTAAACCTACAGCATGAGGCCAGCTGGTGACTTTCGTATTTTGCGCTTCAATTTCCCGATATTTCCTGTTGAGCGATACTTACTTACAGTCTGAAAGAATTTTAGAGGAATTCACCGTACACATTTTGAAGGTTAAGTGCCTATTTTGTGAATTAGAGTGAATTAAAATGGTAATTGAGATATCAGTGGCACTGGTACCCATTACTTTGTATGTGTGTGTGTTTGTGGTGGGTGGGGGGGGGGGGAATGGGAGGAAGACAAAGAAGTGATGTTGATATTAAAGAGGTAGAGTGAAAGTATTTCATAATGGTGGAAATGTCTGTCTAGGGGTATGTTTATCATCTCACTTTTGGTGTAGAATTAAGGTTTCCAAGGAGATTTTTACAGGCTGTGATAAACGCAAAGCTGCTTGATTGTGGGGTTAGAAATGCCTTTCTGAAACGCTGTGGTTGAGCCAGAAACATGTTTCTGTAGAGATGATAAGAACAATTTGAATTGTTTTGAAACATGTTTATAGCTTAGACTATGATGTCAACTACATGATCTCTACTCCATGGGTCAATCAGAACAATGAAGCTGCCTTCCTCTCAACTCCTGAAAGAGATGATAAATGTAACAACTTGAGAAATGTGATCCAAAAGGACTTTTCAAATGCATTTCGATAGTGGGTATTGATACATGTTTCAAACGTGGGAAAGACAATAGATGTAGCCTTAGTCTTAAATAGCAAGATGGCAACTTATTGCCCTCATCTGGATGCAAAGGATTTCATGCTTAAGTAAGGACCATACCTCATTGGTAGGAGCTGTATCGTCGCTGGGGCGTAAGGCCTCGTATCTACAAAATGTCAAATGTTCAGGAGAGCAAAGAAACATGGCAGCCAAAGCACTGTATCAAATGGGATAGCCTTTCCTTTGACATGCCGTCGTGGCTTCATTTTTGGGATAAGACAGCTAGGATTTGGAGAGGACATCATTAAACTTGACCATTAATTAAGGAAAGTCATTTTCACCAAAATTTGAGATACAACGTCTTGTCACCCAAGCGACATTATATGACAAGATCTGTTCTGTGTCTCTAACAAGGAAGGGAATGAGGCCATCCCTGAATCTCACATAATGTCTTCTTCCTTTGATTACATGTACCTCATTTTAAGGAGTCTGTCTTACTTCTAGTTGCAAACATTATGTAGTAGGCAGTATGATCTATAGTCAAGGACTCTGTACTCCCTCATTGAGTGTGTGTGTGTGTGCGTGGAGGGGGGGGGGGGGGGGGGGGGGGTGGGGAGGGAGAGGGGTGGATGGAGAGGGGGGAGTGGGGAGAGGTGAATGATGACATTTCATATCAAGCCACAAAATCTGTTTGGAAAATGATACATTATGTATGGTGTTTATTTATAGATCCCTACTTGATTTCAATGCCATATCACTGTGATTTAGAAATTGATAGGTATCGCACATCATACATACTCTCTTAATCAGAAATTCAATTACAGGAATTTCATGACTTTTTTTTCTACGTGCAAATGTAATGTGAAGGCTTTGGAGTAATGTATATCACATGATATAGTGACATCATCAAATGAAATTAAAGGCTTAGATTAGATTTAGGTCTTTGATGAACAATCTGCAACAAAGAGTCAGTGTGGATGACCATGGTAGAAGGAAAGATATGACCCTCAAAAAAAAAATTGAAGGAAAATCAGGAATATTGTGATCACTGTGAGTAATGGAATGACTTCATGATATTTTCCACTGATTTGCTTTTTGCAGAGTACTACCTTTTCTCAAATTCACTGTCATGATAGATTTCCTGTAATCTACCCATAATTATGTTCAGTGTTAATCAAAAAGATGACTCATTTGGTAGTGCTGTGTCTCCTTTTATTTTAGTTCTTATGGGATATTATTTATTACTGGGTGTGTCCCACTAGTTGGCCACCTATCATGGGAATTTAAGCAACCAGGATTGCAGGAAATCTGTTGTAAAATATTTCTTGCCTTGTTCAGTTGTGTTCTACCATCCCCTGGATCCTTTGGGTCACTTTTGGTAGAATTAGGAGACAAGAGACGGCTTATTCTAGGATGTGATCTATTCTAAGCAGCGTAGTGTAGATAGACAGCTGACCAGGTTTTGTAGCTGACTGTAATACTGTAAATCCCCCTTTTAGTGCTCACTTCCCATAGCCCTGTGTCTGTCTAGAGGGGGTCTAAGAGTCTGCTACCTTTGATGTGGGATGGGATACTTAATAGTAGAACATTTCCCAATCTTTCTTTTGCTTAAAATGCACAAAATATCAAAATATACATTTTACTCAGGCATGAATTCTAGACAGTTTTTTTTTCTACACATCGTTAATAGTACACTGGCTAGCAGTACAATTTGAATGTATTGTTACAATATGTGAGATTTTAAAACGTTCTTTGAAGTCTTCCCCTAATACTTTGAACTTTAGGATTTCTTCCTGTGATACATGGGGCCAGTTATCCACCCACGTTTCTCCTGCTCTGCTTTCTTTCTTGTTCATCCTTTCTTATCCTCCTATCTCTCTTTCCTATTGTTCCTTGTGTCTTTTTTTCTTCTTTCCTTTTCTCTCCATCCTCCTCTTCAGCATCATTATCAAGAATATCCTCTTCCTCATCTTTCTCATCATAATCTTTTCTTTTTTATTGTCCTCTTCTTCTTCTTCGTAGTACTTTTTTATCTGACATTTTGTATCATTACATTATATACTGGATTTGAGCAGCAGCCAAAATTAAAGTACTGACTGGCTGATAATACATCAAAACATGTCATAATGACTCATATATTGATGATGACCTGCTGTACACGCCATGTAAAATTAGAGAGTCTATTTTTTCATGAATCTGGACTTCCCAATGATCTTGCGAGTGGTTAAATTCACAGTCGCGGAGTAAAGTACTATTAAATGCAGAAATGTATGCACACATGTCACAGTCATGTCGGTATTTTCATGTATCTTTAAATTCATGAATAACACTTGACTCGTGAAATATGCGAAAATAAAAACCTCGCAAAATATTCAGCTTGTATGTACACTAGTCCTTGTACTCAAGTATTCTTTGTGTGCTCTATTCCAAAGCAAGCAAGCACAGACACAGACAGACAGACAGACACACACACACACACACTCTCAGAAGACATTAGCGCATCTTGTGAGCTGAGTTGTTAAAAGCAGCTGATCTTTCATGCAACCATGGAGCGGTTAGTAGCTCCATGATGCAACAATGAGAGACTTATAAAGTGGTGTAATACCATGACAATTTGTTAGATCTTTATGACTGTGGGTAAACCCAGTTAGAATTGCAATTGTTTCATGAATTCTTTGTTCCATGTTTTCTGTTAATCTCTTATCCCCCTGTGCGTCGTCTATGATAAAAGAATGCCTCTGGCTGTGGATTTCCCCAGGGGGCTTCAAGTTCGTGGGAAAATTTGACAGCTTTTTTCTCCTTCCTTTTGATGGCAATGCCCCTGTCTGACTAAATGGCTGAGTACCTCTTTAGAGGAAATGAATGAATTCATCATGTGTTTATTAGGCATGAGAAATGTCTGAAAGACTGATACAAATTTTAGTGCCATCTTTTCACGGACCATGTACTGCAAAATTTGTGGAATTTCTATTATCGTTTTAGGGGTAATCATTGTCATTTGCAGAAGATGTTATGCAGCATTACTGCTATAATCTTTACATACTCTACAGGATAGTTTGAAGTACTGTCAGGTTTAGTAATCCATTAAAAACATTCATATGGCTTGTCTAGATTCCAATCATAATGTGTCTGTGAAGTCTGATCCCTACCTCACAAGGTCTGTTCTTACTTCCGTGCTGCGTTTTACTTCTGTTTTGTTTTGCCTCATATCAAATTATTAATGATCTTGGCTTAGGTATGTATGAAATAATAATTTGAATATAATGATAATAATGATAATAATAATAATTAATGATAATAAATTTTCAGCAGCCTCTTTTGCTACAAATAATAATTTAGTCTCTAATATTTCTCGTTATGTCATCCTGATGCTAGGATTATTGTAAATTCTAGAACTTTCCACTTTCATTTTTGATACAAAACAGAATCAAAATTCCAAAATATTGCACAGTAGATTGTGAAAGCCTCATCAACAAACGTGTATAATTTGGTGTTATGTTAGGATGTTGGTTGAGGGGATGAATGAGGGAAGGCTAGCATCAAGGTAGTGGGTTAGAGGAGGATGAATCAGGGGCGGATTCAGGAATTCCATTAAGAGGGGGTGCCTTTACAAAATTAAAGGGGGGTGCACACCCCCTCCGGATTTTTTCCTTTTTATTTCTTTTGTTAAAAAAATAATAATAATAAAGGTGGATCCACCACTGTGAATGAGGAGCATCAGTTATTAAGGAAATGAATATAAGGCAGATATATGAGGAATTGCTAGTGTTGAGGGAGTGTGTTATAGATGAGGATGAATGAGGAATGGGTAGCATCAAGGAAGTGGGTTTGAGGAAGATTAATAAGGAACAGCTAACATCATTGAGAGAATAGATAGGTGATTAGTAATTGATAGAAGAATATAAGATATATTGTACACTGAGATAGTAGATTTAGCGATAGATTGATAGGCCCTACATAGTCTGCACATTATGCAGACGTGCAGTACATATAACCATGGAGGTCTCTTCCCACCTCCCTGATATAACACAAACTGCACCCTGAATTTTAACTGGTTGTAGTGGCAAGAAAGGTGTTGTATATAGACCAGTATCTACGGTGTAGATAGATAGATAAATAGATAGATAGATAGATAGATAGATAGATAGATAGATTGATAGAAAGGTATACAAGTAGATAGATAGATTGGTAGATTGGTAGATAAATTATAGCTTAATAGATTCACATTAATTTGTAGTCATTTTCTAGAATGATAAATATGAATAGATAGAGAGATAGATAGATTGATGGGTGATTAATAAATAATTTGTATTTTTAAGGTGTCTTCATCAATGAAAAAAGTGTTCCACACATTCAAACAGCATGACCCTTAGCCATCCAAAGCCAGTAATATGGAGCTGAGATTAGTACAGGACTGATGATAGACAAACAGACCGTCAAACGAACAAAACAAACAGCCATGGAGTTTGGTCAGTGTGTGTTTATCATGAGTCAGGTGTGTAAACAACCTGACTCGCTGACCGGAAGTAATTCATATTTGGCATTTAAATATCTCCTGCATTGAGAGATCAACATCTTCAGAGAAGTTGCAATCACTGTGAGGAATGCTTTAACCCATTGAGGACGGACTGATTTTGCTACAACACGCATTTCCCATAGACACCTGTCTGAGTATACTCTGGACTCGTCTTCAATGGGTTAAAGGTTAGCCTTTGAATCTTACTCCATGCTGGATTATTTTCCATAAGGGACATATATTTTCATTTCCTCATTTTCTGCCCCACTTCTCTTGACAGTTACTAAAATCACCATGTAGAGTGGTTGTATTTTTAGTATTCTTTACTGTAGATGGGAAATCTTCCTTTCAAACTTGATTTCTGTTTTGGAAGAACTTAGAATGTTGTCATATCTTTGTCAGACACTTGAGAAAGAAAATGTAGAAACACTAACAAATATGTAAATCTACAATGCTACACCTGTGCCACATCAAGATGATCCTCATTCAGGCATCATCTTATGTGGCAAGATATGAGAGGGTAAAGTATTCAATATGTTCAAATTGAATTTGCTTTTTCAGGATCACATCCAGTTTACACCAGAAATTATATTTGTGCTATTCCATCTTTGTGTCCATGCCTGAATATCTCACTCCTTTTATCCTAAACTTGATTATCTTAAACCTGGAGGACATAGAACTCTAATGGGTGTGAACCAACTCAGTCTGAAAGGTGAAGATGTGATGAAATGTTAGTCTTTGTTCCCAGACTTTTCCATGTATATGTACATGTATACTATCATGGAAAGGAATCTCATCTCCTCTTGCTGGCTAGGAAATGATGATGGAGTGATTTGGGCCTCGGTTTGCAGTAGGTTCTGAAATTCTCACATAGCTGCTTTCCATCTTCATTGTTAGGTGAGTAAAGGAGCTTTAGCTCAGCTGTAATGAAAGGGAGAGTAGACTGAATTTTTGTACCTTAAAGGTGACAGAGTAGAAAAGTGAATTGATTCGATTGAAGCTGGTAACCTGGTCTGTGGTTCACTAAACTCACCTGTGATAGAATGCTAAGACAGCTCTATCAATAAGAGCTGGAGAGGCCTCCTCTGGTCATCGCATCCCACAGTGCACCATGGTTAGTCTTTCAGGCTCGGCCTCCAGCAATGTTCACCAGCGGTCTCTGCCCCCCCCCCCCCCCCCCCCCCCCCCCCCCCCCCCCCCATCCCAGGCTGACTGTATGAGGGAGGCTGAGTGGCCCAGTTGTGTGGAAATTGCCTAAATGCTCAAGATGCACTTCATGTAAGGCTGAGCTGAATTGATTTTGCCTCCATCAGCTGCATGGGTTGTTGCCTTGGAATATTGCATGAGCACTGTAAGGCAAGGAAGATGGAGAGATAGTATGATGGAAGAAGAACAGATGAAAGAAGACAGGACGGTGGACAAACAGGCCCAATTACCTCCATGGACAAAGACAGTGGAAAATAGGAAGAGAGGGAAAGCATGGGGGGGGGGTGAGATGGGGAGAGGGAAAGCAAGTCATGAAAGATAGAACATTATCCCACAGTTTGATCGGCAGACAGACAAGATAAAAGGAATGAGTCATTCACATATTACAATCAGTAATCAGAGAGGCGGTCTTTATGACTTTTACTGGTTGCATGAACCAGTGATGATGCGGACTCGCTTATGAAAAGAGTATTCATGTCTGACTGTTGGTAGTGGTCATAACCCACTTAGCAGCTGCCATATATTATTCAAGAAGATAATAAGATAGGTAGATATGGAGGGAGAGAGAAAAATAGCAACAGAGGGAAGGGGGGTGGGGAGGTAATGACAAGTATGGTGGAAAATCATGTGTGGTGTCTTTAAAGTGCAGCGTACGTCTTGGAGACATAATATAGAGAAGGCATTTTACTGTGTTAGTGTCAATGAAAGCAATACTCAATGTGACGTACACACACTGCCCTCACTTAACTTGAAGTGAAAGGCCGTTTCCGTCAGAATTCAGCTACGGTGCTCTCTAAACCACATCAAATTGACACCAATCAAACACACTGGGAATTCAGCTCCCTCTGAAGAAGTTTGATAAATCAAGCTTTGTGTAGATGTATCCTTTCATTGTGTCCTGCATGCACTTCTTATCCCTTACTTCTTCATAACTCCAGACTCTAGAGCTTGAAGGTTATATGCAAGCATCAAGTGAGGTTGCACTTTGTGGGAAAGGTTGGGGAAGTTTGAACTCCATTATTCTTTCAGGATCTCCCCGAGCTGAGATTATGAGGCTTTGTTTTCTGCTAGCATCTCATGACATTACAGCTTATGGCTCCAGACTCCTCAGCCGCTATGCAAGGAATATTT
Organism: Diadema antillarum; assembly: GCF_040938485.1. NCBI lineage: Eukaryota > Metazoa > Echinodermata > Echinoidea > Diadematoida > Diadematidae > Diadema > Diadema antillarum. The sequence continues at coordinate 4,180,324 of NW_027270890.1, read as the reverse complement.
CCCTTGTGGGAGGGACTAATGTATATTAGACGATGAACCCCCTGTAATAAGATCTTCCTTTTTCAGTCCAGATTTTGGAGAGTAGCATTCAGGAATGCTTGATAAGGCAGAAGTTTTTGTCTGTCACTCAGACACAGAAGGCCCGTTCACATACACGGGAGAAAGTGCGATTTAAAAATCGATTTTCTTATCGCGATCAAAATTTCAAAATTTTTTCGTGTGTGGACAGAAAAATCTCACTAATTATGATCCAACTTGCACCAGTAGTGCGATTTTTCAGAATAATCGTGATTATTTTGCTTGTTTACAAAATCAAGTCTCTTTGAATCGCGTGCGCGCGAAACTCTATTGGGACTGCGGGGTCAGTCTTCGGTCATGCAAGTTTCGCGCATGCACAATTTGGCCACTGATCGTTCTTTCCTTGCTGCGAAGTGCGATTTTTCCCTGTGTATGAGCGCTCGGGAAAAAAAAAAAAATCGAAATTTGGATCGCGATTGTAATTTCGATTTCCGTTGTGTGTGAACGGGCCTAGAGTTTACGCCCAACTAGCTCTCTCCTGAAAACGTTTCATCACAATGACATGTCAGCCAGCCATGCCTGTATGCTGCTGGGTGTGTTTGACAGATAACCAGTACAGTGACATTTAGATTTTGTTTTTCCCTTTATGGAAAGCTTTGTCATCTGATAAAGATCTGGAAGTGTTATCTGGACAACTCAAAAAAGAGAAAGCAGCCAGTTACTTAAAAACCATATTTATTTTTTTGAAGAATGACATTTTTTGCAAATTTTTCAGTTGGGAGCTAAGATTTGCAGAAGTATTGTTAATGCCAGCAAACTTGTTTGTCTACACAATGCATTGAGTGCAAGTGGCGATTCGCAAAAGTTTCATGCTGGGAATGTTTGTAGTTTTACGGTTGTCTTCTCAAACTATGTGCTTCACTTTATCGGCTGTGAACACTCTTATGCCTCTGGTTCAGCCAAGAGGAGAATTTATTCTCCATCGTCTCTCTCACATTACATGATGCCCTCTTTTAGCAATTTGAGATATCACTTAAAAGGCATTATTTACCATTTGCAGATGAAACAAAAACCCAGCTTTAGTGCTTCAAAATAGTTCTAAAATGTGAGTTAGGGATAGAAACAACCAATGTAAAAATTTGAACCAGTATAATCGATGTTAGGTATTGTTATAAATATATACAAAATATGAATGATAGTTATAATAAAAGTGTTTTCAGATTAAACCATCTACAGTTATGGTTTGATGAGAAAAATAGTGATATGGTGCATCTCCTTATATTTTAGGCTTTATTGCAAAATTTTTATATGGTATGATGTTTTGTGTTATAAAATGGGTTCAAGAATGTAGCCAATTGGAAGCGCTGAAATGAGTCACGTGTGCGTGCATTATTTTCTTCAGGTATGCACTAAGAAGAGTCTCTCTTCCACCTCCCTGGCCTGACGTACGTCACAATGTTTTACACTAGCAGTGCGCACTCAATCAGTTGTTACAAGTGCGTCACGCGCTACTATACGCGCTGTCAATCCTGTAAACAACTTCTAGTTCGGGCCGCGGGCTGCCACAACAGCCGGCGGCCGTTCTTGTGCATAACAGTACGTGGCGTACGTATACTCTTATACGTACGTACAGTACTTATGTGCGACGTGCGTAAATGTTTGGGACGAACATCTTCGGACATCTTGACTTTTGAGCGAGTGCTACATGTAGCTGACTGGTATTGACCCACAAAGGTACGTGAATAATGCTGTTAGTTTTCGACCCATTTTATAAAACAAATGATGCACAGGATTATTTCGTGGCGTTAGTGAAGGTGCGGCTCACTCTCGAGTATTGACAACGGTTGCAAACATGCACTCGGCTGCGCCTCGTGCATGTCGCACCATTGTCAATACTCTCGAGCGCGCCGCACCTTCACTAACACACTCTATCCTGTGCATCATTAGTATAATACAGCTGACCTACATATATCATGCATCAAAAGTGATATCTTGAACATTTTTAAATCCCTGCTCCCAAAGGTAAACAGGACCTTTAAGCAGACTGTGGATTCCAACTTTTTAAGTCTGTGCTCTGAGATGGTGTGAATATAAAGCTGGTTGTGCAATCTACAAGTACAACCAGAATGTAATCAGTACAGTTGACCTTTTTGATCTGTGGTGGAACGTTAACTTAATTCGCTTGAAATCATGAGTTTTCCTGTTTATCACCATACGCCATTAGTGGATGAATTGATCTGGAGTTTTGTGGTAGCATGGCAGATGAGAACAGGGAGGTGAGAAAGTCGTCTCTCCGCCATGATGAGAATGATGAAGTCTCATGTCGCGTCTTAAAGATGGCTGATGTTGTCACGATGAAGTAGACATCCTTTATCCTACCTGGGGGTGTTTCATAAAGCTGTTCTTAAAGTTACGAACGACTTACGAACGACTGGTGATCAGTTCTTGTGCTGAATTATTGAAATTCTGATAAGGCGCACCTGGTAAACTAGGGACGGCGAGCGACGCGGTGCGACGCTTCTGTAAATTTCTTTCAATTTCCGACGTCAAAGGACACCCAGCGACGGTTAGCGACGGCGTACAATCACTAGTTTAGACTGCGTGTCGGCGGGCGCCGCCGAGCGTCGCAAAGCGTCGGCTAACTCCCAAGTATACTTGTGAAAGACGAGCCCTCACAAATGGACCGTTGCATGTACGAAAAGGAGCTTACCTGGTGGCCGTCTCGCTGCGTCCGCGAAATAAGCTCCTTCCCTCTACCCTCCCGATGCGTCCCGATGCGTCTCGAGGCGTCCCTCGTTGAATGGCGACTATTGTTTCGTAATGAATAGAAAACTAAAGTGCTACTACTAGTGCTAAGCGGAGAAGCCATCGGCAATCCAGGATTTGGGGCCAAGCACTGTTTTGACATGAAAATTACACTTACTGATACATGTGCAAAATAATTAATGTATTTTAGGTTACAGAAATGAATTGTGACATGATTCAACTCCTCAGCAATGCAATTGCGAACCAAATTCGGCAATTAGTATTAAGGAGGAAATGCCATAAATATACTATTGCTTGATGCTTAAAAAATCGTGAGTTTACCGTTTAATTCGCGCTACTCGCTCGCTAATCATACGAATCCCCGATACGCGTGCGTGTACGTAGTCCAGCGTCCGAGTATACTTGGGCACACAATCTGCGCCCTGGGCTTGAGATGAAATTTTATGAAGCACAGCTGTGACTTGTGAAAGCTAAAACATCAAATGCAAGTCCCCGCACCGTACGTAAATTTTCATTTAAACGCAAGGAAGTTCATTGCTAAAAGGAAGCGTGATTCCGTAGGCAAATATCGAACGCAACCTTCACTAATCAAATGGAATAGAAAGTGCTACATATTACTAGCAGATGAAGCGGAGAAGCCAGTGTTTGGGGCTACGCACTGTTTTGACCTGAAAATTACACTTACTGATTTTCTAGGTTACAGAAATGAATTCTAACATGATTCAGCTCCTCAGCAGTGCAGTTTCGAACCAAATTCGGCATTAAGTATGAAGGTAGAATTGCTGCCCGATGCTTACAAAAATCGCGAATTTACCGTTTCGCGCTACTCGTTCGCTACAACTCCCGATATCGTTCCGAAAATCCCCGATACGCATAAAGTATTACTGTATGTGTTACTAAGTATACTTATAGCGTGTGGTATAGTGCACATAATCTAAGCACTGAAGCTTGGGAAATTTCAGTAGTTGTGAGAGGTAAAGGCAAAGCATCAACACATGCAAGTTCCCGCCCGAGAGCGACAAGCAAGTTCATTGCTAAGCGGACGCTCGATTTCGTAGGGAAAATATCGAACGCAACCTTGACTAATCCAATGCCAATTTGCGTTTGTTTCTAATTCAACGCAAAGTTTCAGGCAAAACTGTATTACTTATTTGCAGTTGCAAGTCAAATCTCTCACAGGGCCAGCGAGCCCTGGTCCCAACAACTTTTGTTACTGTCATTTTAAGGCACGACGGACATCCACTCGTTGGTATTCCAGAATGCGTTCGGAATACACTTTGTACCTTTTATCTCAGTGGCATGCACTCGAGAATGCGCGCATTCTATACTCAGTACCCATTCCGGCCGTCGCCTGGGAATGCTCAGCTTACAACAGGGCCTAGAAATAAGCCGGGCATTCCAGAATGAAACTGAGAATGCATCAACAATAAGGGTGACTTTGTCTAATCTCTCTATTGTCTGATAAAACCTAACGGTAACACTACCAACAGGATTAATTTGCCAGGGTTCACAGCCTTTGTCTTCTAGAACGCATTCGATCAGCCCCACGCTTTCACCAATGAGGTGCATTAAGTATACGTACAGCCGCTAAGTACTAGCTCACCGTTTTGCTTCCTTCGCTAGCTCTCAACGATCGAACATGTGGCTGGATCTCTAGCTGGCCTGGTATTGGGAAGGTACCAAGGTAGTCTTTATACAGGCATGCTAGATTTCGAATTTTCTATCAAAGGACATTTAATTCAGTTTTCGCCTAGAAGGAATAAATCAATCCTTTTGCATGGCTACGTGAACATTTATGATACCAGGGAGGTGAGGTCTGTTCGCTATATGCTTTTTTTTAGGCGAAAAGAAAGACAAAACAGTATCATATGACGTTTACAGGAACTCAAAAGGGGCTTTTACTCAAGACTAGTGCTAGAGACATGTCCCTAGCTCACTCCCACTCCCAGGCCAGACTGTCTAATTGATATCTACACGTGGTTTACAACACGGGTGGGGTGTGAAGGAATGCATACGCGCATTCCTTTGCTGGCAGGCAACACTAACTTATTGATTGATCCACTCTGCTTTCATGGAAATTTCCACAAGCTTTGCCTGGCTGGGGCATAGGTATCATTCCCATTTATTCAGCTAGCACATGTTCCTTTGTTTGTTTGTTTTAGTTTTAGTTTTGTTTTGTTTTTGTTTTTGTATTGTACCGAACTTCTTCTTTGTCGGGTGGGCTGGGGAGAGGAAAGATCAAAGTGAGCTGAGAGGGAATGAGACAGGGAGAGGGGAATCAAAAGGAGGAATCGTCTGCTGAGCATGTTGTCTCCTATACTTTTTTACAGTTCCATTATTATTGTCATCAAATGCCGATCATGTGAAATTAACCGGATTTGGATCAAACAGAATTGAACTGATATGAATAATAATATGAAAATCAGTGCTGTTGCTACAATACAAACGCATTCTACGTCACTACGAATGATTACAAGTTACTTATCTTATACTGCAGGACCTATAATGCATTACAAAGCGTTTTTAAAGTGACAGGGCTGTTATGAAATTACAGACCAGCGTGGCTAACGAGCTACCCTCACAACCATGAAGCAAACGGGCAAATTACAGATAGGAAAATTATTCGACATGTATTCTAGCATGTTCCGGAGCTGCATGTTATTGCTATTTACTTTCGAACGTAAAAGCAAACATGTGACATTTATTTTATCATCGTACGGAGTTGAATATTTTAATTTCCGAAAGTTAAAGGAAATATTCCACATTTATTTTAGCATCTTCCGGGGCCGAATGTTATTGCTATTTACTTTCGAACATAAAAGCAAACATCCGGCATTTATTTTACCATCGTCCGGAGTGGAATATCATTATTATTCATTTCCCAACGTCAAAGCAAACGTGCGATATTTATTTCAGCATCTTCCACAGCCGAATGATATCCTTATTCATTTCCCAACGCAAAATCAAATACTCGACATTAATTTTAGCACCGTACGGAGCTGAATCTTACCGTTATTCATTTCCAAAAGTATAAGAAAACATCCGACATTCATTTTAGTATCATACAAAGTCAAATATTACCGTTATTCATTTCCATATAAGAAAACATCCGACAATTTTAGTATCATAAAAGTCAAATATCCGTTATTCATATCCCAAAGTATATCCGACATCTATTTTAGCATCTTTCGGCGGTAAATGTTATTGCTACAGATTCGAACATAAAAGCAAACATCAGACATTTATTTCATCGTCGTACGGAGTTGAATTTTATTGTTATTCATTTCCGAACGTCAAAGGGATCATTCGACATTTATTTTAGCATCTTCCGGAGCTGACTGTTATTGCTATTTACTTTCGAACGTAAAAGCAAACATGCGACATTTATTTCAGCATCTACCAGAGCCGAATGTTATCTTTATTAATTTCCGAACGCAAAATCAGATATCTGACATAAATTTTAGCACCTTAGGAAGCTAAATCTTACTGTAGTCATTTCCAAAAGTATAAGCAAACACCCGATATTAATTTTAGTATCATAAAGTCGAATATTACCGTTATTCATTTCTCGAAAATAAAAACAAATATCCGACATTTATTTTAGCATCTTATGGAGTCGATTGTTAGCGCTGTTCATTTCCAAAAGTACACTGCAAAAAGTCCGGTGTTAAATAGTGAACACCGAGCTGGTGTTAAATTTTCGGTGCTCATTTATGGTGTTAAATTAACACCTCCGGGTGTCATTTCCAAATTTTAAACTGTTTTTTTGAAGAGTTTCTTAGTAACTGCACTTCTTGTTGATTTTTAATTAAAACAAGACGATCAAGAATTTTACATTAAAATACTAGATTTTTGAAAAAATGTGAAAATAAATTTACACCAAAGTAACACCAGCTGGTGTGGTCTCTTATTGAAGCTGGACGGGTGTTAAACCATTGATATTAACACCAACAAATATCAAATCAACACCATGTGGTGTCATTTTTGAATTAACACCAGTACAGTGTCAAAATAACATCAGGTACAGTGTCAAATTAACACCACGAAGTGTCAGGTGAATACTTTTCAACACCATCACAGTGCATTTTCAACACCTGTGGGTGTGGTCCTTTATTGAAGTTTGATCGGTGTTAGATTTAACACCCGTGGTGTTAAATCTAACACCGATGTTTTTACAGTGTATAAAGGCAAACATCCGACTTTTCTTGTTGGCCCGATCGGTCCACCAAAATCTTCATATATGAAATTTTGGTGCCCGACGTGCGTTTTTTGATGGCCCCGGGCCACCGCTAGTTTCGAGACCTGACGGTATACCTGGTAGGTACCTCCTAGCAACAGGGTTGGCGTCTCAATCTGGCAAGAAAAAATACGAATGTATATCGAACTGCGGTACGAAACGCAACTTTAGGCGACGAGTATTATATCGTAAAAAAAACAAACTAACCAACATACCAGTACAGAAAATCGAACAAAAACAAAATCTCTGTGTTAGAAATCAGTTTCCAGACACACTTTTACTCATTTTTTTTTTCACACTGAAACACAACGTGTATAATATGGCGCGACTTTTCTTTCTCACAACGCAACAGGGCGGCGTGTGATGTTCTTTTGAAGGTCAAAGACAATATTATTATAGAGGTGCACGAGGCCGCTATCATTCTTCGTGAATGAATGGTTTCAGTAACGCGTCTGCATTCTCGGACGCATTCCGGACGCCTTGAATAGAGGATTTTATAATCCCCATTCTTAGTCCATGGGCCAGGCCAGATATTGGTACCATCTGAGGTGGCAAAACCTTTTTGGTGTCATTTTGTTTGTCGGGCATAGATATGCTTATCAAGCTATGATAGCATTTCCAAATGAGTAGCTTAGTCATAGTAAATGAATTTTTAACCAATTTGGTCTCGTATTTATATCCCTTTACTTCTGAATCGAAACTAACCGCCATACAAAGAAGAGCACTGTCTTCTGTATGTTCCATAGAGCTGTAAAATGCAGCTCTATGGTATGTTCACAGGTGTTCTGTTGTAAACGCGGTGCGCTTAGTCTTTATTCAAGGCAGCGAAGGGAATATCCAAAGGTTATGATGTCCACAGCGCTTAGTCTTTATTCTAGACGGTGAAGGGAATATCCAAAGCGTATGATACAGTGTATATCCTTTTATCTAAAAACAACAACAACAACAACAAAAGCAATTCCTAGTGAATTTTACCGTATTTTTCAATCATTTATCATTTTCCGGTGAAAACGCTACGGTGAAAACGCTGATACCACGCCAATGTCGCTTTATTTCCCTCCAACAATATAAGATAATGCAAAAACAATGTAACGGTACACTACGATACATTATAATGAATGATATTGTAAATGAACAGAGTGATTTTTGTTTAAAACTGATGTATTTGTTGATAGGATAGTATAAAAACAGTATGGATAATCCCTTTTATGAGGAACTTTAGATATGATAACGGTACATTGGTCTAGATAAAGAACTAAGCGCACCGCGTGACAGCTGTGGACATCATAACCCTCTGGATATTCCCTTCGCTGCCTTGAATAAAGACTAAGCGCACCGCGTTTACAACAGAACACCTGTGGACATACAGTAGCCAGTGCTCTTCTTTGTATAGCGGTTTAGTTTCGATTCAGAAGTATAGGGATATAAATACGAGACCAAATTGGTTAAAAATTCATTTATTATGACTAAGCTACTCATTTGGAAATGCTATCATAGCTTGATAAGCATATCTATGCCCGACAAACAAACTGACACCAAAAAGGTTGTGCCACCTCAGATGGTACCAACAACCCATTTTTCGGGTCTTGGCCCATGGACTATCTCGGAATACGACGGAATGCCTCTATTCACAAGGCTGAGGGAAGTAACAATAGGGCATTCTCAGTGCAGGCAGAATGCGTGGACCGGGAATAAAGTAGAGAATGCCTGCATGCCGGACGCATTCTGGATGTCCGTCGCCACAGCATACAATTCATCACATTTTATTTTGCTTTCTGCTTGAATGTGCGTCATCATGCGTCCCGAGGAGTCCCTCTCTCAATGGCGACTGCTGTTTTTTAATGAATAGAAAGCGCTACACTGTACTGGCAAACAAAGAAGAGAAGATTAATCATTATCTTACAATGTCTTAATGAAGCGTAAAGTTACTCTAAACACTACGGATTTGGAAGTAAAACGTGATTCGTTTTCTTCTCTTAAAATGCGTTCTTTGAGACCTTCAGCAAATTGTGATAGTCCCTTACGTGCTACTAAGTAGGTTATAGCTCGTTATTCCGAAGGTTCGTTATTCCCGAATTTCATTTTCGGATTAACGAATCTCCGGAATAACGCCACGTTCGGATTAACGAACCTCTAGATATAGGGAATTTGCGTATTTCGGATCAACGAACCTTCGGAATAACGAACCTTCAGAATAGCGAACCTTCTGAATTTTGAATTGATTTGATTTGATTTATTTCATTCTCATTTTCATTTTTTTCTTTCATTCCACAAAACATAACACAAAGTAAATCTCAAATTCAATCATAAGCATAGTATACATTACAAAGTATAACAATCAATGGTAATCAACAAACTTGCAAAGATATGCACACATACTGGAATTACAAAGTTATGTTTGAAGGATTAAAAAAAATGAGAACTGAGGGGTCCACTAAAAAGCATTGCTTGTAGATTGTGGACCACTCTAAAATATCTTCAAAAATACTTATTATAATTACAAGTACATGTACATAATACAGAAAATAAGACAATGAAACAAAGAACAGAGGCACAACAACATGACATGACTAAACTGAGGGGGATACGATTGAAAGGAATACCCTTAGCAAAAAACACATTTAAGGGAAGAAGGGAAAGAAAGAGATAAAGAGAGTGCCTACACGCTGGACAGAGAAACGGAAAAGGGGATTGTGGAAGTATTTCGGACAGCTGGTGACTGCACGCAGCTGTGGAAAAGTTAAGGATATAAGGGGGGGGGGGGGGTCGACCGCATACAATCCGTTCGTGTTTTTCCCCTTATTTTTTTCGTTTGCTGGTAATGAACATTTAGTTTTAACTTAACGAAGGTGAGGTGTATGTATTTTTCCCATCATTCATGGGAAGAGAAGAAGAGTGAAAGAGGGAGAAATGAAATCAGACGGAGGACAAGTAGCTCAACAAGCTGTCTTTTACACCAGCATCAGTAATATCATTACCATCACTCAGATCATTTGGCCCTTTTCGTATCAAAATTAAGGAACACGACCACCATCATCACTCGAGATAACACCTAAGCAAACTAATCACAAAGTACCAACAACCTCTCAGACAACAACACAAACACTACAAAATATCACGCAGCACACCGAAGAGGCTGGGATCGAAGTTCCTTCGAAATATGCAGTACTACAGCAAATTGGAGAAATCGCCGTTACGAAAATGCATGTGCAGTAACCGAGGCGGGTGCTGTTCGTTATTCCGAAGGTTCGCTATTCCGAAGGTTCGTTATTCCGAAGGGTCGTTAATCAGACGCAAACACGCAAATTCCCTATACCTAGAGGTTCGTTAATCCGAAAATGAAAAAGGTTCGTTAATCCGAAAGTTTGTGGCGTTATTCCGAAGGTTCGTTACTCCGAAGATTGGTTAATCCGAATCTGAATTTCGGAACAATGAACCTTCGGAATAACGAATCTTAGGAATAAAGAGCCTTCGGAATAACGAACCTTCGGAATAACGAGCTGTAACCAGAGAGACACCTGAAAGAATTTTTACATACCGGTACTTCGAAACAAAGGGAACGAATAAAGTGACATTAAACGAAAGAAATCGTACCAAACGAGGTATGAGAGACAGCGGAAATAAAACAATAAGTAAAGGCCCTCGCCGAAGTTTGCAGCACCGAACACCACGCGAAAATTATACAAAGTCAACACGTGGCAACTCGCTATGACGAGATCTTGAGACAGACATATTTTGTTCTTTGTAATCTTTATCAGTACACAATAAACAATACAAAACAGAAAATGAATTCGTTGGACAGGAGAAATTAGTTTGTTATATCGGGTATTATTTTGTTACATCAGGATCTCCTATGCCTCATCGAGTTTCCACGTTACACTGGAAACAAAGTTCGAACGCTTTTTCACATGCACAAAATACATGCAAGAACAATTATCGCAGGAGCAAATGTGTCATCATCCAGTTCATTCCCAAAAATGATTTTTTTTTTTTCAGTCACAAAATTGTCCCGAAACGGGAGAGTGCCACAGAACTTCTTATAGAGTTCTGTGGAGAGTGCCCGTCACCTTCTTCTGAGGGAATTGCTAGTAAGCCTGACCAGACGCAGTGCAATTCTATGCAGCGACAAGGGCTGGGTAGTTAGTGAATGAGTTGCCTCCTAATCCGTCTTTTGTTCGCACGAGGCGTGGCGTGGACATTCTGTTTTGAAATCGGCAAGCCGTAATTGTCTCTGATCAAAGTTACTCTGTACAATGTACTTGAAAGTCTGTGGTGTAGGCGGTCACTGAGACACCTTCCGTGCAAGACACAGTACGATGCGTGAAAAAAAAGACAGATTAGTGCTTGTTCATTAATTTTCTACGCCACCACGCCAATGTGCTGAATACGCATTGTATCACGTTATGTGCACCATCTTGTTGATGAACCCTATGAATTTGTTTATCAAATCGTTGCTGACCGTAAAAGAGAGGTGGAAATTATAAGTCACGAACTGCCAGCCGCATGACAGAAATGTACCAAGCAAGCAAACAAGCAAGCACCAGTGAATGCCGTTTACAAACGCAAAAACTTGAACTGTTAATAGCAAAATCGACTGAAATCGTGTTTAGACTAAGTAAGAAGCTATCGGGCCTACTCGTACATTAATATTGCAGAGATCAGTTACATGATTTCTAACAGAAAGAAAACTCGCCTTTTAAAATGCAAGGTAAAACTCGCTCCACATCACAATAGGGCAACGAGTAAGTTCAGATTGTCTTTATTCACTTACTGTTGTCATATCACTACCCTGATTCAATTTTGGCTAGTCCGCAAAAAATTGACTAAGCAAACATTACGGCATACAATGTATTAGTATGCCTTAGTAATAGTATCGTCCAGCTTGTGTACCAGCAGCACGATTATAAAGATTCTCGACTACTACGTATAATATACTGAGCTACTGTACGCGATGTACACTGTACGTGTTTGTTGATTTACAGATCAGCAGTTGCGATCTTAACAAATTTAATTTGTAGAGGGAGACAAAGTGAAGAAACTCGCATCTGAACCTTCACCCCTCTGAATAATATCTTTCTTTCAATGCAAAATGTTTTGGGTATATTCAGTTATTGTTTACTATAAAACATAGTCATGTGTTATTTACAGGCTTTTTCATGTTACAACAAAGTGTATTTATTGGATTCTATACATCTTAACTATTCCAGTTTCTTTCCCCCTGACTGATATCACAAAGTCTGCCATAACGATGTTCGCTAAACAGTTTACGTTCCATACGAAGAAATCATGTCTTTTAAACGAGGAAAAAACAAAAACAAAACAAAAAACAAAAACGAACGAATGTTGATAGCCAAATAACTTCACAGTTCGTAGGTGAAGTTCCTTCAAATTTTCCAAAGTTGACGTACTTTTGAGCGTGAAATTGTCAGGATTTTGCTGTCTAACCGGGTAGTGGCTGCATCACATACTCGTAGTGAATTTGTGTGGGCATACGAGGCCTTTCGTATGTGTGAGTAACCAATCCCTTCCTGTACAATTTGTAGTTCAGTAAACATTTAGAATACTCAATTAAGTACACAATAATAAACTGTTCGATATTTCTACTAACGGTCAAAAGAAAGACTAATTAGAATCATGATCTTTGCGATGACAACTCATGAGCTAGTTCTTCGATCGATATTTCCAGGCTATTGACACGCGGTTTATTCCAGTGCGCGCATTCTTTCGTCTGGCACCTTGGGTCTGGCACCTGGTTTTGTGGAAATTTTCCACAAGGAGGGAGAAGGGTGGGGTGTCAAGTTTCTCGTAAATGCCAGAGAGTGCCTACACAATCTCTTTGCTTCAGTTACTGTTGTGTTTTTCCCCTTTGCTGGTAATGAACTTCTAGATTTAACTTTACGAAGGTTGCGAGCACGTGGTTCTTTTTGTTGTGAGGTGTATGTATTTTTTTTTTTTTTGCATCATTCATGGGCCGGAAGGGAAAGAAGTACTCTAGTATGTTCTGCAAGCTGTCTTTTACACTCGCATTAGTATAACTTATCATCACCATCACTCAGATCACTCACCCTTTTTCTATAAACATTCAGAAGCATGACCCACATCATCATCAAAGATTATTCCTCCCGTCTATATTTCTTTTCTGAATTATCCCCACTACTCGCTTTAATGATTAACAAAAATCGTAACTGTTCGTTACTTTGAAAGTTTGCAATTTCCGAAGTCTCGTTATTCGAAAAAAAAAATAAAAGCAACAACAAAACTGTGTTGCTGATTTGAAGATTCGTCAATTCAAAAACGAAGGAAGGTTTGGTTTTCTAAATGCTGTTAATCCGAAAACAAAACAAATTTTTGACCACATTATTCGTTTTCAGATTAACGAACCGTATTTCCCATTTTCAGATTAACGAACCTTCGGAATGTCACAAAATGTTCGGATTAACAAACCCTAGTACACTTTCAGATTACTATAGTAACAAACATGGAATTTGCGATTTTCGGATACGGAAGAACGAACCATCGGAATATAAGTACACCTAGTATCATCTCATATACCTGACTCTTTTTGGAATAATAACCACCACGCAAAGAAATTAACAATGTCAAACTGAGAAACTGATTTCTTGCCTCAAAATTTTCCCTGATGCCGTCTATATATTTCTTTTCTGAATTACCCTTCCCCCTCCACTGCTCGACTGAAAAACAAACAACAAAACAAAACATAAAGTTACAGTTCGTTACTTAAAGTTCGTTATTCCGAAGGCTAAGATTCGGAGGAACGAACCAACGGAATAAGTACGTGACTCTTTCCAGAATACAAACATCACGCAAAAAAAAAAATTAACGATATCAAACTGAGAATTTCACTTACTTGTATTCCTTGCCTCAAGATTTTCACTCCCTTCTATATTTATTTTCTGAATTACCCCCCCCCCCATCCCCTAATCGACTGAAAAAAAAAAAAATAAACGTAGTTACAGTCATTCCGAAGGCTCGTAAATTCCAAATTGACGAACAAGGGGGAAAAAAAGTTTCGTTCTTTGAAGAATCGTCGACTCGAAAACAAAACGGGGGTCGATATTAAATCGTTGTTAAACTCAAAAGATAAATGAGTAAATAAACAAATAGATAGATACATTTGTAGATAGATACATACATACATACATAATAAATAAATAAATAAATTTTCGTGCCGGATTAAGAGTGTTCAGACTAAGGCGCCTTCTAAATAATCCCACACACTAGTTACTTAAAAGTTGATGCCTATTTAGGTGGTCAAAACTTACGTTTGAAATGAGAAAGTGGGAGCATTTGCAGACATTTAAAACATCCGACATAACGTTTTAGCACAATAAAGAGCCGAAAGTTACCGTTATTCATTTCCGATTATAAGAGCAATCATGCAACATTTACTAGTATTTTAGCACCTTACGGAGCCGAATGTTACCGTTAATCATTTTCAAATGTAAAAGCAAACTACCGACATTCATTTTAGCATCTTAGGGAACTGAATGTTATCCTTATTCATTTCCGAACGTGAAAGCAAACATCCGCTATCTATTTTAGCATCTAACTGAGCCGATTGATACAGTTAATCATTTCCAAATGTAAAAGCAACAATCTCTTATTATTTTAGCATCGTACGGAGCAGAATATTACTGATATTCATTTCAAAATTTAAAAGCAAACATCCGACATTTATTTCATTATCATACGGAGCCGAATGTTATATGCTGCTGTCCACTTCCGAAAGTGAAATGAATCATCTGACAATATTATTTTAGCATCGTACGGAGCCGAAAAGTAGGGCCTACTGTTGTTCATTTTTAACGTCAAGGCAGATATCAGACATTTACTTTCCCATCAAACGCAGCTGAATGTTACTGTTATTCATTTCGAGATGTAAAAGCAAATATCCAACATTTATTTTAGCATCGTATGGAGCAGAATGTTACTTCTATTCACTTCCGAACGTAAAAGCAATTATCTGACATTTATTTCAGCATCTTCCGGAGCCGAATGTCATCGCTATTTACTTTCGAAAGTATAAGCAAACATCCGACATACATTTGATCATAGTACGGAATTGAATATTATTGTTATTCATTTCCGAACGTCAAAGGGATCATTCGACATTTATTTTAGCATCTTCCGGAGCTGAATGTTATTGATATTTGTTTTCGAACATTAAAGCAAACATCCGGCATTTATTTCACCATCACACGGCGTTGAATATTATTGGTATTCATTTCCAAACGTCAAAGGGATCATTCAACATTTACTTTAGCATCTTCCAGAGCTGAATGTTATCGCTAATTTACTTTCGAACGTTAAATTAAACATCCAGCATTTATAGCATCTTCCGGAGCTGAATGTTATTGCTATTTACTTTCAAACATAAAAGCAAACATCAGACAGTTATTTCATCATCGTATACGGAGTTGAATATAATTGTTATTCATTTCCGAACGTCAAAGCAAACATCAAACATCAATTTTAATGAATCAATGTTACTGTTATTCATTTCGAAATTTAAAAAGCAGACATCCGACAATTATTTTAGCATCGTATGGAGCAGAATATTACTGCTATTCGCTTCCGAACGTACAAGCAATCATGTGATAGTTATTTTAGCATCTTCTGGAGCCAAATGTTGCTATTTACTTTCGAAAGTAAAAGCAAACATGCGGCGCTTATTTATTATCATCGTACGGAGTTGAATATTATTGTTAATCATTTCCGAAAGTCAAAGCAAACATTCGACATTTATTTCAGCATCTTCCGGAGCCAAATTTTATCCTTATGCATTTCCGATCGCAAAATCAAATATCTGACATCAATTTTAGCACCGTATGGAGCTGAATCTTACCGTTATTCATTTCCTAAAGTATAAACAAACATCCGACATTTATTTTAGTATCATACGAAATTACCATTATTCATTTCCAAAATTAAAATGAAACACCTGACATTAATTTCAGCATCTTGCGGAGCCGATTGTTGCCGCTGTTCATTTCCAAAAGTAAAGGCAAACATTCTGACTTTTTCCTACGGGAGAAATAGGACGACTTCGTAATACACTGTATTTAGTTCTTGAGTCACTTGACAGATAAAAAAAGATCTCACCTCATGCATGCAAAATTTTACATGTATGGAGCTGCCTAATTAAGGCATACATTCGCGTATGAGTGTAGACCTACATGTGTTTTCATAAACCCTCTTCGATCGCTACTTTCAAAGTGTTCCCCGTTCAGTGAGATCACACCCCATAATTACGTTTTCTTTTCAACATCTTATAGCCAAACGAAACGCAAATCAACTCATAACCAATGTTGAGACAAAGGAAAGCGTCGGAACACGTCGCTCATCGTCAGGCTATCACGAGCATCATTTGTAATCTGGAGAGGTGCGTCTGGACACGTCGCTCGCTATTCAATTTGAGCACTGGCTGTGACCATTCAGAAATCTCGCTACATCTCAAGCGCCATGTCCCGAAACGTCGGCACTATTAAAACGAACACTTGCGTGAGCGGAGGTCACGCAACATAGAAATAATCAACAGCTTTTTTCGAGGGTGTCGGCAAGTGTCAGCAAGCGTCGGCAAGCGTCGCGGTATCATCAAAATGATGGCGCGTACTGCTTTGACCGACGCTTAGCGACGGAGTAAAAACATACTGCGACGCACTTCATTGTTCTCGCAATATGTCCCCGTCGCTGAGTGTCGCTCTCCGTCGCTCGCAGTCCCTACTTTACCAGGTGCGCCTAAGTATAGCACATCAGAACATGTTCTAGTCAATCTTAAAAGTCATTCGTAACTTTAAGAACAGCTTCATGAAACACCCCCTGATTGCTGGAATATTCATATTTCCCATGTCTGTGCAGAGAGTCTGATGCTAAAAGTGAATAGTATTTCCACTTGATAATGATATCCCATGAACACATTGATCATTGCATAAAAACCACAAAATTAGGTTGAAAATTTCTTTCAAAATGGAGACACACATTTGATGCTGTTTGCCTGCTTCTGGTTGTCTCTGTGTTTTGATGCCCTTCAGTAGCCATGTCTGTCCCTAGTCTCTTTTCCTAGTAGATCTCACTGTTTAAACATTAAAATGTCTCTAGGTGTGAGATGGAAGGGGGTGGTGGAAAGAAAACATTCCCATCCCTAGTCTGGGGCTCCCTCAGAGGGTGGAGACGTTTGGCAGGCAGCTGAAAACAAACTCTACTCCTACAGGCAAACAGGATGGCGTAATAAATAGCTTTGTCTACTCCGTCATAGCTGCAGTTATTTCTGAGACTCTTTGTGATATAACAGTCAGACAAGTAGCAGATAGATGGATAGATAGATAGATGGATAGATTGGCAGACAGACAGACAGATAGCTTTTGGTAGATAGAGAGATAGATAGACAGAAAAACATATAGACAGATAATATTGAAAAATAGATAATGTAGATCTATAGACAGATTTTAAGCAGATAGACAAATAATATGGATAGATAATGTAGATCTATAGACAGATTATAAGCAGGTAGACAAATAATATGGATAGATAATGTAGATCTGTAGACAGATTATATAAGCAGATAGACAAATAATATGGATAGATAATGTAGATCTATAGACAGATTATAAGCAGATAGACAAATAATATGGATAGATAATGTAGATCTATAGACAGATTATAAGCAGATAGACAAATAATATGGATAGATAATGTAGATCTGTAGACAGATTATAAGCAGATAGACAAATGATATGGATAGATAATGTAGATCTATAGACAGATTATAAGCAGATAGACAAATAATATGGATAGATAATGTAGATCTGTAGACAGATTATAAGCAGATAGACAAATGATATGGATAGATAATGTAGATCTATAGACAGATTATAAGCAGATAGACAAATGATATGGATAAATAATGTAGATCTATAGACAGATTATAAGCAGATAGACAAATAATATGGATAGATAATGTAGATCTATAGACAGATTATAAGCAGATAGACAAATAATATGGATAGATAATGTAGATCTGTAGACAGATTATAAGCAGATAGACAAATGATATGGATAGATAATGTAGATCTATAGACAGATTATAAGCAGATAGACAAATGATATGGATAAATAATGTAGATCTATAGACAGATTATAAGCAGATAGACAAATAATATGGATAGATAATGTAGATCTATAGACAGATTATAAGCAGATAGACAAATAATATGGATAGATAATGTAGATCTATAGACAGATTATAAGCAGATAGACAAATAATATGGATAAATAATGTAGATCTATAGACAGATTATAAGCAGATAGACAAATAATATGGATAGATAATGTAGATCTATAGACAGATTATAAGCAGATAGACAAATAATATGGATAGATAATGTAGATCTATAGACAGATTATAAGCAGATAGACAAATGATATGGATAGACAGACAGATAGATCAACAGATAGACAGATAGTATTGGTGAATAGCTGGAGATAGATGGATAGATAAACTGCCAAGCAAGTGATCTTGTGATCTGCTTTCTAAAGAGCAAACAAATTAACATAAACAGGAAACTTTGCAACCAGCTTGATGAATGAGATGCTCTATAGCTGAATGTTAGAGAGAAAAATAATCCTCACACAGACTCTTTTCATAGATCACTATTTGATTTAAAACGTGATGAGAATTAATTTTCATGTTTTTGTCCATTCCCATTTCGTCTGCACGATGATCAATTTACATGCCTTGGAGTCTTGCGAATTGATGAATTCAAGTATCACAGCTCCCTTATGCTGAACATTAGTTTTAGTGGCGGTACATAATGGCATCTATCCAACAACAAAGATAGGCTGGTCTATTGTCAGACCATCATAGATGATGGATTATGTGATGTAAACTTCTAGACACCTGCCTCCATAGATGATGGCACTGTGTCAACCTGCACACACACATTGTCATCAGATACCCATAATGCATCAGATACCCATAATGCATCAGATACCCATAATGCATCAGATACCCATAATGCATCAGATACCCATAATGCATCAGATATCCATAATGCATCAGATACCCATAATGCATCAGATCTGTTTCCACCCATGTCATATCAAGCCGTTGTTAAGGTGTAGTCTCTGTATGGTTGCCATGGTGCATGTTTATATATTTGCAACAACTTTTTTTTTTCTTCAATGCTCGCAGACTCTGTTACACCCTTCATTGTTGTGCCAAAGTCAAAATATTTTCACATTACAAAAATAACTGATTTGCATCTAGTTTATTGAAGGGGGATGAAAAATTTATTGTATACACTGTGCATTTGTGACGTGAGAAAAACATGCAGACTGTATGTGACCGTGCACCGTAAATATTCATTTTGCAAGAAAATAGGTGGGTACGTACATATAAAGTCTCTTATTTTTTCTTCTATAAATAATAGTGGGACTGTATAACAAATATTTGGGTATCCTTGAATATGAATGAAGCTTTAGGAAGGACAGTGTTTGTCACTTTAGAAATATTTTTTTTTTTTCAAATGTGACTTTTGGCTCAATCAAATGGGGCAGAAAAGTGATAAAAGTCAAAGTGAGGTGCCAAAGTAGGAGTGAAATGCTCTGATCAGGTATAAAACATGACTCTATGCTTGAGGATTGTTGTTACTTTGTGTCTTCACTGTACAACATCCTCAAGCAAGGGGAAAGTTATATGAAAAGAAAATTCCTTTCAGATAAAAAACAAACAAACAAACAAACAAACAAACAAACAAGCAAACACATTTGAAAGTCACAGAGTGCCATTCTACTCAGTTATGGGTGTCATAAATTAAAGTAGTAAACAACAGAAAAGGCACAAAAAATGAGTAAGTTTTACTCAGAATATGTTGCATGTTTTACCCACTCACATTATGTTCAGCGTTGGAACATTGGAATATCTCTTTCTAAAAGAAATATTAAATATCACAGGAGTATTAAATGAACTTCAAATGGGCTCTTTAAGCCATTATTTTTAAAAATACAATATTGTAAACACAGAATTATGTTAACAGCAAGTTATAACCGAAGACAATATCTGCAAAAAAAAGAGATAATAAATGAATTAATAAAACAAAACAAAACAAAACAAAAAATATTATGAGTAATAATTTGCTTGTTATACAGCTGATTTATTGTCACTTTGTTGATTATTAAGCCACTTTGGGGTGATCATCTACTGGCCAAGGAGACGCACAGCCCAAGTTGATTTCAACAGTAGCCGACCAGTAATGAATGATTAGGGTAAATGACTATAAGCAAACTCATCATGATAGACCAAACCAAATTCTGAATCACCAGGCAAGCTTCATACCACACTAACTTTTAAGATGTCAATAGCATTGGAGGTGAATTGTATGATGTTCTCAGTTTGGATGAGTGTAATAATTTCTGATATCTCAGAATGTTTACAAAGGAATGCAGCATAAATAGGAAGTTTATTGCCATGGTCGTGAATCATGTCTAGAAGAGTGAGTGAATGGAGTATCCATTGAAGAGTTCGGGGAGAGGGGCGGGATGGAGGGGGAGGGAGGGAGCGTTAAATAATAAATAAAACCATTGATACCCAGAGTGTAGCCTCCCCGCGCCAAGAAAGGGTGAGAGAATGCATTCAGAGGGCTTGGTGGGGACGGAGCTATCGTAGTTAATTACACGCCAGGCTGGAATATTAATTTCATGATGGTAGGGGGAAGGGCTTCGCTCAAAGCGCCATTATGTACATTTCCTTTCGCTTCTGTCGCCATCCTTGCTGTCAGCTAGTCTGCAAATTCTAGACTCTCTTCAAATATCTGTAGTCTTGTGTCAAGCCTACCCAGGAATTTGTATTCATCCCTCTCTTACTCAAGTTATTTTTTTAACAGTGTTATCAGCTGAACTGTCTTAATATTCATAAATGAACAGAAATACTAAAAACTGTTGACTATCAGAAACCATTGCTTGGACTCTTACTTGATTTTATTTGACATCTTTTGATTTTTGAGAGTACCATAGATTATATCCGTCTCTTACTGATGTGATTTCTCTGCACAGAAGCCTGCAGAGTCTTGCATAAAGTCAGTAGGATGGTAAGAAGTCAAGAGTCTGCATGTAAGATGTGACTTCTGCCGAGATGAGGGGAAGGTTTATGAAAATGTTGACTCATTCGCAGTAAGTGAAAGGCAGAGCCTGAAGCGGAGAGGCTGCGTGAAGGGGAGTTAAGGAAGGATCGTGTTTGCAGTGCTCGCATGCCGGCTGTGGTGAAAGCGTAGATATTTACCTGCCGTGATGGATGTATCTCCCACACTTATTGCCTCCCAACCGTCTCGGTGCTAGATATGACATTTTACATTCTGGCTGATGGAGACGCCTTGTTGCATGGCTAAATGGCATGAAGCAGAGAATTAAATGTGCCAAGAGGTCCTCTATAGCAAGATACAGACCATTGCATTCTCTACACACTGTTTTTGATCTCCCAGTATGATAATCGTAGTGATGCTGACACTTCAGATTAAGCTTAGGGCCAATTTTACAGTTTAGCATGTGAACACAAAGTTCTGTCACTTTCAGTTTGCTTTTTCATTTGCATTTTATCGTTCAATTATAAATCCTAAAGATAAAACTTATCATGGAAAAGCATATTTTAATTATTCATGGTATTACACTGTCCATACATCATGCCTTGCTGGACACTATTCTCTACTACAGTAGCAATTTCCATGTAGTCTTTATTGTTCATGGGTGTATCCCAGGGAACCAAATGTCTTTTCCAATACATTGTTATCTATGTAGAAGGAGATTGGCTATGTATCAAGCCATATGTTGTCTGTCTCTACTCAGATCTAACGTTTCTTTACAGTCTCATTAGGTGATCCGAGTATCCTCTCGGATCACCTTCTGTATCTGTACGGATTCTTTGTTCTTCTTCTTCTTCTTCTTTCTTTATTTCTGGACAAAAGTTGTGTATCTACGTACTCAGAAAGTTCTCACAGTATCAATTTCAAACTCATACCATATATGTATCATGTCCCAAAGACGAAAAATTTTATAAAATCATAGTGATCAGTCGACCGTGACGTCACTATGACGTCATTATATGAAAACACATTTTCATCCATATCTCATTAACAGAATAGAATTCTTCAATGAAATTTACGTCACATATATTTAAAGTCAAGCGAATTCTACTCATATTGTCAAAATTCATATTTATCTTAGAACGCGCGCGTATGCGCGCGTTGAAATATGTGTATGCTCAAATCGAGCTCAAAATTTTTTTGCACACGTTTCAGACCATTTGGAGCATTTTTTGAAAAATTGAAAAAATTGGACGGACGCGTACGCGTGCGCACATATTCGCACACACAGCTCATATGCAATAGACATTTTCAGTTTTTTTACACGGATCGGATGTCCAAAATGTCAAGGAATATTTCTACCAAGTTTCAAGTCGATCCGACTCAATATGACGTCATACGGGCCCGTCAAATTCAAAATTCCGTGCGTGCGTCAATGGGGATACACAGTGCAACTATGCAAAAAAAAACGCCAATTTTAAATCGGATTTTACTCGTCAGGATGGACGGTGACCCCCAATTTTCTTGACATATTCTGAAAGCTGATGAGTTGTACATGTTATTTCATGTGTTGGCTATGCTGAAAAAATGATTAAAAGATATCAAATTTCTTAATAAAGTAAAAAAAGTAAATTTTCAAAATGACGTCATCAAATTTCAAGTTCACTCGAGCGTATCTCACTTACCCTTTACCAATTTTCACCCACATTTCAATATGTTGTAGCTTATGAAATGTTCTTTCATAAATATGTAAACATAATGTTAATTGGATGACGGCATCACCTCGTAAAAATGGATTGAAAGTAACCTTGTCAAATTTGACCAGTTTACGTGTAATCTCTATGGGAGTGCAGTTTTTATGGAAATGAAAATTGACATTACTATTTTTATCGAGCACTAGCTCACTTATGCTTCGGTGAATTTCTCCAAGATTTTGATATGTTGTAGCTGAGACTTTGGGCTATCGTAGTTTGCCCTTTAATTTTTCATACGTTGTCGGGATCACGTCCAAAAACTTGGTTGAAATTAAAGCTTATCTTGATGTATTTTCATATTCCTTTCTTTTTGCAATTTTCTTTGCAATTACTCAGGAAAAACATACCCTATCACCACCATATCTTGCACATGTTTAGGTCATGTCACGTACATTATTTCATAAAATAAGTACTACTTGATCAGACGCCATCTTGGGTATGTAAATTAGGGTCAAAGGTCATAAATGTATCATCCTGTATCTTGGTGAGTACATGTTCTTTCTTTCCCATATTTTGTACATGTAAAGACCATGTTTCAAGGATCATTTCACAAAATAACCACTTTTTGCTCAGATGTCATCTTGTCCGTGGAAAGTGGGGTCAAAGGTCAAATATACTTCATTCTGTATCTTCGTTAGTGTACACGTAATTGTGTACCATAGATGGCAGATCTGACTTCCTTTTCTAAATGAGAATCCAAACATCACACGGCCAATGTCCACTAAACACAGATGAAACCGGTATGGTCATGCCTATTGGAATCAGGAGACTCAAACAGTTGATTTCCGAACAGATCGGATCACCTAATTTGTCAGTGTTGACAAATTCCGGTTCTAGTTTCATTTGGGTTTTCTTCATCTTTTCAGTGCTGATGGCCAGAGAGATGGTTGTCTGGTATTATGTGTTTTGAAAATAGTTTCTTTCTCTCCGAGTTCTGGAATAAACAGACAGTCCCTCCCTCATTTCCATATTCACTGGCAAGCATGTATTGATTGACCATCGATTTCAATTCATACATTCAGTTTTCCTGTGTCCTTCTTAATTGCTCTGTTTCTCTCTGTGTAGCATACAATAGCCATCCTCATCTATCTACTCACTCTGTTTAGAGGCAGGTGTCCATAAAATGGTGTATCAAACCAGAGTTGAGAATATTGTATGTCTGTACTGGGTGTGGGTCTTATTATGATAATAAGCCACACTTGTCTAAGTGTTATAAGCGTGAAGAAGGAAGGCATAGTAGAGCGAGTGCATTTGAAAATCTCATAGTGTGAAGGGATGGTTACCATGACTACCAGCTCTCTCTCTCTCTCTCTTTCTGTCCCACTTCCCAGCCCAGAAGTGTGAGGGTGGGGCTCTGATGGAATGTTATGTAATGAATACCCACCAGATTTAATTAGAGAATCAATATTCAATGGTACAAACACCTACCTAGGAATTTGACTTGTGATTGTGAAACTGGAATAGGGGATACAGTGAGAGTTTTTTGATAGTGTACATGTAGCTTAAAATGGTATCCCACCACTCTTACCAGTCTGCAATAACCAGAACCAGAGATGCACAGTTTTATTGGGATAAAATGATATCACATAATAATGCACTCTGTAGTTTTTATGCACCTTACTATGATAGCCTTGAAAGATATAATGTGATAGGTGGACAAAGATATAGTATGTAAAAATATGGATTACCAGGGTGTGTTTCAAATTTTGTATTTTGGAGGGAGATCAGTTATGTCATCTAGTCCCGATCTTTTTCTCATCATTTCCAGACCTATTATGAGTTTAAGATCTACTGAAGATAGTGCATTGAATCAATAAGGATGTGTAGTTATAGTGCATGAAATGTGATATCATTTGGCAGTATATGGGTAATGTGATTAGACTGGAGAAAGTGACTGTCAAGGGGCAAATATTGGTGTTTTTTTTTTTACATACTTACACAGAAGAGTGGTCAATATGAAATATTATGGATCTCTTGGTAGCAGTTCATTTTGTGATTTGATGCTCCTCATTGATGAGGGTATTGTTGGCATTATATCTTATAAAATGTGATTATATGTTGGACTGGGCACAGTTAGCCAACCATCTGGCTTACCCTCTATTCTTCTGTTGTTGTTGTTGTTTTTTTTTTTGGGGGGGGATTAGTGGTATGATTAAGATAATCTTAATCATCTTAGAGGTTACTTGTATTTGTTTTGAAATGTTATATTATTGGTGTGGATATTTATTTTGACGCAAATAAAGGTGTGATAGATTGTAATAGGCAAGAAAAGACTTTGTGATTTGCTTTATAGTGTGTGATATAAGAAAGTGATAGCCTTGTCAGGTGGATTAGTCTGAGAGGTATATTGCCATAGGGATCTATTTAAGTCCTTCAGACAAACGTTTTGACAGGAAGATTTTTTTCAAGCTTGAAGGAAGTAAGAGTACCAGGGGATTAGAGCTGTTTGCTGTAAACTAATGGTATCGTGACAATTGAGAAAAACATTTAGCTGATGAAAGGAGACAAGATAAGTGAGGCGTAAATTGGCCAAGCTGTCTTGTCTGTTACCTTGCATACTAAGATCGCTCCAAGGCATGGATTGTAGAACTATGGTGAGGATTGCTTTCATTTAATCACGCCATTTCTTCAAGTCTGACTTCATGGAGCTACCATTGGTTTGTATGAAATCAAATGAACATAGTCTCATGCTAAGGTCATTTTATATCATCTTTTAAAATCATACTTACAATAGTTTGGGAACTATTGGCCAGTCAGTAAAATATCAGCATAATTTTATTCCACTGTTGACGTATAAAATTTCAAGCATATCACGTCTGTAAGTGTCGTGCATTTCTTTCCAAAGCAATTCTTGATCTTGTCATAAAATGCAGTGTGCTGCAGTTTGATATTTGTTTTTTAATTGAATGATGGAACTGAAAACCACAATGAATACTTCTTTGATGTCAAATGGAATATCACACTTCTATTGACGTCTGAGAGCTGAAGATTCATTTTAGAAGAGGAATGTATGAAAAATGCCACATTTTTTCCCGTTTGGTCCTTGAGCCGACGAGGAAAGTAATCCGAATGTCGCCAGTTTCCCCCCTTACCTGTGAGGGCCCCTCGCTTTTCCTTCATGTCCGCATGCAGGTGAGAAGCGGGGAGTGATGAGTAATGGTGAATACCTGACGAGAATAATCAATGAGGGGCCATTGCATGCTGGGAAGGGGCCTAGTCTGGTGCATTCAGACTGAAGCAATCCCCTTTTGATGAGGTGTCATACCTCTGGTCTCTGTTACTGTATTACATTATTTGTGGAGAAGATGCCCCAGTCTTAAAGAGGGTTGCATATTATTTGCATGATTAAGACGTATTGACCACAACCTTTCACCTGATATCACCAAATGTAGAATGCAACAGAATTCATTCTTGTCATCGTCCGAACTGGGTTCTGCTCTTGTTCATCTATCTGGCAAAGAAAAATAGCAATCACAATTAACTCGTTGAGGACGGGCTGATTTTGCTATAACATGCATTTCCCATAGACACTTGCCCAAGTATACTTGGGACTCATCCTCAACGGGTTCAGGGATTGGCAGTACTCAAGTGAGCAGGAGATATATTGATCCATCTTTAGAAGCAATGTCTTCTGGACCATATTTCATTGTGATGGGGCCTACATGAATATTCATGTGATTTCTCTGTACTCGAATATTCATGAACTTTCCTTTTCCCGGTCTCACTCAGCCTCTAGTAGCCTCCTTGTATTTTGTGATGCATGATGCTGTTGAGTGTGTTTGCTGGTTCATTCCGTCTGGCCATGAAATGAATGCTGTGGCTCGTTGTAATTATAAACCAGTCCTAGAATGCTTTTTCTCCAAGCTGTTCATGGCGAGAGAAGGGATGTCTTTGAATCTTGAGAGATGGAGGTACTCCCTCGGTGATTTGGTTGTCTCCTGGCTCAGTGGTAGTCGGATGTGAGCTCATCACTTCAGCTTGCACTTTTTTTTCAGTTATAAATCTTCAGTAGGTTTGAAGATAATGTTAGAAATTTAGAATAAAAATGTGAGGTTGGGAATGTGTGTAGTGGCAGAACACTGAAAATTCATCAACTCTCTGTTTCCACCATCTGTAAAACACATTTTTTCTATTGGGCACTTTGAGATTGAAAAAAAGAAGAAGCACCTACCCCAAAAGAATGTTTGTTAGCTCTTTGATTGAAGACTAGCAGTAGCCATGAGCCAAGAGAAAGGTGTGTAAAGAGCTCTTGGGTAATGGACTGATGCCCTCCTCTCTTTCCTCTCTCTCTCCATCTCTCCTTCTATCTATCTCTCTCTCTATCTCTCTCTCTCTCTCTCTATCTATCTTTATCTCTCTATCTATCTCATATTGCTTGTCTCATCTCTGTTGTGACTCTCCCTTCCCACAATGCATCTTGTCTCGTGGAGTCCAGTCATCGAGAGGGATGTGCCCTGGCTGGGGATGTGGAGGGAGTGGACAGATGAGACCAAATCATGAGGAATGCTGTGCATGAATATAGAGTTCCAGTTCTCACATGAATATGAAGGGATGGGACTATGGGCACTTCTATTTGACCTCCGTCAGTTTATGACTTCATGAACATGATGTGAAAAAAAAAGAAATTACTCGCAGACAATATGTTCAGATACATTGTGGCATTCACAGCTTGATTGAGATGTTATGGTTGAATTTTTGCATTTGACCTTCTTTTTTCTCCCCCCCCCCCCCCCCCACCCAGGGTATGAAATTCAGAATGCATTTCGTTTACATCTGGTTGGTTGTTAATCTGTCACAGACATTGGACTTTGAGTCAGATGGAATTGTTGATGTAATCAGAAGAGATGAATATTCTATGATTATTTATGACTTGTAATGTGTGAGGAAGGAAAGGTCTGGTGTGTGACGTGTGGTGCTAACATGGAGGATCTCCATCATCATACGAGATTGAACCAACGAGGGGCGTGAATTGAGCTGGGGGGGGGGGGAGGGGGGGGAGGGGGGAGGGGGGAGGCTCAGGAAACCATCTGCAGACTTTGTGAGATGGTTGCCATCGGCAACAATCCTTCTCTCCCTGCTAATATTGTCTTATGAAATGTGGTAAGGACTCTGGCTGTGCTACCCTTAATTCCTTCTTACATGCAAATAAATGCTTTCCCCCCTAAAGGTTCCCGCAATCTATCCCCATCTTACCTGTCTGTCTGTCTGCGATGTGTCTGTATGTCTGTCTGTTTGTCTGTCTAGATCTCTTCCTTCTCCGTCCCTGGGATCTGTCTTGAGTTGTGGCCCCCAGAAAACTTAAGCAGATTGGACTGGCGTTGCCTGCTTCCATGATCCCTGACATTTGATGTGGGGATTTTATCCTGAGTAAATTGAAACATTAGATTGCTTCAGGAAAGGCTCAGCTGTGGAGGGCCATTTAGGACAAAATGTCTGCTTTAAACATGAATGCCTCAAGGCTTATGGTGCAGGCTGTTCTTAATAAGCTCAAAGTGTTCTATTGAAATCATGCCTGTAGTTCTTGGGAAATGGGCAGGAGGAAATCTGAAAAGATCTGAGAAGAAATATTAGGAAAGATTAAAAAGCATTTGAAACCCAAACACACGTTTCTGACTGTTACAGGTATAAACATGTCAAATAACAGTGATTCTTGGAACCTTTTGATATTGTCTAAACTCCTGCCTACTAGCGTGCATGTCTACATGTAGAAAATACCAGTGATTGGCTGACATGTTCCTATTCCTCTGAACCCCTTTTAGTGTTAGGTCAAAATGATTAAGTGCGACCTTCTTCTCCTGGCTGCCTGATGACTTAAAAGCAGCATCAAAGTTTGACTGTAAATGAAGCAATCTATATTCCGTCATGCTGTGATGCACCTGCTCAAAGCCCCTCCTTGACTGCCACGGTGATCTTACAACGACATGAAAACCAATGAAGACATGTAGTCACGGTAACAAGTGTGCAGGGATTTCTCCACTCTTGTGAACTTGATGGTGATCAAGGTGTTATAAAATGCATGACATTAGAAGCAAATCTTGAAGGGCGGTAAAATTCAAAGACAAATAGTGTGCACAAGTGTGATAAGAGGAAAACTGCTTTAAATGGAAAAATTCTTTGCTCTATAGTGTATGTCATGACTGTTGATGCAAGTGAACTTTGTAGAGTAAATAGCACTTTCTAAAAGGGAACACATACAACCAGTTAATCATGTACTGTAATAACCAGAAATATTTGTGGCTTGCAATCTTTGCGAATTGGAGCCGACTGCCTTTTTTGTGCCATGAAATTTTCACAAATTGCCACTGGCATTCAATGCAAATAGTGTAGACAAGAACTTTCACATGCATTTTACTTTTGCGAATCTTGACTCCAGCAAAATTTACGAAATTAAAATGCAGGTGAAAATGTGTTGCAAAATTTGGAATATGTGCAAAACCGACCATTGTAATATGCATACTATGAAAACAAAATTACCTTTAACGCACTGAAGACTGGCCCCAAATATACTCGGGCAGGTGTCTATGGGAAATACATGTTGTAGCAAATCAGCCTTTCCTCAACGGGTTAAGGGGAGATTCTTTAATTGCAAGAGGAAGTGAAGAGACAGATCATCTTTCATTCAAACTGATGACATGAATAGTTTGACCGTGGAAAGATGTAGCCTTGACCATG
This sequence comes from Diadema antillarum, assembly GCF_040938485.1. Classification (NCBI taxonomy): domain Eukaryota; kingdom Metazoa; phylum Echinodermata; class Echinoidea; order Diadematoida; family Diadematidae; genus Diadema; species Diadema antillarum. Next base: position 4,150,784 of record NW_027270890.1, on the reverse strand, counting down.
AAGTATTGATCTCCAAAATCATGTAATAATGGTTTCCACGGCGAGAGGTGTCGTACTGGGACCGCATCCTCTCTGACTCCGGTATACAAACCATCATGTTCCTTGTCAACGGAGGATGGAAAACTCATCAGGGCTAATGGAATGAATAGTGATTAGGGAGAGATGGTGTAACAAGCATGTATGATGGGGGATGGAGGGATAGGAGGAAGATGGAAAGAAGGATTTGAATGAATAGATCAACTGAAAGTTTGAAAGGAAAACCAATTAAAGAATTTTATCATGCTTTCTTAAATCCTTTAGGATAGGATGCTATTTATAAAGAAAAGAGAGAACAGAGATTTTACGTTGTAAGTGGTGCAGAGAATGAAGAGAAATCATACATGGACCTCACAGACTGTGGCTTCTGCATTTTCATGCCATTTTAGGTTAGCTGAGCTTGATGATGGATATTTCTGAATGATATGAACAGGAATTATGATAGGTTAACTAAGAAAACATTTCCATGAGATAGCTTCATCAGCAGTAGATTTGAATTGATATTTGAAATTAAAATTTAATAACATTTGAAACTCATTCAAATTATTTGCTTTATGATACATCAATGTGTTTTTTTTAAGTGAATTTTTCCTTTGTAAGCTTCTGTCAAGTGGTGCAAGTAATATTTTTCTCTATGCGACCCCTGTAAGATAAAAATTAAAAATATCTGATCGATGGCTGGGTTTTACTGTTTCATGATATAAAAGAAGGTGAAGTAGACCTGTTCAAAAGTGTTACAATTAAGTAAAGTTTTGTAAATGTTACCACATTTTTTTCATAAGATTATGTTTAAACCATGAGTATAACATGTGTCTGTACCAGGTGAACTACATCTAGAAATGAAGTTAAATTTTTTTTTTTTAGTTATCTATTTATTTTTATTCATTTATATATTTCCGTTTTGTGTCTCTTTTTTTTGGGGGGTGGGGCATGAATAGTGAAGAGGTCATTGACCTGTTACCCAGTGGAAAGAATCTTCAGTAACTTTTTGATGACTTGTGTATTGTAAAAGAGAATTTTCCTTATCTAATCAGCAAACATAATGTATAAGTACTGTAGATGGATTCCCATGTCTAATCAACAAACATGATACATGTACATCATATGAGAGCTCCAGGGTTCACTAACTCTCTCGTCATTGAATATATCTCACGAGGGGTTTAGACTTCCTCCTCCAGAAGTTATCTTCCTTTGTTTAATATTTTGATAATGGCTTTGTTATGATAGCGAGAAGAAAGCCTTATCATGGACATCCAGGGATGTATACAACCCAAGGCTGACAAATGCACTTTCATTTGACAAGCACTCAGACATATCATACAGCATGAATACCTGAAAGGATACTCAAGGTTGATAAGAAGCTGATAGAGATAGTGAGAGATTCAGACATCAGCAAAATAAACTGGTGAATTGGTGGATACATTATCGGAGTGAGAGATAGATTTAAAAAAAAAAATATGATATGTAGAGATGGATAACAATCTAAATAAAAATATGATAAGACAGGAATGAAAAGGGATGGAAAAGATAGATGTAGATAGAGATATATCAGTAATGAGAGAGAGGAAGAGATGTGGTTAATAGGAAATTAGAATGAAAACCAACCAGGATATTAAAGAGAGAAAGATAGCAAAGCTCTATACAGACACTGAGAGACGAACCATACCTAGTGAATCCATTTACAAATACAGTACAAGGCTTACCTGAATTCACACTGCAGAAAATCTGCAGTTTTTCAAATATTAATCAAATTTTGTCATATGATGGGCAGATTAATAAATCAAATTAAAAATGCTGATGTAGTGAGCTTGTTCCTTGAGAAGGAGAAGAAAAGTGATCAGAGGAAGGAAATAGGGTTTAGATCCGTGTTGGCAGTCTAAATTGCTTGTCTGACTCGGTGTAGTGAGTCTCATTTGATTGTTAAGTGACTTGCGTCACCTGTACATGGTGGAGTAATGTGGCTGAGACTGTAGAGAGGACCAGCCATGGGAGGGAAAGAATTTAATCTGATTATATCAGGAGATTTTCTTTCCTAATGTCAGAGGTTGCTGTCTCTCTATATGTCTCATCTTCAATGTTTCCTTGATATGAACGTTTAGAGTTCTCTCCCTCTCTCTCTCTCTCTCAATTAGATGAACACTTGGAACATTCCTATCTTCCTCTTTCCGTAACCGCTTGAAATAAACACTTTTACAAATCTCAATTTGTCATTCATCCGTCTCATGTCATATTTTGCTTGTCAAAATCTTGCCATCTATTGCCTTTTGTCTTCAATGAAATGTGGGCTTGCTCTCTCCCCTAGTCTGTCGTGGTGGTGATGAGAGCAGCATTATTAATTACTAGATTCTTGAAAATAATTTCATTAGAAATTCAGGAAAATAGTATTTGTAAAATATATTCCCTCTTGCATTCACTCAATGTCTGTCTATCTGTGTGTTTGTCTGTCTGTCTGTCTGTCTGTCTGTCAGTTCATGATCTTTACTTATCATAGTTTCATGAGGTTTTCCAATGGAATGTCTTCTGCAGAAACAACCAATAAACAAATATTGAGTTCCACTTGTTAAACCAGAATTGGAAAAAGGATGAAAAATGAATATTAAACAACCTACTCCTTACCAAGCGTTAAACCCGTTAAGGACGAGTCCCGAGTATACTCAGGTTGGTATATAATAGGAAATGCGTGTTGTAGCAAAATCAGTCTGTCCTCAATGGGTTAAAGTTTAGGGTAAATGCCTTTGTAAACTAACTCCTTGAGTATGAAAACTGTGATAATTTTGCTTTTGTGACATCTGATATTGTGACAGTCTTAATACCAAGATACAACATAACGCAAGATAAATACCATCACCATTAATGGAATGTTTTTCTTCATAGCCATCTAGAAAGCACTATAACTCATCAATCATGTTCTTACAGCATAACATTTCCATACTTTCCCTGAATGCCAGATGTTCTCTGAAAGACATTGTGAAACGGAAGCAACCTTTTTTGCGAGGCAATTTGTGATGATATCTGAAGCAATATTAATGGGTTTGAAGCTATCATCTGAGAGAAGTAACCTGAACATTTGCACACTAAACCTGTAAAGCTTGCAAACAGCTTGAATCTCCAAACCCCATTTTTTTTTCCACTCTGCAAATATCATTTCCAGAAATGCATGCCGCTAAGTCAATTTGCCCCAGATGGAGCGTAAATGACATTAAACGTGACAACCATCCAAGATTTGTTGACATGATGGTAGATCAAAGGGAAGAATTGAAGTTAAACACTCTATGGAAATACCAAACTCCTGGTGGAAGGTGCTCTACGTGGGAAAAATATTTTATGTGCTCCACACTCCAGCATCTTAAAGGGACATTCCAGACGATTTCATAATTTCACATCATGTAGTTCATAAATCAACTCCATGTATAGATCTGAGATGTACAGCTCCATGTATAGATTTGTGGAATTTATTGTAGTCCTTGACTGGAGAAATCAATACTCCGAAAAACCCAAAACAATTATACAGTGAACACGCATGATGACATAGGAGCCTCACATATTTCAGAAATGTACCGATGTAATTACATTACAAGACCACTTGCGTAACAAGTTCACCTGTGTAGAATTCATTCATGCTTTTTCATTCTCTTGTTCTGCTTCCTTGAGCCCTTACTCTTATTCTTTTGGTGATACTGCCATGTCATCATCCCTTGTCATTGTGATTTGTCAGATTTTGAAAACATTCTTATTCCTAATCCAAATCACTATAGCCATGTTCAGACGTATTTCTAGTCGGAGTAAAATTTTATTGCTCTGCAATTAAAATTCAAATTGATACTTATCTTACCACGACCCTGTGTCCACACGACGGTCGTTGGGAGAAATTCTGACCAATTTACCGTGGCCTTCATGGGGATCACCACGGAGGATCGGTGTAACTTCCAGAAGTGGTAGCGCCGCGCACGTCGCCATATGATTATTTTTTAGCAGTGGCATTTGCCTTCTCCATTCTTTTTGATGAGAATTTCTGAGCACTAGCTTCTTCGTCGTGATCGGCTAGGTTAGAATTGTACTGCATGCACATGCATACTCGCAAAATGTCAACATTGCGATTTGACCCCGGAAGTTTTACCTAGGTCGTAAGGTATATAAGGGCACAGATACTCCGAGGGCTTGTCCGCATGGGCAATTTACTCGGAACCGGCTAGTCGTGGTAGCGAGATACTCCTGAAAAAACGACCGGAGGAAGTTACCACGACCTTGTTCAGACGGGCACTTCTCCAATCTTTCCTCCGACCTTCCTGCGGCCAAGCTTCCTGCGACCCTTCCTCCTAAGTTACTCCGACCAAAACTGCCTTCGTCTGAACGCAGCTTATAAATTCTGAAACTCTGTACCGATAATATCTGTATTCAAACAAATTCATTTTGTTCAAATGTTAAAGTCTGAAATTCATCTGGAGTCCTCCACAAATTTCTGTTTTGTATGTCCTTGTCCATTTTTATACAAAATGCTAATAAAGATATTTCCAGTGATTTAGATGATTATGCCTGATGGGGTAGTAAAGTGGCATTCTTTGTTACCAGTGTATGGGATGGATTCATGTTGCTTGCTCGCTACAGCTCTCAGAGTGTCGTAAATCCACACCAGCATCACTGAGAAGGGTGGTAGGAAAGGGTGTGGCTGGTAGGCAAAGGAGGGGCTGGTAGGCAAAGGGTGCAGCTCTCTGATCGGAGGCAGTCTTGCCTTGTTCATGAGAGGAGTCTATGTCGGAAGTCATCTGTGATTCTTTATGGTATCAACTGCTCTGTGAAGAGCAAGCAGATTGTCCCTGTCTGGTGGCCTCGTGTGTTTAGGGATTGCCATTAGGCACTCCACCTTAATGGAGGTTGGTAGTCGGTATTTGCTAATCGATGCTGGCAGGAGGAATCAGACCAAAGATATTGGATGGGATGGAAGGAGGAAATGCCAAAAATGAAAAAAAAAAATGGACATGCCATACTGTGGCAGGGATGGGGAACTTATATTTAATGCAAAATCTAGCCTCAGAACTTGTGGATCTACATCTGCGTCTGAAGGTGTCGGAAAGGAGATGGGAGGGATTAGCTGATGGGAGGCAGAAATGGGAGAGATATAGAGAATACAGATGAAAGGGTTTTGGGTAGATTGGAGAGAGAGGGAGAGGGAAAGAGATAGATCAGGGGTGGAAGAGAGGGAGAGAAGAGAGAGGGAGAGAGAGAGAGGGAGGAGGAAATTAAATGAGGGAGATAAAAAGATGAAGGAGATTTTTGGGTAGATGGACTGTTGACTGATAGAGGGATAAGATAATAGACACTGGCGGACTGTTAGTTTAGGGAATGAGGCAAGAGGAAGTAATAAGAGAGAGAGGCATGGAAAATATGATAAATAGGTGAGTGAAGAGAGAGAGAACCTTGCATACTGAGTTATAATTCATCCATACGATGCTGTCGCACTTAAGGTGAAATGCTGGGTGGCATTGAGTCGCTTTATTCGAATCATGTACACAGGAAATAGTGCAGAGCCATCAGTTTTTACTATCTCTCTCATTAATGAAGATGAGAATAACATCTACTTCATCATAAAGTCCTGCTCTGCCTCCCAAAATGACTTATATTTTACCCCCAAGGGCAGACTTAAACTTTCTCTGGAAAGCAGTTTGATTGCAATTACAAAAATGTGGGTAATATCCACATTAAACAATCATGGCAATGAATAAATCAGAATTACTCAGTAGTGAGAATTTCTCAGTGCAAGTTGAAGCCGAGTGTTTTGTTAGTCACCATGACTATGACTCGTTTCCATAGCGACACCGCATTACTCATCAAGGTCCAATCACGTTGCAATGCAGCCAGACTTGTGGTGGATGAGAGCAGAGATGCTGGTGTAGTAAAGTGATGGTGTTTGAGTGGATGGACACTGTTGGATGTGATTCATACATGAATCTAGATCATTGGTTTGGTATACCTCTTCAGTTAAATGTCAAGGGGTAGTGGTGGGGGGAGGGTGGGGGTCATAAAGAGATGACATGGTTTATAGATAAAATGTGTAAATTGCAACACATGTGATGCAACATCAAGTTTGTAGAACATCAAGATTAGTGTGTAACGGTTCATGACACTTGCTCCTGCGACAGTTACAGTGTACTCCCATGAAATATCTGCATTTAAAGCCAAACATAAATTCCACCCACACACATAACCCTAGCCCTTATCCTCATCCTCTCATCAAACTAAACCTGAAACCCTATTACAACCCTAACCCTACGTCCTTCAAGGAGAAAATAAGACCAAAGTAATAGTCACAGAGCAAATTTTGTGTCACCTGTTTAACATCAAGTTTGTGGTCAAAAACTAGTGTGATGCATCAATTGGAAATTAAAGGAATTCAGACCAATTCTCAGTAAATGACCTTGCATTGAAGGCTAGATTTTGATCTAGGGAAGTGATAAATATACAAAATGATACCTTGAAAAAAAAAATACAGCTTTGGAATGATTAGTAAACATGAACTAATACTTCAGATTGTAGTAATCTCTACTGGTTTATCGTGGGCAACCTTGAAGAAATAGAACTGCATGGAGTTCAGCAATGGTATAGTGGTATAAATGGAATGGTAAGAAATTTGTGTAATGGACAAAGGAGGACATTGCCTCTATGATGGCTTTCACCATACAGCCAGCCATCTGATTCACTGGCTGCGGCCTCACTGATGGTGAGTCAAATACATGATCCTCTATGATGTGGTGTAATGCGGAGACAGTTGCCATGGCAATGGTGATGATCATGGACTATTGGGGCTTATGATCTGTATAGATGCTTTACAAAAGTCTCTTCTTCTTTCAAGCCTCCTGTGTGTAGCAGACATCGGCGGAAAGGAGAAAAGGTCACCCGTTCCCCAAGACACGAATATTACGCCAGTTTGCTGAGGCACAGAAACAGAGCTTGAAATGACATGTTTGAACGTCATGTATGTAGCGAACACTTCACACACAGTGTACACATGCACACATCCTTGTGAACTGTGTGAGAATATTTGCCTCTAATCAATACCAGTACTCCCCTTGTGCCGTGTTGAATGTCGTCTGGGCACGCCAGACTCCATGAATGCAATTACGCAGTTCAGCCATTTTTCTCTCTAGAGATTTCGAGACCAATTTTTATGATGGCGTGATGAAGGTCAAACAAAGGATCTTCTCCTTCTATTAAAGCCTGCCCTCTGTTGATCCGTACATCTCATTTTGTAACATCCTTCCCAGTGGAGACTAAGAATGGATGATTATCATTGATTGCTCTCTCTGAAGCCGAGTTGATTTTAATTTCATTGAAATCCTGGACAAGTTAGATTGGTCGTCTTGTGTTGCCGCATTCATTTTCCTGGGTAGCTCCAAGAGAGCAATTTGCAGTGGCTGACCTTACGAAGGTTTTATACAAATATCTATGTAGTGATGTGTCACTCATAAGCCTCAATTTTTTCCTTGGTAATTATCTTCACCTTAGCATTATATAGTCATTTCCACTTCAGTGATTTCTTGCATGAATGGATGGTACAATGACTGACCGGTTTGGAATGGGTCAGCAAGTCTTGGCCCTTTCAACTCTGCCATCCTTACTGCCATGTGACCCATAAGGTCCTTCTTTATAAAAACCCACAGAAACCAGGGTACGTTTGTGCCACATTGATGCTGTACTACTAAATATTTCTAGTCCTTAAGAGAGATCCAAAGATTCATCAGAGTTCATTCTATAGAATATCTTTAAACAAAATTCTTGTAAATTTAGTGTGAGGTGCCTTCGAAAGAATATATAATTCTTGTAACTGTAGCAACTAGTAAGAAGTGCCTTTGAAAGAGTATCTTAAAACATAAGTCTTGTAACTTTTACTATATGAATTGCCTTATCATGACTGACATGTTGTATATTGATATCAAGATTCTTATTCTTATGGTACCTGTCATCTGTAAGTTACAACTCTGTAGATTAATCATGAATGCTAAGAGAAGGCTAAAAATCCCAATGTCCCCCCTCTCCAGGCTTGTACTACAAATGTGCTTCTTGGAGTTGTCAAATCAAGGTGTGTGTGCTCTAAGAATGAAAACTGCACAGTTGTTTTGTGCATCAGGTCAGTTGCAGGGGATTCCACTTTCTCAGTATTTTGCTGAGGGTATTTCTAGGAATATCTCGATATTTCCCCAAAAGATATATTTGTATTTTAACCAAGTCCAGTGAGTGTGAAAATTAGAAAAATCTCCAAACCATGAAATATGTTGCATTAAGAGAATCAAAGTTGGCTTTGTTGTCTTGAAGGGTGATCCTGTAGGACTAACCCAAACTTTGAACTTACCAAGTACATAATGTATGTAGAGGTGTTATGACTAATGAATGGAGCCAAACATTCCTGTATTGTTTTATTGTTGTATGCTGTACCTGGGAATGACATCATGAATCTATTGTTTTAAAACAAGTACATGTAATTAATGCAGAGATATCAGTGCTTGATGAAGAAGAGGAAAGAGTATGTTTTTGGATAAAACAAGACTAGAGGGCTTTTTACACTTGCAAATTTTTGCTTAGTCCCATACCAACGGTGGGGCTAAGGGGGGTGGGGGGGGCGTAGCCCCACTGTTGGTACCGGACTTTCCTTTGCCCACTTTCTGTTTACACTTGTTTTTGCCAAAGTGGGCTAGCCCCACCGATAATCCCGTACTATCTGGCTCTGCAAATAGCAGGGTTAGCACCGCAATTGCGGTGCTAACCCCGCAATTGCGGTGCCAAGCTAGCGAGTGTAAACAGAACGAAAAAATAATCCGGGGCTAAGCGACGGAGATGAAGTCTGACCCCCCACTGACCAATCAGAAACGAGGTAATCAAGTGCTGCCGGTGCATGCGTGTACTTGTACGTGTACACAGCGTAGTCATGAATATTCATGTGGTTTGGAAAGTACGGGACTAAGAAATATGAGTGTAAAAAGGTCAGTTTTCTTCTTAGCCCAGGACATGAGCTTAGTACGGGATTTATTGGCGAGTGTAAAAAGCTGAAAAAATTGGTATGGGACTAACGATAGTCCTGGGTCAGAGAAAGTACGGGGTTAAGAAACACAAGTGTAAAAAGGGCTTAGGAGTACAGTAAAATGAGAACTGAACAGACTTTTGAATTTGCCTTGTACCCTTGTGGCCAATCCCTTAACCCCAAGTCCACAGAGTTGAAATATGAATGATTTATAAGATAAAACAATGATTACAATCTCTTGTTGGTTGCTTAGAAATTGAATATTTCCTTTCCAAAGCAGGGATGATGATATTCCCGTGATTTTTCTAGAAGGATGTAGAACCATGTAAACAGATGGATAAAACTGTAAAACCAGAAATGTTCATGTGAATATTAATTTCGCAAATTTCACGAGAGCCAAAATTCATGAAATTAAAATGTATGAGAAAGTTTTTGTGTACACTATATGTCTTGAATGGCAGTGGCAAATTGTGAAAATTTCATGTCACGAAAAAGGCCAATGGCTCCAATTGTCAAAAATTTCATGCGGCGAAAATATCTTACTTTGCAGAAGGTATAAAAAGAGCTGGTAAATAGAGAAGGCCACTTCAGCAGCGAGGATATGACGATCCCCGATGCAGTACGACACCCAGGCTCTTTGCTTCCCTCTCAATCTATATTCACTTGAGCCTCACTAATCCTCCCTGCCGATGAAATATATATGTGGGTGAGAGCAGTAATTTCTTGTTGCCATAGCAACCCTTCGCATTGCAATGTTTTTTCCCCTCAACGATGTATGGTAGAGGCGTTCTTCGTGGGGTTTCTCCCCCTCATTCCTTGAAAAGGGTTAGGTTGGCCTGAGTATGGTGCGGTGGTGAATAATTCACACTGGTGCATGCAGTGGTTTAGGGATTACTGTTGAGTTGACGGTTGTGTGATGGTATCCTAGTAGTGGTGTACAGCTACGAAGGGGGTGGGATGGGATGGGGTGGGGTTGGGGGTAAGGCGTGTGGTGCCAAGCATGATTCCACTAATGGGACCCTTTGCTGATAAGAGGGACTTTCTCCTCATTTGTAATCACGAAAATAGCTTTTCTTCCCCCTTTTTCTTGACATGGGGAGGGGTTGATCTGGGAAGTGAAATTGTGTGTCTGTAAGAAGAGAGAGGCTATACGTCATGTGGGGATAGAGTCAGTTGGAATTGCTAATGAAGAGCCGCATGTCATGCATGCAGAATGGAATGAATTCGTAATAACTCCCTGTGGTGGAGGAGAGTAGTCTTTGAGCAACAGACCCTGCCGAGCAAAGTCTATCATAATTTATGACTTTTGATTAAGGTCAGTTAAACTAAGACCTATCACAATTTCTGCCTTTGTATAGCTCTGTCACATGAAAACACCTCTGAAAGGGAGCACTTTCCAGCTACTTTATGATCGTGATAAACATCAATAATCCCAACCAAGTCTTTAAAAAGACTATTACTAGAAGCTCTATGATGCCGAGAAGGAGAATTGATAAAATGTATGATGAGCTTAGACTAATTTTAATTGAGATAAAAAGCTTGTCTGTCCTGTACCCTTGACAACAGAGGGAATGCAATTTTCATTTTCTGTTAATGGTGCCCCGATAGAATCACCTGCACAGTGACCACCAAACCCACGGTGCGTGTCATTATAGCTTACAATGACAGGAGCAGACAACTGATATTGACCACTGTGAAAATGAGTGGGGTCTGGAGTAGCACTACATATATTACTGATGACAATCCTGTTGATATTTTGTGTCTGTTTACTACAATATTTGAATTGACGACTCACAAATCTTTGAGTAAGAGAAACTCTTCACTTTGCATCTGGTGGACATTGTGATTTTTTAGCTGCCAGAATATATCAGTGTAAATTTTTAACTGAGTCTTTTACGAGTGTGTTGTGCATTCATGAGCTTTTCAATGTTTATTTCTGATTTCTGATTGTAAGAGTAAGTGAGAGAATTCACTGCATGAAAGTGAAATTCTATCTTCAAAGTAATTTTATGATTTTTTATCATGTTTATAGTCAAAATGACAAGGTCATTTTCCACATATCTTTTTTTTCTCTCTCCATCTTAAGAATGGTCATAGATTCAGACCAGTTCATGGGATAGGATTGTGACAATGAATTTATGTGATGTGGTTTCACGGGTACACATTTCTACCGACATGTATTTAGTGAGCACTCGAGCAACTGAGCGTACAGTGTAATTGGGTACGTTGACTCTCTTGTGTTCATCTGTTGAGGTTTGGTGAAAGACTTTCATGTAGCATAGGGTCTGCTGATATCATGATAACACAAAAAGCAAAATCATGACTTGGTTGATTTCAGTTCCTATTCCAATCATCATCAGAACTTCTTCTTTTAGTTTTCTTTGAGGAGCTTCTTTTCAACAAGGATTTAAGAACGTAAAGCGAACACTATAGGTAGTTAGAAAACATTAACAGGCATTATTTGCCCGAGGACAAGTTGACAAATAAAATACATAAAACTTTCTCTGAAGAGGTGAGGCATTGCATTTGAAATACATTATATTTGGACAGGTTTGATGTTTTTATTCAGCACTCTATGTCTGTTTCTTGAAGAGTACAACAGGAGTATTAAAGCATTCATCACATTTTACTTATTTTTTAGAGAAGAATTTTGGTGTAGTGTGGATGTATTCCTGACATTGGTGTGCTGTTTTGTCAGAGTTTGGAATGTTAAAATGAATATGTAACATACAGTATATGTGGATAACAAATAGTTAAAAATCTCCTTAAGAGTCTTAATAAGTCTGAGAAAAATGCTGTTGTCCTGAATAACCAATGAATATCTTTCTTTGTTTTCATTCAGGCTTTGGCTGCAGGATCCTACGACCCCTCCTCTTCGAGAGTTGAACTCCGGGTGGCGCTCTTGCAAGGCTACTTCAGTAAGTACGCGGACATGGTCTCTGGACAGTGGGTGACAGACACATCGGCCGAATTCACATCTAGCCCGGCGGAGATTCTCAAGTATTGCAGAACGGTAAGGCGAGATTTGAAACTTTGCCTTCCTCTTGTATAAATCATTTAATGCATTTTCTGCTTTATATTACATGTGAATTTAGTTTTGAAATACCAAAAATATGAAGAATTGAAACATCATCACATTAATGTGTATTTGGAAACATTCTGGCTCCCAAATGAGATTGGGATGTGATAGTTGATGCCATGAAGGTGTTTTTCTCTTCCTAGCGCCAAGAAGGAATGAAGTAAAGGGTTTGCCCTTTGTACAAACAAACTCCCAGAGAGACATATATCTACTAGTATGTGATATTTTGTCAGCCAATATATTCAGCATTTACTCCGATATTGGAGACATGTACCCTGGTCCTCAGCCACTAAAGGTCACCCAGAAAGCTTGCAGCAATAGTAATAATAGAGAAACAGTCTTTAACTCTTCCCCCTCTTCTGCCGGAATGCATAAATTCTAACACGTAAGTGCATTCGTGAAGGGCGTGATGTACATTGACGGGCACGGCACTGACAGTCTCGTGTACGGCGCCGCGGCAGAGTCAATTCCATCTAAACGACTCTCTTTTTCTGGCCGCTCGCTGCCGCTGCTACGAAACCAGACGCCCCATTTTGCCCTGAATGTGAATAGCGTCAGTCCTGCATCGTCAAGTACACAGGGCTCGCTGAATAATTGAACTCTCCACTGACTCAGAGATGGTGGGATGACTCATGGCTGAATTTTAGCGTGGGTCCACACAATTTCATGCTAATTTGGTTGCCTAGGGAGGCGAAAGCTGTGTAAACCAGATGGATACATACATGTACAGAGGTGTATGTCCAGAAGGAGGTTTATATGAATATGCATGAGAACTGGAATGGGGAGAAAAGAGAGAGAGAGCGAGAGAGAAATAGATTCATTGTTTATATATGTGTGTTTATGTTCTTGTGTGTATACATGTATTTGTGTATGTGTGTGTATGTTGTGTATTTTTTGTGTTTTTTTGTGTGAGTGTGTGTGTTTGTGTGGGTGAAGTGTATTTTTTGTGTTGTGTGTGTGTGTGTGTGTGTGTGTGTGTGTGGGTGGGTGTAGTGTATTTTTTGTGTTGTGTGTGTGTGTGTGTGTGTGTGTGTGTGAAGTGTATTTTTTGTGTTGTGTGTGTGTGTGTGGGTGTGTGTGGGTGTAGTGTATTTTTCTGTGTTGTGTGTGTTTGTGTGGGTGTGGGTGTAGTGTATGTGCATGTTAATATGTTTGTGTATGTTAGTGTGTAGTGAGGGAGAAATGAAATTGAAGACAGACGGAAAATCAGATTATTCATGTTGAGTTGACTTTTTACAATCTTAGTGATTTAAACTGAAGAGAAAGTCAATAGTAATCATGATGGGACTGAATTCTGGTTAATTGAGAAAGGGTAGGCCTTAGAAACCAATAAGACTGAATGATAGTACGGGGGAGGATATTTTCAGGGAAGCACGTAATGCAGCGTTATATGTCAGGGACTGGAATAGGAAGAAAAAGAGAAGGAGGTTTTACAGACTGGTTCCGATCAGAATGTATATGTGTGCTGTATGCGTGGGAGGTTAGTTCTGTATGAGAACAAATTAAGTTTTCAGAGAAATATGACGAATATAGCATCAGAAGGAGGTAAGTTTGGACATCAAGAGAAAAAGAAAGAAGTAAATATGCTGCAAGTCTGTGAAATGATAGAATCCCTCAAGAGACATGTAGATCCACCTGACTTATCAATAATTGAGGGAGAGAAAAGACTTCTTGGTATAATCCATAGGAAGATATGTGGGCACAATTTTTCCCCTCCTTAACATGTTCCATACTGAATTCTAAAATGCCCATAGACTTTATACGCAGGCCGCCGGGTTCCCGTATGGAACGGATTAATTTGGGGGGGGGGGGAACGTGGAAGGTAGCCCCCTCCCTCCTTGTGAGAGACAAGGTTTATTTAGACAAAGCTGAAGGGATTATGGCAGCTAGCGACTGCGTGTTGAGAGACATCTTCTGTAGATATTGAATCACTGTCTCTATGGAGCCACCACACTACGGGGAGGAATGCACTGTTTGTAGGATACAGCTTGTGATCTCAGGGGGGTATGGGGGAAACAGACACTGGTACAGACACTGGTACAGACAGACAGACATACAAACAGAGAGACAGCAAGACATAGATGGACAAATAAACAGACAAACAAACAGACAGATTGAGAGACAGACAGACAACACTGACACTCAGACAAATATGAACAGTATACTTTTTTTTTTTCCCATAGATTTTTGTTGATTTCATACATGTACATAATACAATGATACAAAAGTAAATGAGCCTGTTTTCTAATTTGGATATTCACAACAAAAAGTAAGGCAGATATTCCATGCCTATGTGGCTACACCAAAATTAAATGCATAATTCAAAGAATTGTTTAATATCCATCATATCAAGATGAAAGATTAGATAAAAAAGTAACAACAAAAACAAACACCTCCCCACACAACTCCCTGCATGCACACACAGAGACACACACACAATGTGTGCATGTACACACACACACACACACGCACACATTCATTAGTTGCTTTTGCATCACTGTGAGACGATGGATATTTACAATGTATGGGTATCTAAATTTTGTTGATAAAAAGACCACCAACCTGGGATGCCTACCAGGGTTTGATTGAAAATCAAAGGTAAATGTTGATCTCTCAAAGTGTTTTCCCGCAGACAACATGGGTGATTTCATGCACAGAGGTTAAAGGCATTGTTTACCATTTGCAGATGAAACAAAAACCCAGCATTAGTCCTTTAGTTCTAAAATGTGAGTTAGGGATGGAAACAACCACTGTAAAAATTTGAATCCGTATAATCGATGTTAAGTATTGTTAAATACACAAAATGTGAACAATAGTTATAATAAAAAGGTTTCCATACTAAACCATCTACAGTTACGGTTTATTGAGAAAAAACACTGATATCTCCTTATATTTCAGACTTTTTTTTGCAAAAATTTTATATGGTAGGATGTTTTGTGATATGACAGACCTACACATGCATCAAATGTGTTATTTTTAATATTTTTGAAATCACTGCTCCCAAAGGTAAACTGGATCTTTAATACTTCTGCCCTGAGTGGTCATTGTAAACTTGATCTAGGCAGGGCCAAATGATAAAGACATGATTTGCATCTCTGTAAGAGTGTTTACTACTTCCTACTTTGTAATAAATTTACAATCGAAAAGAGGGAAAAATCTAGCCCCTCAAACTCCTTCCAGCAAGATTTCACCCAGAGTCTCAAGAAAAATTCAAGGCTGTTAGTGCATTGGGTACATGTGAACCAGAAACCTTGTCAGGTCTAACCTATCCCATCTCTGCAAGGCATGGTGAAAATCTCCTCATTTGGACCATTTTGGTACGACCATTCTAGGATCAGATTTCACCTGTGAAAGAGAGTTTGGAAATATGTTTCAGTCTAGGAGCCATTTCTTGCTGACTTAAAGCCGTTGTAACTCGATCTTCTCATGTCTGTATGCATAGTACCAGTAGGCAAATATCGATCACAATATTTGAGCCAAAATTTCCAAACAGACATGGTCTCATGTTTCCATCCTCACAATTCCTGTGTAGACAGAGAACACTGATGTACATGATTCCCTTTCCTTTTATAGTAAAGATGATTTTAGGAAGACATCAGATCTCATCCCTTTCATGATGAATATTTATGAGAAAGAATTAGTGACGTTCTGTTCTCTTTCAGTAATCTCCCCTTGGCTCTTGATTGTTGTGTCTTGTCTCGTTTCTTCCAATCTTTTTTTCTTTCAATATATTAGAAAAGAATATAGCAGGAAGTGTTTGCATCACATTCAAATTATGCAGGAAATAAAATATCATAGATTCTGTATCACGACAAAAGGAACATCACAGCTACTAGAATTTGAATGGCTGAAAACTGTGTGAATGTTTTGAAAAGGAAGATTTTAGTTCCTACATTGATCACACAATTAAATGAAAACATACCCCTTCAAATTCTAACTTCAGCTTCTTGTGCTATGAGTGTTACAAGCTAGAAGCAGGATTGATAGTTGCATTGTACAGTTGTTTATATCTCTAGCTGTATTTGAATCATTGTCATCCTGTGCTGTACGATCATTGTGAGTAATGGTCTTAATGTTTCTCATATAAATGGTAAGAATGCTTTGATTTAAGGATTTAAGAAGAAAAGCAAAGGAACATTTATAATAACAATCCTTGTCAAGTTTGAATTCATCTGAAAGGTAGTGTGATATAAAGCGACAATTTTCTCGTTTTCAATCAAACCACAAAATCAAACATCAGTGGCTCTGTGCAGTCTCACTCCTATAGAAAATGATCTGAGACATATTACCTTTTTCATCTCACACGGATTGGCTTGATCGCTTGCTAGAAGACAGTAGCAATTTTCATCTCATCTCCCTCACACTCAGTCTGACCTGCTCTGGGTTGTGAAATAACAAGTATGTAAGATGAATCTTTTCCCTCTAGCTTGTTCAGTGTTCAGAAGTGAGTACATGCATTTTCAGATAGTGATGTCTTCGAACAGTGAGTGCATACAGGCTCTGTGTTCAGAATATTTGAACCAAGATTTGAATACAAAGTGCTGGTATACCCAAATTTCTAGAATTTGACTTATTTTCATATAGTTTCATAGTTCAAATTATTGTTTACTATTAGTCTTTATGGAAGATTGAAAAAGAGCTGCAGAGGGCCTTAAATATATTCAGTTGATTTAAAAGCTATATCAATGATGCATTACATTACGGGTGTAGATATAAAGTGACATTAATGTTGATGTACTCGGCAATCAATGGTCACTGCAATATCAACTTAATCATCTGTGAATGAATTAAAAGTGAAATTGTTTTAATGCTCATTTGAACAGTGAAAGCATGATGATACAGCCTATTTTTGTCTGGAATAAATCAAGTTTGAATGGAGGTCCTAAAGATTTTTTTTCCCAGCCTGAGTTTCAAGGCAGTGTAAACAAGCCACTTAATTAAAGTCAGTCTGCCCGTCAGCAGTGGGTCACTGCGTATGAACAGGGCAGTGTGCTTTGTGCAGCTATAGTCGTAGACCTGATTAATATGTGAATAGGGCATGTTGAGGTCATTATTCTATTTGTGAAGTGACCTGGGGGTAGCGTGTGGTTAGAGTGCCCTCTATTTTAGGAGTGTGCTAAGATGCCTCTTGCTGTGACGCAGTGAAATCTGGAGTGCCTCTAGCCATGGTCCCCCTACCACACTGAGGCCTTCTCTACACAGCATTCACTCCATCCTACTGTCCTTCTGACTTTAGCTTCAACCAAAACACCTCATAGTCTTAACTTCCAGACATCTTTCCTCAGATCTGGCCAATACTGTAAAAGGGGAAATTTTAGGGGTGTTGAAATTTCATGCATTTCGCGCAACCAGACACTAGCACGAAAATAAAAGCATGCAAATATTTTTGCTTGCTGTATGTTCCTGTACTTGGTGTCTTGGTTCCGCGGAATTAAAAACATGCGAAACCCTTCTTACCTGCCCAAGCGCGAAAAATTAGTCGCGCAAAAATATCCACTTTTACAATAATTGAGAACATTGTCATATTTAGTACCTCAAGCAGTTATAATCTCAAATAGCTACAGATGTTCCTGATTTGCCTACAATTTGTATAACATACTAAAGAGATGCTCTGCATTTCACTTTGATGAATTCAATAAACTGAGTGTAGAAGTTGATTTTAGAATTTATTAACTAATTATATGCATATTTTTAAATCACAATTTCAGTGAAGAATTCTGTAAATACGTGTACATTCCATACTGAATGATGCATAATATCTGTTTATCTTCCCCCCCCCCCCCCAAAAAAAAAATAGATAAAAAATGATGAAGTATAATGTATAGTGCTCAGTGCCTTGACGTTAGAATAGGGTCTACTTTAGTCAACTACATGCAGTACCAGGTCAAACCATGGTTGAAAGCATAAACTTTCTTTGAACCTATGAAGTTTGCTACTTGAAGATACCATAGACATCTTATGCAATATAATGGCTAAAGTTCATGACAGTGTTGAAGAATGCAAGAGCTGTGTCATAGTAAGTTGTACATGGCCATGCACGCACATCCCCTTTTGTCGGTAGAGTCTAAGAAAGCAGAGGACGAAAGAGACGTAGTGCCGCCTCAGGCAAGCCAAACAAGATGTGACATCATCCTCACCATCGGCCTCTGTACGTCCGAGATGAAGTCTTTCGTCGCATACTAATTCTTCTCTCCCATTCTGGGAGTAATTTGCATTTGATGAGAACGGCAAGCATGGTAGTGTGCTGCTGTGATGTATGACCTGTGCTATGTGACCGTGCTTTAGAATCGTGACTGTGGTGAAAGTTCGTCAATGTTAGCTGGAGTGAAAACTAGTTTATTGACCATATGTATATGTATCTCTGAACTCCAGTTTTAGTTTACATCCGTGACTGTTTTTATGTAATTATGGGTTCTTGTCTTCACTTTGTTATCAATACTATTGAAAATTGAAGATTTACCACATAAAAGTACATGTTTTGAGTGTGATTTCAGATTTGTATATTACTCTCATTTCACAACCACCAAATATAATATATATTGCTAGACAAAGTGATATCTGAATCGTCAAGATACAATTCAAAACATGGAACGAGCTACAAAGGTAAATCCAGAAATATTGAAGCAAATTAATTTCAATAAATGACAGAACCAAAGCTTAGGTCCATAATAAATGTGTATGCCTACATGTTTTGTTTGTGTAAGTATCCTAGTGCCATACTGTACAAAGAAATATGATTCTGTGACTTCCTGTAGCCTTTGGGGTGAAATTTCTACAGAACTACATGTAGCAGTCACCTGTACGTGGTAAGTTGAAACTTGGTAGCATCAAACCCTTCAAGCTATTCTTACCCCTCTTAAGCTGCAGTAAGTTAGGTTCCCTTACACTAGCTGAATTATTAGTTTGAACATTAATTTTTTTTAAAATTTTTTTAATTTGTAGCTTTATATTGAAAGTTGTGCTAAAAAGGAATCCAGGTAGAATATGTTCAGTTTTAGTATCTAAATCAAACTGTCTTCAAGACTAGCAAAGAGTAACTAGATGAGATTGTGAGTTTATTGTTCATATCTTTTAATTGAAAATGTGAACTATCATCCTTTCCACAGTGAATGTAACTCTTCATGTAGGGTAATGATTCAGGTTTGATATGAAGTCATATGATTTAAAATAGATTGTAATTATTGTTACGACCAAAATCACTCTGAGAATGATCGCACAAAAGAAACAATCAACTGATGTTCAGGCGGTTTATTAACAGTGATATTGTGGGTACAGACTGGTAATCGGTTTCACATCAGTACAATGATCACGAGAAACAAATATAAGTCAGTAATGGAATCACTTACGTACACATTACACGCAATATCCCTGGAAATGTCCCAAATACGATGCTCGATGCACAAATGAATGATCCGCGATGCACCGATGAATGATTCCTCCGACGTAAATCCAAACGCGCCGGTTGTGATGATCCTCGGTATAAATCCGGGGTAAAAATCCAGGATATACGTCCACAATAGATCCACGGTAGAATGTTCACAGCGAAATGTGCAGAATCCAACGACCACGTCCAGTCGATGCGTTGAATAATGATTCACTTTATATTGTCCAGCTAGGAATCCAGCCCGTCACAGCTTTGCCGTATAGCAATGTCCATTGACATTAAAATATGGAGTCCAATGAAGGCACATTAATTCTCTGCAGGCAAAATGTCTCCCAGGCCAAGTATCTCCACAAACATAACAGGTCAGCAGGTAACACAGGACTGACTATAACAAGTCGCTTCAAAGTCAGAAGTGACGTAACTCTCAGAGCAGAGGTGTTGGGTACTCTGCCTACTGCAGAATTTCTCTGGCTTATATACTATCCATTCACCCCCTTCTAGCACATTCTATAACTCTCTCCAACCTACTAGCCAGTCCAAGTTCCAGGAAACCTGGATGACTCACTGCCTATCTATGTACAAAACATCATTACCAAGAATAACTACCAATCACATTGGGCTACAGGGACAGTGCCTCACTCAGCCAAATATGTTAGCACTTCCCAGAACATTCTGGAATGGGTGAAATCATTCTGGATTGAGTGAGCTATAATGTATTTCCTGTTACATGCATGTACTGTATATCTACATTGTATACCACCTAGAAAATTCTCCACTGATCTGGTCAGCCTGTATGTACTATATCTATACCATGTAGAATGTTCTCCATGAATCTGGTCAACCTGTGTACATACACATTAAAACAGCCATGCATACAGTACATCATACATATGTACATAACTACTAGTGTGTACATTTGTGACACCATCCCCCATGGGAAAAAGAAAGCCTTGCCGTAGCAAGGGTTTCTTGTACCTTCACAATTTCTCATTATTATTTACAATGAATGTGAGGTAAAGTCCAAGTCAAGCAACAATAATCACATACTATCACATGCCTTTTGAATAGCTGCATTAATTCCATGTTCTCTTTTCATGGATACCATTTACAATGATATTGCTTGGATTCTTGGAGCTTATACAATCATATCAAACTATTTTGCACACATTAATGAATATGCTAAACACATACACTGGCAATGATATGCGGTGAAAACCGTTCACCTTTGATACTCTCTTCATGTTACACTCTTGACAGAGCGTCGGCAATTACATTGTTTTTGCCTGCCACATGTTTGATTTTGAGTGCATATGGCTGCGTCATCATGCTCCATCTGAACAACCTGTTGTTCTTCATTTTGAACCGGTCTAAAAAGACCAAGGGGTTGTGGTCAGTATAGACCGTGATCTCCCCTTTGCTATTTGTCAAGTACACTTCGTATTGCTGGAGGGCAAGGATGAGACTGAGAGCCTCCTTCTCAATTGTGGAGTACTTCTTCTGGTATGTGTTCAATTTTTTGGAGAAGTAGCTAACTGGTCGTTCAGTGCCTTCTTCATCTTCTTGGAGCAAAACCGCTCCCACTCCTACATCGCTAGCATCTATTGCCACCTTGAATGGCTTTGCGAAGTCAGGAGCTGCCAAAACAGGCTCATTAGCAAGGACTGCCTTTAGTTTCTCGAAGGCTCTTTGACACTCATCAGTCCAGGTGTACTTTGCCTTGCCCTTCAGCAGGTTTGTTAGGGGGGTGACTACAGTGCTGAAATTTGGTACAAATTTCCTGTAGAAACCAGCCATGCCCAGAAATCTGAGCAACTCCTTCTTGGATTGGGGGATGGGAAAGCCTAGTATAGCCTCTACCTTGGCTTCTCTTGGCAATACTTGTCCCTGACCGACTACATGCCCGAGATACACTACTTTGGCCTTTGCAAATTCACTCTTTGCCAGATTAATCACCAATCCGGCCTCCTTGAGTCGATCGAAAAGTTGCCGCAAGTGTGTAATGTGCTCCTCCCACGTGTCACTGTACACTAGGATGTCATCAATGTATACTACACAATTGTCAAGTCCAGCAATGATTTGGTTTGTCAGCCGTTGGAAGGTGGCTGGAGCATTTTTCATGCCGAATGGCATTACTTTGCATTGGAACAAGCCATCTGGTGTAGCAAAGGCAGAAATCTCTCTGGCTTTGTCGGTCAAGGGCACTTGCCAGTATCCCTTTAGAAGGTCTATTTTACTGACATATGCAGAATTTCCGACCCTGTCAATGCAGTCTTCTAGTCTGGGAATGGGGAAAGAGTCTGTTTTCGTCACGGCATTCACCTTTCTGTAATCTATACAGAATCTTTGAGACCCATCCGGCTTGGGCACCATGACGATTGGGGAGCTCCAACTGCTTTTACTAGGTTCTATTATGTCATTGTCTAGCATGTATTGAACCTCTTCCCTTACTTTTTGCAGTTTGCTCGGGTTTAACCTGTAAGGGTTTTGCTTGATAGGGTCAGCATCTCCTACATCAACATCATGTACAGCCAGAGAGGTGCAGCCTGGTTTGTCTTTACACAGTTCTTTGTACTCATGTAACAGACTAGTCACATCTTTCCTCTGATTTTCAGGTAGGTAGTTCAGTGCCTCATCTACTTTCCCTAACATCTCTGAGTTAGACAACCTGGCACTAGAGGGCTCACTTCCATGCTCATCTTGAGCTTCTCCCTCTTCCTCTACTTCCTCTTCTACCACCTGAGCTACGCCTACCGGCTGACCAGCCTTTCTCTCATAGTACTCTTTCAGCATGTTTACATGACACACCCTCTGATCTTTGCGTCTGTCTGGCGTACTGATCACATAGTTCACATCATTGAGTTTCTTTCTGACATAGTATGGGCCACTGAACTTGGCTTTCAGTGGTTCACCTTGTATGGGCAGCAGTACAAGAACTTTGTCACCTGGGTTGAAAGTTCGGGCTTTGGCATTTTTATCTGCCTTTCTCTTCATAGAGTCTTGTGACACTTTCAAGTGTTCCTTAGCTACCTCACAAGCCTTTGAAAGCCTTTCACGAAACTTTGACACGTAGTCAAGTAGGTGGACCTCATCATCCTCCGTCATGAATTTCTCTTTGATGAGCTTCAGTGGGCCCCTAACTTCATGACCGTACACCAACTCAAATGGGCTGAAACCCGTCGACTCATTTGGGGAGTCCCTCGTTGCAAACAGCAGGAAAGGGATGCCCTTATCCCAATCCTCGGGATACTCCTCACAAAATGCCCTAATCATTGTCTTTAGGGTCTGGTGGTAGCGCTCCAACGCACCTTGGGATTGGGGATGATAAGCTGACGACTTCAGCTGCTTCACACCCAAACGATACATCACCTCTTGAAATATGCCTGACATGAAATTTGACCCTTGGTCAGACTGCACTTCCTTGGGCAACCCATACCTAGTGAAAAACTGCACTAGAGCATCTACCACAGTCTTAGCAGTGATGTTTCGCAATGGCATAGCCTCTGGAAACCGTGTAGACATATCCATGATTGTCAAGAGGTACTTATGACCCGACCTAGTCCTAGGCAAAGGTCCAACACAGTCGACTAAAACCCGACTGAACGGTTCTTCAAACGCAGGTATCGGAATCAATGGCGCCGGCTTCACTGAATGCTGTGGTTTACCAGCCACCTGACATGTGTGACAAGTCTTACAAAACTCAGCCACATCCACATTCAACCCTGGCCAATAAAAATGCCTCATGATCCGATCCTTTGTCTTTCTGACGCCTAAATGGCCGCCAACAGGTAACTCGTGAGCAATCCTCAAGATCTCACCGCGGTAACTAGGAGGGACAACAACTTGACGGACCACCGTCCAATCCTCATCAGCTGGCCTATGGGGAGGTCTCCACTTCCTCATCAAAATGCCATCTTTGACATAATAGCACTCAGGGACCTTTTCAGCCTCAGCCTCAGAACATGCCGTCTGAGACAAGCCTTTCAACTCAGAGTCTGCCTGCTGTGCTTCAACCAAGGAAGACTTGCTAAACAGCCCATCACTGTTAGCCTCGGAGCCTAATACAGCAACCCCATCATTTAAATCCTTGAAAAAGGTTTCTGCCAACCAAACACCGGAATTCTCCTCCACATCAACAGAATCCGCATCATCTTGAACAGCTCTACGAGCCTGAGACCTAGTCACAACACAATCTGGGAAAATCCCAGGAAATTCCTCCTGCAACTGCTCAGTTTCAGCAACCACCACTGGTTTCTCCGAAACAACTGGAGACGCAACCACCTTGTCCCCAGCCAAGTCATTCCCCAACAAAAAGTCAAT
Organism: Diadema antillarum; assembly: GCF_040938485.1. NCBI lineage: Eukaryota > Metazoa > Echinodermata > Echinoidea > Diadematoida > Diadematidae > Diadema > Diadema antillarum. The sequence goes on along the minus strand of NW_027270890.1, from coordinate 4,126,958 downwards.
GCCTGCCATGGGCAACTCAGGAACAACTCCAACAGTGACAGGACCAGAAACTAGGTCACACTTCAAATCCACTCTATACAGTGGCACTGACATATAACTGCCATCAACAGTCTGAATCAAGACTTTTGCATTCACTGCACTATCTGGTGGAAAAGTCATACCACCATCCACCATCAACGACTGAGAGGCCCCCGTATCCCGCAGGATGACCACTGGCTTACCTGCCTCACCAGAGGTACATGGGGTCACCTCACCATCAAACAAAAAGCTACGATAGCTCTCATCCACCTGCTTCATCCTATCTTTGAATTTGGGAGATTGACTTTCAATGGCCTGTGTTTCACTGAACGGGACACTGTTTTCGGGTAGGACACTTTTTGACATGACAAATCCCACCTCCTTTGTTGCACCATTTTGCAACTTCCAACACTGTGACTTTACATGCCCTTTCTTGTGACAATGAAAACATTTGATGACATTTGCACTTGTACTGGACCCTTTGTCAGATTGAGGCTGTGGTGCCGACAACATTCCTGAACCGGCATTCCGTTGGTTGCTCGACTGATTTTTGTCTCTCTTATTTCCAGAGAAATTCCTGAAAGGTGGTCTGTTCTCATTTCTATGGATGAGCTCATACTCATCAGCCATAAAGGCTGCTTTATGCAAACTTGTCACTTTGTGATCTTCCAGATGCAACCTCACACTGAAAGCAACACTCTTTTTGAATTCTTCCAAGAGAACAACCTCACGTAAGTTTTCAAAATCCTGATCCACCTTCAGGGATCTGTACCACCTATCAAACGTCATTTCTTTTTCACGAGCAAACTCAACATGTGTCTGGCCTGGTCTGCGGTACAAATTTCTGAACTTGTGTCTGTACGCCTCTGGCACCAACTCATAAGCATTCAACACTGCTTTCTTGACTGTAGCATAGTCACGTGATTGCTCTTCAGAGAGAGATGAGTACACATCGGCTGCTTTGCCGACAAACACACTTTGAAGGAGCAAGGGCCAAAATTCCTGTGGCCAGTTCAAACTGTTAGCCACCTTCTCAAATGACACAAAATATGCATCAACTCTGTTTTCTTCAAACTTTGGCACCAATCGAATGTTCTTTGCCAAATCAAATTCAGGGGGAGCCCTTTCACAATTTTCAACAATCTGTGCATGAGCCAATTCTATCTCACGCAATTTCATTTGATGCTCCATTTCAAGTTTCTGCATTTCCATTTCTATTTCTCTAGCCCTTTCCCTTTCCTTCATTTCTAATCTCATCTTCTCTTTCTCCAGTTCCAATCGAGCAAGCTCAAGCCGTGTTTGATCGGAAATTTGAGCTCGATCTGGAGTGTCAATTTCTTCTTTGAGCTCCATGTAACCAGCTACTAAGTCAAGAATCTCTGCCTTTCTTGCACCTTGTGGAACATCTACATAAACATGCTGAGCAATAGCAGTCAAATCACATTTGCGTAACCTTTGCAAATCTTTGAGGGACAAATCTTTCCTCTGAACAAATGCCTGAACATCCATTGTACTGATTGACATTGTCACAATGTATTACACACAATATGCAATTCAACAACCAAGTCAACCGGTATTATGTCTGTACCAATATTCTGGCTTCCGGAACGTTCCAAATTCCAAGTTTTGGCTTAAATTCACTTCTCGGACACAAGCCCCCAATTTTGTTACGACCAAAATCACTCTGAGAATGATCGCACAAAAGAAACAATCAACTGATGTTCAGGCGGTTTATTAACAGTGATATTGTGGGTACAGACTGGTAATCGGTTTCACATCAGTACAATGATCACGAGAAACAAATATAAGTCAGTAATGGAATCACTTACGTACACATTACACGCAATATCCCTGGAAATGTCCCAAATACGATGCTCGATGCACAAATGAATGATCCGCGATGCACCGATGAATGATTCCTCCGACGTAAATCCAAACGCGCCGGTTGTGATGATCCTCGGTATAAATCCGGGGTAAAAATCCAGGATATACGTCCACAATAGATCCACGGTAGAATGTTCACAGCGAAATGTGCAGAATCCAACGACCACGTCCAGTCGATGCGTTGAATAATGATTCACTTTATATTGTCCAGCTAGGAATCCAGCCCGTCACAGCTTTGCCGTATAGCAATGTCCATTGACATTAAAATATGGAGTCCGATGAAGGCACATTAATTCTCTGCAGGCAAAATGTCTCCCAGGCCAAGTATCTCCACAAACATAACAGGTCAGCAGGTAACACAGGACTGACTATAACAAGTCGCTTCAAAGTCAGAAGTGACGTAACTCTCAGAGCAGAGGTGTTGGGTACTCTGCCTACTGCAGAATTTCTCTGGCTTATATACTATCCATTCACCCCCTTCTAGCACATTCTATAACTCTCTCCAACCTACTAGCCAGTCCAAGTTCCAGGAAACCTGGATGACTCACTGCCTATCTATGTACAAAACATCATTACCAAGAATAACTACCAATCACATTGGGCTACAGGGACAGTGCCTCACTCAGCCAAATATGTTAGCACTTCCCAGAACATTCTGGAATGGGTGAAATCATTCTGGATTGAGTGAGCTATAATGTATTTCCTGTTACATGCATGTACTGTATATCTACATTGTATACCACCTAGAAAATTCTCCACTGATCTGGTCAGCCTGTATGTACTATATCTATACCATGTAGAATGTTCTCCATGAATCTGGTCAACCTGTGTACATACACATTAAAACAGCCATGCATACAGTACATCATACATATGTACATAACTACTAGTGTGTACATTTGTGACATTATCTTGAGATGAAGGAAGGTTAGAATTGTAGTCCATTTTTATAGCTTGTAGATTCCAATCATTTACGGTTAGTGACGATAGTTATTTGATAATGAGCACACGTATGTAAGACTTCCAGTGCCCTGAATTAGGAAGTAGTCTGCTTCCCTGCGTAATCACTCGCTAAGCAGTCAAGCCTGACGCTCCAATTATAGAAAGCTTTGTACGAAACCAGCCTTATTTGAGTGCGGCTTAAACCTGCTTGCCAGACAAACTGTTCTAATGGCTTGCCAAGGTACCACCTGAATGGGAAATATTGTCTCTTGACCGGGATCATATGACAATTGGAATTGTGTTGTACAAAAGGACTGAAATCTAAAGGTACCGAACTCTAAGAGTCCAGGGGGCCGGTATGATAGGGGTGTACAGCTGCCCCCATCTCTCCCTGAATTCTTTCTGTTTGTTTTTTTTTTCAAATTCTTGAATACATCGTAAACCAGATTCCTTTAAAAAAAAGTTTTAAAAACATCGGGCCTGGAAATCAAGAATTGGTACAGACCCGATCTGCAGGAGAGGTTAGTCGTATTGTATGTCAAGCGAGGGGGTACTTCAGAAAGAAAGGGTTACCTTACCAAGATTGAATGGTGGCTGGCAATCCAGCACCCAGTTCGCTAATGTGTCAGATATCCAGTTCTGTCCAAATAATCTTGACACGTTTCATTTCATGAGAGGTGTTACATCCAGCAGAGATTTGACTGGGGACGGAAGGGAAGCAAGGAAATCTGAAAGACCAAAATAGGTCCCTGCCCCATGGGTCTGTACGGCCTGTATCTACCACACTGTAAATGGAATAGTGAGACAAGATATGAATAGAGTCTGATTGTGGTTTGGGGCTGAAAGAAATGCCGACACGGAGGTGTGAAATCAACATGTTTAGCATCTTGTCCTGACGTGTGAGAGATTTCATCTTTGGACAAAGTCACAGCCAGAATTCATACCTTCTTCATAGGATGCAGTTCTATTATGTTTGTTATCATGAGATGGATGAATACATTGCTGGATGCTTTATACTGAGTGTGAGGGATTAGGTCCTGGCTGAGATGTGATATGGGGGGGGGGGGGAGAGGTGGTAAAGGTTGGTATTTCTTTTTAGACAATAAGAAAATAATGACACCATTCATTCTTCCTTAAATTCTTTATTATCAAAATTCAGCACGCCCAACATGATAGAGGTTTTTAGACTTTAAAGTTTAAGATCAGTTACAACAAGAGTTAAGGAAAATCTTTAGCTGTTTTCCAGTCTTATTTGGTCAGTATTGAAATCAAGGATTCAACTGAAAATACAAGCATTCAACCCATAACACCTCTAACCTCCAGATGAAAAGATAAGCTGTGAGATGATCACAGTTCTTTGATGGATAATCATGTTACATGATTATTTGTGCTTAATCTGGATCTTCTGTTCCTCTAAAGGCTGTATGATCAATGTACAGTAGACTTGATCCACCAGAAGAACACTTTGGTCTGCCCTGCACTCTCTCAGTCAACATGACTCTTTATTTTTACCTCGGACCAAGACATCAAAATTGGCAGATTTTGGATGGAAAATCAATCTTGCAACAATAGCTGTCAATCACATTATGACCTTAGCTGAACTTGGCAGCTTAATCCGATTTCTCATGTTCAGGTTTGTAAGACTCTGAACTATTTTGATTAAGACATGTTTTTATACCGTAAGCCGGAAATTGAAATTACAACACAGGGTATCGTTGTGTTGGAGTTGAGAAAACGAGGCAAGTCTGACTACCGAAAAAACATTGTTAGAGTGCTGAAGTTCTGTATAGGTTGTTTATAGTATAAACTCCTGCAGCCTGGATTGGACATGATTGTATTGTGCTCGGAAGGAATTGACACTATTGTATAGCAACAGCATTGCCTTTGGGGATACACACTATTGTTATTGCCTATTATTCAGACATGTTCTTAAGGTTGTGTGTGGTATTATTCTATCAGAGAGAACTATGTTTTTCTTTGTTTGAATTGTGCTCTATGAATTGTTCATGCCTTCAAGTTTTATGATTACCCTGTAATCTGGCTCGCTTATCAGCAGATCACAACACATGTATTAAAGCTCGAAGCATTATGGGTCAAGCTGACTTTTCATGTTTAATTGTGGAAATCATACAAACCCTCCTCTCTTAAACTGACCAGAGTCACAAGTGCAAAATAGTCAAAACAGCGAATATAGGCAGAACAGAGATGCCAACTTTTACTCATGTGCAGTACTTTCTACTCTTTTTTTTTGGGGTCAAAAATGCTGCATGTTGCATGAAAAATACTGTTTGTTCAAACTTATTTCCACCAGAATTATGCCTAATCACTCCCCAGATGGTTACAATGCTGTTTAAAAGGTTAGCCTTCTTTGCTGAACCAAAACCATAACAAAATGTAGAAACATTTCTTAGTCCCTGTGAAATGACAGGTCTCCTATATTATTGCAAAGAATCCCTTCATTGCCTGTAGATTATCATATTAAAGACACCCCAATAACAAAATAGAAATGCAATCAAAATCTATGAATTGTGAGTTTGGGGTTGTTGAAATAATACTTTTCAATTTGATATCCAATTCCTCTGTTACTATGCCCCATCCACTATTTTTGCAATGGTTGAGGAATCTTTCAGTTATTATGAGAAAACCGCCAAACAAAAGTTTGTCAAGTTATCTAGGAATGATACATGCTGCTGCTACCATAATTGATTCGTTTGTGCTGTCAGCGAAAAAAAAAAAGAGAGGAAAAAATGGTACTGAAATCATCAAAATTCAATTTGGATGAAATCACCATCACATACTCAGTAATACCAGATTGGTTTCATACCATCTGAGGAAGGGAAAATGGAGATCGGAGGCTGATCTTGGTTAGCAATGCTGAGGGGATTTTGGCTTCATGGTATTATGGGTGTTATCTACCAATCCATCACACCCCCCCCCCCCCCCATATATGATCCAAATATTGTATTACAGTAACGTCTGTATGAGGTAGACTAGTATGTTTGGTTCTAGTCTATTCATGGCCCCTGCCATGGTCTGTTTATCCAGGAGTTCACTGGAGACAGCCATGTCTGAATCTCATTGTCATGCTTCATTTTACTCACTGTATAGAGGGCAGTGTTGATGAAACGACCATTCCAAAAACTATTAGAATATCATATTCATATTATCACTCTGCTGTCCAAGTATGTCACTGTAGTAGGTCTTAAAGTAATGTATTGTGATGCCCCCTTATCATAAACAAACGAACAAACAAACAACGAACAAACACCTTTTGTTTAGAGTCACATGAAATCATTGTATGCTTGACACATTTAGCCTCCTAATTTCCAGTGCCATCTCCATCTACTTAATTCTACTGAATGTTGCAAAATTTCCAGCACTACTCATGCTTATCTTGAAGAAGTAGAAATACCATTTTGACATGTCCTGATTTCAGGAATGAGAAGATCAAAAAATAGTTTTGGTTGAGGAAGAGAGTTAAGAAAGTCATATTGGTAAAAGGGGTTTCAGCTTTTAGAAAGTGAAAATTTTTGAATACATTTCTTGCTACTCATTTCTTAGAAACACACCATTCTTGCAAATATAGAAGGAGAGAAGAAAAAATGTTGTTGTTAAATTCAGGCGAGATTGAAAGTACAAGAGTTTGACCCCATTAGGAGCTGTCTAAACCTAGGCCAGGTAGCGGCTAAATGGTGGTTATAATGTTACTGACAGAATATAAGGTTTTACCAGCATACCAGGCCATTGTAGTGTAATAGGGCCCTCTGGCAGTGTGCATTCAAGCTTTCTAAATCTGGATAAGGAAGGGGGGGGGGGGGGATGAGAGGGGATGGGGGAGGGGGAGGTGTTATTTTTCTCTTTGCCTGATTTCTTATTATTCAGCTCAGTGTGCTTCTGGCGCTGTTTTGGATTAAAGCGTTCTGCGGAGTCCGGTGAGAAAGTTTGAAGCTGAAAAACTTGTTTTTTGTTTTTTCTGTATTCTGCCAAATACAAGGACTGTGGTATGAGGGAAAATTTTCCTCGTCACAGGTTTAGGAGACAGTGAGGATAATTTGCATTATAACACCAGTTGCACTTTACCTCTCCCCCAAGAAAAGATACAGTTGAACCTCTATTATCCGGCCTCCCTTTATCCGGATCTCTCTATTATACGGACGCAATCTCGCCGTGATTTAAAAAAAAAATAATAATTACGGGAGGAAAGGGGGATTCCCAACTCCTTGAGAACTCCTACACAAACGCACATGAATTACATATTACTTCCAACATGATTAACATACATTACATCAAATTTCCTTCCAAATTGCTTACCCTCAGACATTTTAACATCCCCAAACATCCCCAAATGTAACAATGAAAAGGTTGCAGTATACACATTACTACATGTGGTACTACAATGGGCTACATCAGTACATGTGTATGTATATGTACATGTATAAAGCATTGAGTCTCCCGTATCCGGCCAAATCCCTTATCCGGATGAGCCCCGGTCCCGACTTGTCCGGATACGAGAGGTTCAACTGTAACTTAGAAAGAACAAAGAAATGAATCCAAAACCAAATGAAAGAAAATGGTAGCAACATTTATGTCCATTGTGATGAGAAAAAATAGAATGTCCAGAGAGAGAAAGAGAGATATAGAGAGAAAGCACATGATGCTAGATGTCTCAAAGACAAATGAATTGCAATTTAGAATGTTAACTTGCAGAGTATGATTGCCTATGAAGAGACAGGCAGTGTACTACATTCAAGGAAAATTACTTTCTCAATCTTTGTGATATATGAATGTCTACAGCACATTCACATGTTTTTAATGGATTAGAGCATATCAGGTATTTCCTGAGACTTTGTGATCAAACCTGCTAGGTAAGATTGGATTGACATGCTGGAGTTGATGAGATGAGGCAGTCCTGTTTCCGTGGATGCCAAGTTCAGTAAACATGAATGCAAAGTGAAGAGAGAGATTGAATTTAAAGGTATGGTTTACCTTTGGGAGTGATTTTAAAAATATTCAAAATATCACATTTGATGCATATGTGTTGGTCAGTTGTATCACAAAACACCCTACCAATTAGTACCATGTCAAAAATTTGCAAAAAAAGCCTAAAATATAAGGAGGTATCAGTATTTTTCCCAATAAACCATAAGTCTATAACTGTAGACAGTTTAGTCTAGAAACATTTTTATTATAACTGTTGTTCACGTTTTGCATATTTTTAACAATACTTAACATTGATTTTACTGATTTAAATGTTTACATTGGTCGTTTCTATCCCTAACTCACATTTTAGAACTATTTTGAAGCACAAAAGCTGGGTTTTTGTTTCGTCTGCAAATGGTAGATTATGCCTTTAAACTCTGACCATTGATGGCTTCAAGCAACCTTCACATGGTGACAATGATGGTTTGGATCCATGAAGCAAGATGTGCCCTATGGTGGATATGAAGCAGCCTCCTGCATACATTAAACATGGCCTTTCATATTGGGTTAGAGTCTGCCTCAAGCGAATTCCTCAGGCATGAATTAGCGAGACAAATTTCAATATTTGCATTGCAATCCAAATCTCCAGACTTTTGCCTGTGCTAGATATGAAAATCTCTTTATAAAACAGCACACTCAGCATTACCATACAAATCTCCCTGCCCCCCCCCCCCAAGAAAAAATATCTTGCTATTATTATGCAGTTATCATAATAATTTGAGAATTGCAATCGGCAATTAGCAGAATACTTTCTTTCTGTCATAATGGGTGCAAAAAAACTCGGTATTTGGATCTTGAACATTACCCTGCTATTTTGTCCATGTGAATGTGACTATTTAGTGCAAGATTCCTTATATCCCAAGGGAGATATGTGACTCTTCCAATTTCTCCGTAAGGAATTTAAAGTAATTTCATTTCGAAATCCCAAGAGTTATTCCAAGAGAGTTTTGCGATCTTTTGTTTCACACTTTTGTTTGTATGTGCTGTACTAGACTTGGTTATTGGTATGTTATTGAGGTGTCCTAGAAATAGTAATGGTTGCTATGTCAACCCATTTGAGAATTTCAGTCCTTACACTGACAAAGAACTTCAGGAATCTCTCCTTCCTGATTGAACCGCAAATTGAGGACCAGATCCCTCAGCGATGTGATACAATCTATTCGCAGCATTCTTTTTTTAATCAAAGCATCTTTTTGACATTTTCAATGGTTTGATTTTTATCAATGTTTTATGTTGTATTTGTATTTACCTATCCCTTTTGTAGGGTTAGTTGAGGGGGTTGAACCATGATGTATAAGGCAATATGCCATACAAATAACATGGAATATCTCAGTCATGTACATAAGAATGTGAGTCATAAGTGGGAATTATTGTGAAACAGTGGAAAATATTGCATGAAATTATCAAAAAAAAGGAGAATTTAGGGTCATTTATGTGTGTAAGCAACATTGTATAGTTTCAAATATTGTTCTTGTGTAAATAAAATAATTAGATTATATTGTGTGGAATTATACGAAAACTTGAAAATGCAAGAGGATCAGTTGCTGTGTGGTTGATTCATTTCAAGAATTAATTACCTGTGGGAACAGTGATTTAAAGAATGTTCAAGATATCACATTTGATGCATATGTGTAGGTCTGTTGCATCTCAAAACATCCTACCATATAACATTTTTGCAATAAATCCTAAAATATAACGAGATATCAATATTTTTCTCATTTAACCATAACTGTAGACGGTTTAGTCTGGCAACATTTTTTTTATAACTATTGTTCACATTTTGTGTATTTAACAATACTTAACATCGATTATATGGATTCAAATTTTTACATTGGTAGTTTCTATCCCTAACTCACAATTTAGAACTATTTTGAAGCACTAATGCTGGGTATTTGTTTCTTCTGCAAATGGTAAATTATGCCTTTAACCTGTTGAAGACTAGTCCGGAGTACACTTGGGCAGGTGTCTATGGGAAATGTGCGTTGCAGCAAAATCAGCCCATCCGCATTGGGTTGAAGGACCAACCAGTGTGTTGTCTCTGACTGTAAATACTGATGTGCACATCCCCATGTCTGGATACCAGTATAGATTTTGTTAAGTTTCAGCTTCAAAGCATTCAAAGGGAAGAAATATGAAATGAGCTTAAATGTAATTCTATGATATTCATAACAAAGTTGTCACTGAAACAATACTTATGTACATCTGTGTCCATTACGGTAGCGGAAATATAATACTTTAAAACGAGGAATATTCGCGTGCATTCTAATTTCGCGAATTTCGCGAGCGCCAAGATTCGTGAAATTAAAATGCACGCGAAAGTTCTTGCTTACACTATATGCATTGAATGCCACTGGCAGTTCATGAAAATTTCACGTTGCAAAAAAGGCTGTCGGCTCCAATTCGCGAAAAATTCATGCCGCGAATATATCATGTTTTACAGTACTTAGTCTGATGCAAGCAGAGGGAGAAAGGAAGGGAAGTAGAGAGAGAGAGAGGGAGAGAGGGAGAGACAGAAGGAGAGATGGAGGAGAGAGAGATGAGAAAGAAGAAGAAAGTTGACGGAAGAAGTGGGAGAGGAAGAGATACGTGTGGCAAGAATTGTCAGGAGGGATGACATCGTGACCTGTGTCTGTGAAGGATTTGTAAGGCAACACTCTCATAGCTGTGTCAATGAAGTCCTCTCCTGTGGCCGCATTGCCTCACCAGTTCTCTCAGAAAGTCTTGCTGGAATAGATGTTGATGATGAGATGCCGTCCCACCCTGAATGGAGTGAGTTAAGGATGAGATGCCATCCCACCCTGAATGGAGTGAGTTGAAGATGAGATGCTATCCCACCCTGAATGGAGTGAGTTGAGGATGAGATGTCATCCCACCCTGAATGGTGTGAGTTGAGGATGAGATGCCATCCCACCCTCAATGGAGCGAGTTGAGGATGAGATGCCATCCCACCCTGAATGGAGTGAGTTGAGAATGAGATGTCATCCCACCCTGAATGGTGTGAGTTGAAGATAGATGTCATCCCACCCTGAATGAAGTGAGTTAAGGATGAGATGCCATCCCACCCTGAATGGAGTGAGTTAAGGATGAGATGCCATCCCATCCTGAATAGAGTGAGTTGAGGATGAGATGCCATCCCACCCTGAATGGAGTGAGTTGGAGATGAGATGCCAACCCACCCTGAATGGAGTGAGTTGAAGATAAGATGTCATCCCACCCTGAATGGAGTGAGTTTAGGATGAGATGCCATCCCACCCTGAATGAAGTGAGTTGAAGATGAGATGCCATCCCACCCTGAATGGTGTGAGTTGAGGATGAGATGTCATCCCACCCTGAATGAAGTGAGTTGAAGATAAGATGTCATCCCACCCTGAATGGTGTGAGTTGAGGATGAGATGCCATCCTACCCTGAATGGAGTGAGTTGAGAATGAGATGCCATCCCACCCTGAATGGAGTGAGTTTAGGATGAGATGCCATCCCACCCTGAATGAAGTGAGTTGAAGATAAGATGTCATCCCACCCTGAATGGTGTGAGTTGAGGATGAGATGTCATCCCACCCTGAATGGAGTGAGTTAAGGATGAAATGCCATCCCACCCTGAATGGTGTGAGTTGAAGATGAGATGCCATCCTACCCTGAATGGAGCGAGTTGAAGATGAGATGCTGTCCCACCCTGAATGGAGTGAGTTGAGGATGAGATGTCATCCCACCCTGAATGGAGTGAGTTAAGGATGAGATGCCATCCTACCCTGAATGGATTGAGTTAAGGATGAGATGCCATCCCACCCTGAATGGAATGAGTTGAGGATGAGATGCCATCCCACCCTGAATGAAGCGAGTTGAAGATGAGATGTCATCCCACCCTGAATGGTGTGAGTTGAAGATGAGATGTCATCCCACCCTGAATGGTGTGAGTTGAAGATGAGATGCCATCCCACCCTGAATGGAATGAGTTAAGGATGAGATGCCATCCCACCCTGAATGGATTGAGTTGAGGATGAAATGCCATCCCACCCTGAATGGATTGAGTTGAAGATGAGATGTCATCCCATCCTGAATAGAGTGAGTTGAGGGTGAGATGCCATCCTACCCTGAATGGAGTGAGTTGAGGATGAAATGCCATCCCACCCTGAATGGAGTGAGTTGAAGATGAGATGTCATCCTACCCTGAATAGAGTGATTTGGTGGAGATGATGTCACCACTGGCTCAAAGAGTCAAGTCTAGACCAGAACTGGAGTAGATAGGAAGAAGACTAAGAGGTGGATATCAGACATTTTTCCTTCATGCCAGCAACAAATTCAAATATCATTCCAATCACCGGCCCTCCCTCACATTATACTGCCAGTAGCATTTAGAGAAAAGCATTCATTTCCTGCAACATATTTACACTCAATAATAAGGCTTATCTTCGCTTATACCCCCCCCCCCCCAACTCTTTGCCATCCAGTCTGCTGTGAGTGGATGCATTCAACCACAGACGCTCAGGCATCGTCATCTTGTTTGATGTATGTTGGCTGATGCGATAAATATGTCATAATACATTTTACATTACTTTCCATACAAACTACATTTACGCAGTCAAGTTTTACATAAGCCATGGACTGAATATAGGCCACCATTGTGAATTCGTTCCTAAGTTATGTACTTTCCCATTTCCCTACTCTAGTTTTATAATGTGATGCTGATAAATTGTGTCATTTCTCATTAGCTTGTTATTGCCATTTCACGGCTGCTGAACTATGGGTGAACTCTTCAACACATTTGCCGATCCTTTGCCATCTTTTTTTTTTGGGGGGGGGGGGGAGGGGATGAAAGAGGAATATTACAGTCAGAGTCAGGGAAGCATGAAACGCCATTCACTGTCAAAATGTCAGCCACTGAACTCTGAGAATAGGATTCAGTCTTTGGAAGAACATTCTCTTCTGGTGACTGTACTATTGACATTGTTTGGTAGACTTGCAAGAATGTGCAAATCTCTTTGGTTTTGGTTTGAATGTATATTTCTATGACCATGTGAGAACACATCAACTGTAGCAAGGAGAAATATGAGGCAGAAAACTGTCTGTAAGGCATAAAACCCTCAGGCACAATGTGATTGGAGTCAGTTATTATTCAGCTCAGTTTCAAATTATTCATTGTTGTAGAATTTCCAAGAGATATTCACTTATAATTCATTGCATTTCACAAACATCAAATTGTACCATTAACACTCAATGACAGAGTACGAGGACTATTAGATGACACAAATTTATTAGAATAAAGTTGTAAAAATCTCAAAAGGTCTGTTGTATACCCCTGATGTCTTGATTAGACTACCACTTAATGTCTTCATCAGCCCGAAATTCAAACTAGAAGGATATTTTGCGGTCTTGGAAAATAGCCCGATATTGCAAATGTGCGTCTTCATCAGCTCGAACAGCCCGCTTGGGGAAATTAGCCCGAAAATTGACGCATGCGCACTTTGCATCACTTCTCTGCTTAGCTCGCAGTTCGAAAGTGGATTTCCCCGCACAAAATCTCCTATATCGCCGTATGTACGATACTACAACCAGATAAGTGAGCAGTACAGCATATTCTCTCCAAAGGGATATCAATAACGCAACTCTTTCTTCTGTCCTGTGAGGCATCTTATATGAAATAAACAATTTGCAATGTTTAAACAAATCCAAAATACACACAATCTGCAAGAATCTTCAGCTTAGGTAGAGTGGACCAGAAGCAGAAGTACACACAACAGGGAGGTGAGAGGAATCACCTCCCTGGTCAACAACAGCTAGTATACACACATGTGATCCTTGAATACACCGTGCGTGTATGTACTATACACAGTCACTAGCTTGAGAAAATTTCGGGCTGATGGAGACGCACCCAAAATAGCGCGCTATTTCACGAATTAGCGCTCTAGTTCACGAACTAGACCAAGATTTTTGGGGAAATTTTCCCGATCAAATAGCGCGCTATTTGCGTCTTCACTTCACAGATAGCGCGCTATTTTGACATCGGACTAGTTTGGTAACCACAAGATAGCGCGCTATTTTGAAACTTTGGGCTGATGAAGACACGCCTAGTGAGACTTAAATTCATCATGTAAACATATTGATAAATAAAAACCATGATGATAGTGATCACCTCTGTGAGATTTATCATGTGTTTAAAATCAGAACAATTCATGATATTTATAGACATGCAAAATAAGAATAGGAAAGATAAGTGTGAAAATGCTCATAAACTCCAGCAAATATGCAGCAGGCTCTGGGGGAAAAATCTACCCCAAAGGTGACATTCTATTCTCATTCCTCCATATTGCTATTTGCATTACCTGAGCACTATTGTGATTATGAGATCGTGTACGTACATATGGGAAACAATCTTGTGGATGGAATGCTATTTGTACTGCCAGAAACGCTGCATTTTCAACACTCCTTAAAGGGGAAGGCTAGTAACTGATCAGTGGGAATCAGTGGGAATGCTGAGGGATGATTGTTCCAATCCTTGTGGGATTCATTTAAGAGTACATTTATATCTATTCTTGTGTGAAAATTATTTGCTTCAGAATGGTCTCATATTCAAGTAATGCGCAGTTTAATGTTTCCAGGTAAGCGTCCCTGGTCAGTGACGGGGCATTAATCTGCACATTACTTGAATATGAGACCGTTCTGAAGCAAATAATTTTCACACAACAGTAGATATATAATGTACTCTTAAATGAATCCCACAAGGATTGGAACAATCATCCCTCAGCATTCCCACTGATTCCCACTGATCGGTCACTAGCCATCCCCTTTAACAAGGCAGAATTACTAAAAAGAAAGAAAGAAAGAAAGAAAGAAAGAAATCTAAGCTGACTTTAAATAGAAAAACCTTGCAAACATTAGGCTATTGATTTTGTCAGTGCTTTTATCAATTGCACAATCTGAACCAGAAATAAACTTAATGTAGGTTGTCTCTAATATTTGTGCTAAAGGATCTTTATGTTTAAAGGACTTATAATAAAGGCAAATTTGCAATCATCTCAGTGATCTGAGATTCCAGTTATCTTAGCTTGGCAGTCTTTGTTAGACAGACAGTCTTTGTAGACAAGTAGTATTAGTAAGCTGACACATCAGTAATTCTTTCTTGGAATCAACCAATCACCCTTTAACATCCAATAACTTCCATGGACAACAAGTTTTCCATGGAGCCTCAGGTTTGAAAGAAACCCTGAAATGTCAGGTATGAGTAGCTAGCTAGCTAGAGGCAAAGATATGAAGATACCAAAGGCTGACGGTGGCATGTTTTATTTTTGGCCTGCCCACGTCTGCAGAGCGACGGTCCATTAGAACTAATTTGTTAATAAACCTCATCAGACCAGAGAGTGGTGTCAAACTAAGATAAGTGGTCCTTTAATCCATTTCCAAGACCTCATTTTAGCATCCATGTTTGTGGGAGGTAGGCTGAAGTGAATGTTCAATGTGCACACCAAGGATGCTTGGTCATTTCATGAGAGATCTTTTTTTCTCTCTCTCTCTTTTTTATTTTACATGGAACATGGTAGAGTCAAAATAAAAGTAAGGTAAGGTGCCAAGATCATCAAGTGATTTTGCAAGATGTTTTCTCTGACCTTACTTTCAATTTCCCCCATTAGAGTCGACAACCAAACGACCACCAGGTTCCTGACAGTAGTTGCTACTATGTAGCCTTTTTCCTGATTCCAAACCATTAGGTAGAATGTGTGAGCAGACTAGAATGTCCGATGGATGCGATACATCAGTACTGTATGCTTGAACACTGGAGTGTCTCGCCAGACAGTGAACCTGGATATAGGAAAGGAAAAACCTCTTTGCCCCACTTAAAGCCCTGGATGTTCAGCCGTGCATCTCCAAGGCATGGCAGCTGTTGATAAATCCTGCTGCCCAGTCCCATGATGGGACATTAAGAGCAACTCATCGTACAATCTGAGGTCACGACCCCCGTGTAATGCCTCGTTCGGTGCCGGAGAAAATTAGCTTGGCACACGACAGGCACACGAAACATTCGGACTGATGGTGGGACATATGGCGGCATGATACCGAATTTTACGCATCCTGAAACCAACACTTGTTGAGATGAGAGAGGTGGAGTGTCTAGGAGGAGTGTGATAACCGCTGGTCTTCATCATCTATTCATTGGGTTTCTCAAGTTGGATTATTGAGGTCTAATGTGGATAGATTACTTCCCTTCTTCCAATTCTAGGCCAAGAAGAAATTTCCCTACCTAGTTCGTCAGCTAATTAGATGTTTAACATCTGAGAATTATTGATGTAGAATGTTTGTACATATTCTCAGATTGTCTGTTTAATCATTGGCATTATGGGATGGAGGTGTAGACTGTCTAAGGTTAACCCGTTGAATACTTCTCTGGAGTATGCCTGTACTCGGGCAGGTGCCTACCGGTTAATGTGTTCTGCTGGTATACAAGCTGTGACATGTGTCTCATTGTGATGGGATCTTATCTGGGATATCCATGGAGGATGTTACAAGCTGAAAATAATCCACAGAATTAAATGTCATCTCTTGTACAGTGGGACTGAATTGAATTGCAAAGCCACTTTAAAAAAGGGAAGGAATTTGTTGTGAAGAACAATGCTTATCATTTTCCCTTACATCAATTCAAGGTGTGATATTTTTGTCATCTCAGAATGCAGTCCAGGGAAGGATGCTGATTTGGGGTTGTGAGGATCAATACGAGATGCTTGTATGGCATCACTTTGACTACCGGTTGTCAGCTCAGCCAGGGAGCTCGTTAAGATGCCGATTTCATGGGCCATTTCTAAGACTGCTGGCAGGGCTCAAAGCCACAGAATATCGCTTCTGCCGACAAAGATAATTGGCCTGTTCCAAGTGGAAATTGGATTTTAGGGGTGTTTTATTGACTTCTCCCAGAGGGGTGATATTGGAGAAGCGAGATAACTGGAGTTGATGGCGTGTACTCAGGTTGGATTCCTTTAATGGAGTCTTGCGACTTGAGAGGTTCATTGTGGAGGATGTGGATGTGTAGCGATTGAAAGATGGGAGAAGATGGTCGTGTGATATATCTCATTCAGGTGGTGTGTGTGTGTGTGTGTGATTGTAATTGTCTGTAATATTGTAAAACAATATGAATTTGGAAGTAATAGCTAAAAAACTCATTAAAAAGAATTCATGGCTACAAGCAATCAAAACAAAACAAGTTTTACAACTGCAGCATATTATGTACGATTTCATTAATGCCCCTGAGAAACAAAAATCTTTTTGAGTGGAAGGACTACTCTGGACCCAGGAATTAGAAATATGTCTCAATTTTTGTTTGAGACCATTTATCATCATATTGTGTGCACACATATACAGTCTTTTTATGTTTACAGTAGTTCGAAATCACAGGGTAGAAATATGTGCTTTTAATTTATATCCTTGCAGGTGTGACAGGGATATTAGGTGATAGTTTTCCCAGTTTGAATAATGCCATACAGAAGTAAAAATACGTAAAAAACAGAAAGGACTTCTTGCCACCTTAAATCATGTGGAGCTCAAACATTTAAAATGAAATGTTGCAATTTCATGACTCAATCAAATCTCCCCATATCACATAGTCTGTGAAGGTTTCCATCAGTAATATGTTTGCCTTGTATCGTGTTGAAAGTTTGAGAGAATGAATGTTATTTCCTCCATTAAATGACAATGTTATGAGGATTATAAGTCTGTTGTACTGTGAATATAGCAATATATTTTGAGCCTTGCGGTAAGACAACATAATCTTATATTGAAGGTCCAAAGATCAGAGTATGCCATATGTGGTTTTCTTCTGTGAAAAAAAGCCCTATTACTGTCACTCAGTGCATACTGCGCAAACAGACAAACAAGACATTTGTGAAGAGAATCTATCTGTCTGTCTGTCTGTCTGTTTTGGAAAGTGCATGCTCTGCTGCTGCACACAAACTGCGATATGAGTTGTTTGTTCGTGCTTAGGTGTGATGGGGATGGTTTCCGTTCCTTCCCTGCCACACCCCTGATGCTGTGAAGCCACCTGCCAGCCCCACTGGCCTTCCTCCTCTCTGGAGATGGATGATGGATTTTAATGAGCTAAAAACCATCCAACATCACCATAGTATTCAAGGATATCACATAATAGCTTCTATTCATTCTCACACCATGGCAGTGTAGCAGGGCTTGTCTCTCTGACACCATCAAATGAATTTTAGTGTGCGGATTAGCACTTTCGATGGTGATGAAATATGGGAGGAAGTTGTATCATCTTGGAATCAATCTGCTTGGTTGTACCAAAGCATGATTTGTGAAATTTAAGTTTCCAAACGCAAGCTCACTGAAGAAATCTATGCACACACTAGGTGCATGTATTAAACAATTGACCTTTTCCAGCTTTATTTATGGCTGCATTGATATCATACAGATATGTGAGCTAAAAAAAAGGTCTTCACTTGTATCAGATCAACCGGTCCGTTTGCCTCTCTGTGCTGCTGTGAGAATTCTTTTTCCCTCCTCAGCTCATTTCATGTTATGTGGAGACTCAAACTTTGTGTCAGTTCGGAAGCATGTACATGTACATGCTGAACAACATTTTCAGTGAATCTCAGATTAATTTTGTTTGGTGCTATCACCCTTAACACCTAACGGAGACATCATTATGAGGTATGCATGTGTATGAGATCTGGAAGTGGCAGAAAATCAACGTCCTCTAAATGGTGAAATAACAACAAGCAGATGAATATGATACTGTACATGTACATTTGTATGTATCACTGTTTTACAAGGATGAAAAATACAGACCTTCAAATTTTAACATGTTTGATTCTTTGCATTATGTCTAAATGAACTGGGTTGGCAAAATAAGAGTTTCCATCACAGGCTCATGAGAGATTTTGTGCTTTTTGTCTTTTCGTATTCACAGAAATACCCAAACTCTGACATCACCAACATCGTGGACAGCAGTCAGCCGGCTACCATTGGTCAGTGGTGTCCAGTGAGTGGTGATGAGTGTACGGCCTCTGCAAAGATCACCTACTACAGATGTCTGGGTATGACCTCCTGTAGTCTGACTACTGAGATGCATGTAGGGACATGTGGGTGTGGGAAGATGGAGTGGATATCAGTGGCAGGGAGGATTGATAGATGGATGAATGGATTGATGGATAGATGGATGAATGGATTGATAGATAGATGGATGGATGGATAGATGGATGAATGGATAGATGGATGGATGGATAGATTGATGGAAGGATAGATGATGGATAGAGTGATTGATTGATGGATTGATTAGTGGATAGAAGGATGGATGGATGGATGGATAGATGAATGGATTGATGGATATGTGGATAGCTGGATAGATGGATGGATGAATGGATAGGTGGGTGGACAGATTGGCAGATATATGGATAGATGAATAGATGGATAGACGTTGGATGGATAAATTGATAGATGAATGGATGGATGGACGAATGGATGAATAAGCGGGTGGATGGATGGTTGGATGGATAAATGGGTGTATAGATGGATGGATGGATGGACAGATGAATGGATAGATGATAGATTGAGAGATTGATGGATGGACTAATGGATAAATGGAAGGATGGATTATCATGAATGAATGGATGATGTTTTGATGGATAGATGCATTGATAGAAGGGTAAGAAGGAGGATCAGTGCATAGATTAGTTCATGGTAGACGAAAGCATGATGTAATCATGTCAGTGGATGCATGGTTGGCCTAAGGGCACTGATTTGGGTTGGCAGAAGAATGGAAAGATACTTTCATCAGTATCAAGACTCTACTTGATAACATGGCCATGATCTTGTGGGAATGTTTGGTATCTGTGCTATCATGGACAGTTAGTGTTGTATGACACAGCAATGCTTGTTAGAAAATTTGATGTACATACTTGAAGATTATGATTGAGTGGTGTCACAGTCACAGTTTTGTATCCAACTTCATTCCATTAAAAAAAAAGAAATCCCAATGCAAAATCAAACAAACAGACCACCCCCTCCCAAAAAAAAGAGCACCTCCCCTCAATGATCAGAGCTCTGCATTTAGTTATCTTTGTATACATTGTTTGTGAACCACTCTTCGTGTTGGGTGATATCTGAACCAGAATGGTTCCTGTGAATATTGTGAGATTGAAAAGAAGTTAATGATGACTTTGTTTTCTTCATTTCTGTGCAGTGGGTCCATTTGAGAGTGACGCCCTCATGGTCTACAATGTGTGCAAGTTTTTCCACGAGCACGATGAGAACGTGTGCCGAGAGCCGACGTACTGGAAGCAGCGCGCCCAGGAGGACTGCGGCCGCTGGAAGATGACCATCAACTCTACCGGGATGCTGCTGCCGTGTGATGTTGACCGCTACAAGGGTGTGGAATACACCTGCTGCCCTCCAGCCCCTACCACCACCACCACCATCACAACCATCACCACCACCACTACCAGGACCACTACTGTGGAGCAGGTGCAGGAGGAGGAGGAGGAGGAGCAAAGGGGTGCTGAGGGGCAACAGGAGACCCCCCTCCCTGAGAGGGACAACACTGGTGGGTGTGAGATGGGACTGCCCCTCTCAGCTTAATTTCATTTTCACCCACCATCAGTAGAACTATGGTGCCTTTCAATCACACCAAGGTGCCGTGTTAACTCTCCGTGTGCCAAGGTGTAAACCTTGTGCACCATATTGTTCTGAGACCACAACGCATGGTCACTTTTGTAAGATATTCTTATTGTTGAAGCCATGTAGCTGCTCATAGAAATATTGCGCTAGAAATGCAGTACAGCAACAGTGTAAAAAAAATTCCGAGATTTGCTGTGATGTAAACTTTTTGACAAAGCTGTAGCTACTTTTCATGTAAAAAGCTAATACTGCAAAAACAAGAAACTTTCACCAATTGAAGCCGAATGCCTTTTTTATGGCATGAAACTTTTGCAAATTGCCACTGGAACTCAATATGCATTGTGTAGACAAAATCTTTTGTGTGCAATACCTGGTATATAACAAGATTATTGGCTCCTAGTGAAATTTGCAAAAATTTCTGTGAGCATGAAAATTTCTTGTTTTACAGTATTTAAAATGAGTTTTTGAGCAAAGTATGCAAAGTTGGCAAGCCATTGACTGAGTAGGACATGTGAATTTGATACGCAGAGAGTTAACTCGTAACTGACATTATCTATAAAGACTCACGAGAGATTGCTGAGCAGCGAAAGAACAAGTTACATGTGCAAGTGATTGACAAATTGCCCAGTGTTTTTGCAGTAACCATGACAAAAGTGTTATTTACGTCGATGTTAGGGCAATTTCTCAATCAGTTGCAATTAAAAGAACTCACTTTCATCAATATGACTAAGTAAGATGTGGTAGTAGCAAAACAGATAACATCAGGCTTAGTAGTTGGATAAATAAGTTAGATCAGAATTTATTTTATGCTTTTTAAAGGTAATCCAATTGAACAGAAACCAGGATTTTGTGTAGAGTATTGCAGAGCCCACGTTTAGGTTTTAAATAGTTTTCTTTGTGGCTGGGAAAACGAGCTAAGCTGGGGGATGAAGTCTCATCTAGTCCGTCTCTCTGTTGCTATGCACTGTCTCTCTGTTGTTATGCAGTCTCTCATCCACGTGACATCATCAGCAACATCCTAGATGACCCCTACTTCTCAGAGGTCGGACTGGATGGCAGCCAGGAGAAGAGAGAGTATGGAGCAGCCAAGGGGCGCCTCTCCTCCAAGCAGAAGGCTGAGAAGGGGCGTGTCATGCAGCAGTGGCAGGAGGCTCAGGAACACTACCTCCAGCTGAAGGCCAAGGACTCCGATGTAAGATACCGGGGTGTGGTTGGGTGTGGCTGGGGAGTTGGATGGTAGCAGAAGACCAGTGTTTTGTAGTTATGTAATGATATAGTATGATGAAATGCTCTTCTTTATCTCTGGTAGCCTCTTCAGTGTTGCCACTGCTCTAACAGAGGGCCCTGCTATTATTATTACCTAGCTACCATTGACAGGTACCCATTTCTACACCTGGGTTGGGAGGGACATGGTGGGTAAAAACATCTTGTCCAATGATGTAGGCACTTGACAAGATTCAAACATGGGACTCTGTTTGAATATCAAGAGTCTTATCCACTATGCCATGGTATACCCACATGTTGCTCAGCTTTACGATACTTCTCAGTCTGGGAGGGGGTGAAACAATTAATTTCAAAGACAAGGATGCATCATCCATCCGTTAGAGAGGAAACGTTCTTGTCATATCAATTATTTCATAGAGCAATAACTCCAGATGTGTTTACGTCCCGTATCTTCACTGCATTTGTCCTGTCACTTCCAGGCAAACATAAAGTAGGAAAACATGTTTATCGTCACAATGTTTCAGTTTATGTGAAAATGCTCCATGCCATTATTGAAAGAAGGTGGTTGACCAGGTAAGTTGATAAAGTCTATACCTATATTGGAGAACATATTTAACTGAGGCAAGTGGTACTGATCTTCTGATATGTTTACAAGAATTGCCCAGTGGTTGATTGTATCATCATTTTGTTTTGTTGACAAAACCTTGCAGAAGGCGGAAAAGATGCGGAAGGAAATGACGCTGCGCTTCGAGCAGACGATCGGCGACATGGAGGCAGAGAACGCCGAGGAGAATGAAGAGCTGAGGGAGGCTCATCAAGCTCACATTGAGGGCGGCCTTAAGGCTAAGATCAACTCCTCCTACCAGTCCTTCAAGGTAGCCGTGGAGGTGGGCAAACCCAAGGTAGGTGTTCATCATCGCACTCCACCATTTTCTTTTTCCTCTCTGTACGTGGCAGAGGTTTCCCTGCCAGCCTTGATGAACGGAGAAGCTTACAAATTTTGATATGTTTACCTAAAACTCTCAAGTGTGCTGTTTGCTTGACCCTTGTGCTATCTTTGTTTCCTTGGTTGTGATCAAAGCACAGCGGGTCTACGATGTGTACAATCTTCAAAGATGTGTAATTCCAAAGTATGTTTATTAACTCTGCAAACCCTGGACGTGTTTTTTATATTGACTCTTCTCAGCGGATGTTATTTGAAATTTTGCACATTGCCCTGGGGCCTTTCTGGCTATTCTCAACTGGCTGCCTGTGTTAGTACATGTTTCCTTACTGTGCATTAGAACAGCAAATAGAGACCGCCTTACTAATGTAAATTGTGGTAGGAGTCTCTGAAGAAGACTAGACTTTTGGTGACATGAACCATTTGTATGCTGTGAGTACTGATTGGCACAGAAAATCCCATAGCATTGTACACACTGTCCAGAGACCCTGGTACAGAAAGGGTTAAATAATGTCTCCCTTACCTTGAGTCATGGTTGTTGTATTGTGCTGTAAATCAGTGATATAGACAGGTGGAGTACAGGAATTTAATAGCCTGTCATATGATGGCTTTAACTTTTCCTTCAAATGAGTATACATCAGTTACAGATATGTTTCAGATTTTAGTGTAAATAATTGTTTAGATTCTCGTTTGTGATATAATTTTTTGTAACTATTTCATCTGAATGATAAAGAAAAGAGTTGTGCAAGAAAAGATTAATGTCATTCTCAAGTCTGTATTCATGAATTAATAGTTTACTGTTACTTCAGTTTATTTTGAATATCTAATTGTCATAACAGGGATATGTTTAGGAGCAGTTGGTTTTAGTGTTAATGTGCAATGTATCATGATTATCAATTCTTGACACATGTACATAATAGTATGATGCCAGTTGCCGAGTCCCTTGATGCTATTATTATGATTCAAGGTCTTGCTTAGATTTTAGCATTAAACTGCCACTTTCTGAGGTTATGCTGCATCCAGCTTTATGAAAGGGAACTAGCATGATTTAAGTATTCTGTTACGGAAAAAGTGAAATGTTGAGCCATTTTTGTTTGGTAGGCAAGGAAGATCCTGCACGGCTTGAAGCGATATCTCCACGCTGTCCAGAAAGCTCGCCAACACTACATCCGTCACTACCGCCACCTGCGCCGTACAGACCCCCTGAAAGCAGACCAACACAAGTCTGCCATGCTTCAGATGCTTAGCGCCCTCAACTTGGATGTAGCTCACGCACTAGACAAGATTCAGGCCCTGCCAAATCTGTATGCAGAGCTCAAGCCCAAGATTGGTAAGTTGGACCCAAGGGGTTGCAGTTACTCTATTAGTCTGTAGCTATCAATGCCAATACTTTCCTCATGAGTTACATTCATTACTTTCTTAACTTTCAAATGCAATATGGTCTGTTTATGAATCCACCAGCTTTTTCCCTCTAGACAGTTTACATCAAGTCACTTAAAGAAACATGAAGAGTTAGAGTTTGTGTTTCTCAAACAACATTCAAGATAAAAATCAAATACACATTGTACTCATGGAAGAAAGGAGTAAGAGAAAATGACTGTTGAATAAATCTTTTAGATTTCACATGGTGATCTGTCATTCTCATGATTTCACCAATTTCAAACCAAAAGATACTCTACTCTCCCTCCCCTAACTTTTCAATTTCCTCATTCCTTATCTCTCCAGTCCTTATGAGGACTATCAACACTGTGAACCAAAAACCTCTCCTCAAATTAATCACACCTCAATGGAAACCGATAAAGATCACAAATAATCCTTTAGAGAGGTTTAAAAAAAGGCTTCATAAAATGCAAGAGTTAAACTTAACATGGGATTACACATGTGTAATTTTTTTTCTTAATTTGTGGTCAGATGCCCTCTTGGAGAGCACAGCAGACTCTGACGATGATGTCGCCCTCATCCGAGCAGCAGAGGAGGAGCAGATTGCCGAGCCGACGGAACCCGCTCGGGAGAGAATCGATGAATTCCAATCTGTGGAGGAGACAGTGGAATCCCAATCTGAGGACGAGGAAGAGATGGTGAAGACAGGGTCAGTTTTGGAAGAGCTGATGGGGAAAGTGGAGGTTGCCGAGAAGAAAGAGGTGGAGGAGGAGGAGGAGGAGAAGCAGGAGGAGGAGACTGACCAGGAAGAACCATCAGAGGAGGATGTGGAAGAGGTGGGTTTAATCTTCTCTAGTGATCTCGTTATCTTGGTATATGAGAGATCTCAAGTTGATTTTGTTAACCCCTAATGAATGGACTGGGATTGATTAATGTTGAAGTTTTCTTTTAAGGAGAATTTGTTGTTAAAAAGAAGCTGTTGAGATCAAGTGATTGCTGTGTGTCAGCATACATGGTGTCTTGTTGATGGCAGAAAATGAGAGTGGAATAATGAATAGGTGAAACCTGTATAGCCAAGAGGATGTTATGATGGTGTATGGGAGTGAAATCGAGTCGTGTCAAAGACAGGGCCCCATTTCATAAGAGATGTTAGGATGACAACTCTTGCTGGAATTACCACTTTCCACTGCAAACAGCCAATCAGGAAGCTGTATTCTTGTCATTACCATGACAATAGTCATTCCAGCAAAGAGTAGTCATCAAATAAACTCTTTATGAAATGGGGCCCAGGTGGTGTGTGGTGGCTATATGTTACAAGTGTTGGCCTGACTTTGATATACCGTATGTCCCCCCAAAAAATACAATGGGACTCTCAGCAATGATTACTTTAGAAATAGTTAATCAACCCGAAGAAATTTTCAGGGTATGAAACTCTAACTTACTACCCATATCTTACAGAAAACCCCATCCGATTTGCTTCAGTCGTCATGAAATGAGAAGTTTTGTAGAGCATGTCAGGAATCCCTTCCCTCCAAGTTCTGTCCATTGTGTTCACACATTATGCAGATCCAAGAGCATCCAAGTGCTACAGTACACTTGGAAGGATCAGACCCATAACATAATTTACAACAATCCACATTTCTCTGTGACCACTTAACCAAATTGAATGGGGTTTTCTGTAAAATATAGCTAAGATGTCATATTTTATGACCCTGAAGTAGCTTTTAGACAGTTTAATCATATTGTTATCTATGAATGCACACATCCTATTGTAATTTGTTTGTTTTGTTTTTTTTGACATACTGTATTTGGGAATCCCAGTAAGAGTGAGTGAGTGAGTGAATGAATGAATGAATGAATGAATGAATGAATGAATTAGTGCATGAATGAATGAATGACTAAATAAATATTAATGCAATTTGGCCAACCTTTCCATTATTGTAGTCTCCCAATATCACTGGGTTTTAAGAAGGTATTCCATAGAAAGAAGATTGTACCAAAGTTTGTTCCTTTCCACTAAGTATGAAAGGAAAGGAGGAAAGAAAAGAGGGCTGGAGTGAGAAAGGAGAATGAAGTCGTATTACCACCCCTGCTTCCATCTCACCTCTCCCTCTCTCCAGGAGAGTCTGACGGAGGAAGACACCCAGGCCCCAGCCCTGGCTAAGACTGCCACTTCTACCAAGACCAGTGCCAGTACCACACGACCAGCCAAACCTAGCAGTCCAACCAAGACCAGGATCTCAACCATGGTCCAGACTGAGCCAGAGACTCCAACACCCAGCAGGGAGCTAGAACTGGATATAGGCAAGGAGACTGAGATCCAGGTCCCAGCCATCGTACCCATCATCGCCGGTAAGTCTGGTGTCCGTCACTGCTGCCATTTCCTCTCCACTCCATTCTGTGCTTGTCAATGATTTTATAAATGTCTTTGCTGCAAACTTAAAGCTGTATTCTGCAGCTTTAACTCGGATGATTTGAGGAACTGAATTGTTCATGCAGCATTAATTAAAAAAAAGATAATTTGCTAAATTTTGCGTACTGTAAAACAAGGAATGTTCCCATGCATTTTAATTTCGCAAATTTCGCTGGAGCCAAAATTCGTGAAATTAAAATGCACGCGAAATGCACACAAAATTATTATTTATCATTATATGCATTGAATGTTGTAGGCAACTCGGGAAAATTTCATGCCATGAAAATATTGTGTTTTACTGTATAACACTGTACATACATATCGCTATGTATGGAAAAGTTTCTGCTTTATGGGACTGTGACTTGTTGATAGAATGATTCATTTTAGTGCTGTTGGCATTCAGTCAGGTGTGAAATATGCTGATTATGAATATTGAAGAAATGAAGAGTGGACGAGTTTATCACAGATACCAGTAAAAGTTCAGAGAAATTTGTCCGCTGATTGATTTCTCAACGTGAAAACTTGACACGATGTCAGACATGAAATGTAAACTCTGGGCCGAATCCTATCCTGTTGATCATGTGATCATAAGTGCTAAAAAGAGATGTCATGATTGTAACTCTAACACAAGATTTGTCTCTGTATGTTCTTGCAACATGCTTCATTGTAGATATTTAGGTAAAGTGTCACCAGTGTAAGAATGTGTTTTGATAGAGACTACATACTAATGGGTGCTTACACTTATCCTACTAAAACCACTTCCTCTTTCTCTCATAGTGAAACCAATTGAAAGTTACTTGGAGGAGGAGTTAGACGGACCCATTGAGACTGAGGTAGAGAAGCCCAAGACTCTGATCATAGCCCAGAAACCTGCCGCCAAGGTGCAGAAATCAGCTGCAGCCGTCAGGATGGAGAAACAGAGACTGGTGAACAGAGATCAAGAAAACATGGTGGACACGGTGAGTGCAAGAAGGTTGTTAGTGGTCAAGTTTTAGGAAAGAGAAGTAGACAACGTCTTTATGAATGTGATATGTTATAATGACAAAACTAGAGTCTTCTAATTTTGTAATACTTCCCATTCTTGGAAATACCACGAGAGGAGGTCTCTAATTTTGGTAACTGGGGTTATATCTGGTGAGGAAAATAAATATTTATTCTCATTCTGAAATGCTCTTTATATAGTTGATATGCAACATATTTGAAGATGTGATAATGATTTAACTATTCAAGGAGAGATGAGCCTTACTCATATTATATGGTAGATTTAGGGGAATACAAACATACTCTGATGTGATCTCAGGTGTTAAGTCTTACGATGTCAACTCCAGGTTTAAAATTTCGTGTTTTTTCCCCATACCAGAGAGTTAGGTAATGATAGCTGCAATTTCCTTACATGTACCCGTTAGCTCTTATAGCGTTAGTAACTTGAACACTGGACAGTTGTCGGTTTTTGTGTAGTAAGATGTAGGAGATAGTAGATAATGAGTTGTGTTCAAAGTAGAAGCAGTTTAACTCTTTCTCTAAAGCATGATGATGATTCAAATTGATTTAAATGTACATTTTTCAAAGTTGATCCTGGTTAAGTTTAATTGTAAATGTTGCTATAACAATATTCCTGATACTGAAATCCTGAATCTTTCTTTCAGTCGGTGACTAAGAAGAGGCTTCCGATCCGCTCTGAACCCATGGTAGCCTTCGGTCTGGCCTGCGGCGTCCTTGCTGTGGCTACAGTACTGGTCATCGCTGTCCTCATAGTCCGGCGAAAGACGCGAAGGACACCGGTCAACAATGGCTTCACAGAAATTGACCCTAACCTAACGGTCGAGCAAAGGCACATCGTATCCATGCAGCAGAACGGCTATGAAAACCCAACATATAAATATTTCGACATGCAGTAGTCATTCCAGGCAGAGCAGATTTCAGCCTCACCACAAACTTTCCTCCTTTGTTTCATCCGCTAGGACAAACACGCCTTCCTGCGAGGGGCTTGGCCCCTGTAGCAAGGAGCTTCGCTGTGGTTGTCATGGAAACACGTTTCCATGTAGGCCTCTTTGGTAGATCACTGGAGAACACCAGCAGTCAATGTTAAACACACACCTCACAGATCTGTAGTAGTCACTTGTTTAAGACGCCAATTGTCAGTAAGTCCAAGAGACCTGAGCTGTGGAGTAGATACCAGCTGATTTTGATTCCACAGATGACTTTGCCTATTTACATATAATAAACAGTAGATTCCACGGTCTTGTAAAACACTTTATCTGTACAGCTCTATGTATTAAGTGTGTAACACTCAAAACCAGTCCAGCTACAGTAAGGAGGGTACATAGAGAGACTGTTTGTACCAGGTAAATACCACCTGCTGTATTTTACACACTAAGGATTTGACGATGAAAAGAAAGTCTGACGATGACAAGAAATTCTAGAGAAGAAGCTGTAATCTGCATCTGGCTCCACTCACAAGTTTCTGCTTGGCTCTATCTATTAAACCTACACATGCTTTCATTGCCTTTGTGACCAAACATTTCAGCTGGTAGCTCCAACTGGAATCTTTCATGGTCTTTTGATTTCACATTGAGGTAAAGTAGATCATCGCCTAAAAAAAAAAGAGTTCGTTTTTGTTGTTTAATTGATAGCACATGAGATAGAATCTGAGTGCACAAAAACAAGCAAGAGAGACAAAGCAGAAATGAGTTTGTTGGAGTTTTAGGGACTTCTTGTCGGAAAATATGCTTTTTGAGCTTTTTTGACGCAATACTTAATAAATGACAAGCAGTAAATGATGTATAAATGTGTATGTATACCACACTTAATGCCATTGGCTTATGTATGAAGTAACTAAGACTCTTACATTTATTATACGGTGGTGTGTTGCATGGATCTACCTACATTTAACCCTAGGTATCACATTTGTAAACACAGTTTATGTATTTATACGCTACTCTGCACTCGTGACAGACCCGTGTTAGTAAGTACTGCACCGCTTCATGTGTCACTCTTGAGATAAAGAGAAATCTTGTAGACAGAGATCATCAATGGTAGTCTTGGTCAAGGAAAAATTTTGCATTCTTTCATGCCGGTATTACTTTCATTCATATTGAAATAGATAATACATCAGATATCATTCGTGAACCTTGACACGTTTTGTCTTTGATTTCATTGCTCTGATAAATCCTCAAAATAATCAAAGTAGTGATGACATTAAGTCATTCTTGCTAATGACATGTGATACTAATGCAGCGGAGCAGTAGATTTTCCTTGGAGTGATGTCGTAAGCATTGCAATATGATTGTAGACACTGCGACCCAGCTGTAGAGCAGACGTTTTACTCCAAGCAAACTGCAGAGATGGTGTGATTTCTTGTCTATAAATATTCCTACAAGAAGATATAACTTATTGTAAACATTTTCTTTTCCTTTTTTCACATGATAGTGAAATAGTGCTTTGTGACATATAGTTGTGTGTGTTGTACAAAGTTGGGCATACCTTTCATGTGTGACAAGCAAGACAAAGCTATTTTTTTTTTTTGTGCGCTGAAATTACAATAGCTGTAGAGTAGTGTGGTCATAGAAATATATAGTATGTAATTCATACTACTGTAAGAGTGATTTTCCATTTTTTGACTGTAAATTGTTGTGCAGGTAAAACCTTTGTGCAGTTTCTTACATATTTAATGACTTAAAAACTGAGCTTATTACACAGCAAATATTTGAAATGCTTAACTAGGTAGCGGCTTGCTAGAAGGTCAGTGTTTGATTGTCAAAATTACCATATCCTACTGGGTTTATGACTATTCTCAGAACATGGGAAATGAGAGAAATATTTACACAAAATTAAAACTTGTTCAATATACATGTAGATATGATAGAACACATGTGACTTAGGTAATATGATGACACGCAGAAATATTGTGTGTAAATGAGAAGAATAGAGTGAAGCTAGGTTATTTGGACAGATGAGGTAGATTTTCTGGAGACATGGAAACTCAAATTCTTTTTTTCCTTGTCTCAGATTTAGCTGGTGAGCAGTATTTGACATGGCCTTAGGATCGGGATCAGATAGAAAGATTTATTTGCTCTGATATGTGACTAGTTTGCCACTTAGGCGTGATTTCGAGGCTATTTGTCGGTCAGAGTCAACGATACTTGTAATATTTATGACGATAAAGGTCAAATAGACAGTCAAGCTTGTGTAACTTTGCCCTGACATCAGCCTCTTCTTGAGTACAGTCTAAGTTAATGCAATAATTGTTTTCTTCTGTGCCCTGTAACGTAGGCTATTCCAGTTAGTATTGTATGAATACCATTCAGTGTATGTGTGCTCATGAATATTCATATATACCAAATTTACTGACATCACATATTCTTCGTAATATCCTTTGAAAACAGAGACCCGTTGTTATAAATGTCAGAGGACCAATTTGTTGTGTTTTTTTTAATATGCTCAATAACTTTGTAGAATTGCTTTTAGATTTACTGGTATTCCCAGTTAAAAACTGAAAAGTGATAGAAATATCTAAAGCTCAATGACAGGCCCTCATGATTTGCTTATCCCAGCGTTTCATAATTGACTTTAGCGGAGCATCATGTTTTCCACACTCTACAAGATTTTCGTGATAGATATAATATCTGAATGATTTGCATAACATTTTATTGGAAAATTGGAAACAAGTTTTATCGTAGAATCTCCTCGTGTGTAAACCCACGTACGTAGTCTGCTTGGAATGTGTGATGACCCGACTGTTAGTAGTTTGCGGAGTTTCTATATATTTGACACAGTACTTTTTATCATTTAGTTGATGTACAAAGGCTAAGTTATTGTAGCTCTGTGAACCAGAGTTAAACCTGTAATGTTTTGACCACAAGAGGGTGTACTTTAGCACCCTGTTTTATTCTGAATGTTGCTGTTTCTTGTCATGTAATATTATGTACAGATGGAGCAATGAGGCGTACTGTATTTCAAAGGAAGAAGAAGAAGAAAAAAAAAGATGTATCCAGTAAGAGATTTTGTATGTTGCCTGTAAGGTGAAATTCACAGCAATTCTTTGAGTAGTTCACCATTCTGTGTGTGTCAGTAAGACCGTCAGTCTGGTATATATATCAGTGTCATCATAAAGAGATAATCATGCAGCGCTAAATCTTGCTATTACAAGCAAATTCAGGCAGTATGTTTGGTATGACGTTTTCTCCTGTGATTTCAGTGCTCAGTTACCAACCAAGCTGTTACTGTGAAAATTGTTGGCATGCTATGTATCACTGCAAAATGAATTCACACAAAAACGCTTGAATATATTGCCCTTGGAGTTCATTTTATTTCAACCTGGACTTTGTTTTCAATGTGCTAATAATTCCAGACAGCATTATAGTTTGTCCGTGGACATTCACTGTTCCATGTTGGGACAGTCTCAATTCTTTTTTTCTTTTCTTTTGATTTTATGTAGCTTTGTTCTGATGTGTAATTATTTTAATTTGTTGTACATAAAATGCTAAAATGTTATTTCTTTCTAGCAAAGTATGCCCTTACAGACTCTTGTTGCCAAAAAGAGGATGAGTTCTATTGTAGCATAATTATGTGTGTGTATGTTTGTGTATGTGGAAATCAAGCCTGTATTTAATTTTGTGTTTGTGACGACAGCAGTCTATGGAGGAGTGTACAGAATGGAATCAAACCAATGTCCTGTATGATACATGGAGGGAAGTACTACAGGGGATGGAGCGAGATGAGAACCACTGGAAATGGATTGATTTAGTTCTATGGGTGGTGCGGGGGCAGATATTTAAATTGGTTTATGTGGTGGAATCTTTTGACACCTTGGTTGATAATCAAGTGAAGAATTATGTAATCATGATCCATAAAAAAATCATTTAATTAAAGAAGAATACTGGTAGCACATCGCACAGTTCTACCTGATGTCAGTTGCTTATAATAAGAAAAACACATGATGTGATACACAGACCAATCTTACAGTTCATGTCATCTTTCAATCTTAATGTGTAAGGAGTAAACCAGGGCTCACTTTTTAGAGCTGATTCAAGTATTCCCTGTTGCAATGATTACTTGTTACTGTGGCAACAACTTCAGTACAACTGATTGGTTGTTTTCTGGCTGTTGCTGTAGTGATTGTAATTATTGCAGCTTAGTGCAATTACAAATTTTCCATGACGGAATTCTATCTGACCAGCAGGAGTTGGTACTAGATGTGCCAATGCCGACACTCCTGCACAAACCATATGATGATTTCCTGCCATCATTGGCATTGTGAACTTTGACACCAGGTGCACATAGTTTCATACAACAAATAACCCCCAGAATGGAGAGGAAATGGAAGACTACAGTGTCTTGGAAGAGATTGGAAAAGAGAATGTAAGGCTCTTTTATCGCTAGATGTATTCAGATGTGTAAACCGCTATGAAATAATTGTGCTTGAGTATTTTCTGCCCCAGCCTCTGTTTTGAGTTGAGCTATTTAATATGCATCGGTGTCCAGAGCTGCATATTCAAAAGATATTTTGTATTATCTTGTTTTCTTTCTTTCTTGAGGCATTCTTGCCTTGAAAAGTGAAAAAATTAAAGTTTTCATTGTGTTTGTCTTCAGTAAAGAGTGTCTGAAAATCTGTGTTTTTATTTGACTATTGTCTGCAAATTGTAGAGTTTTCGGAGGCAATCGAGCACTGTTAGATCAGCGTATGTGTGTGAAAACATTCACATGAATGTGTAACCAGTTTACGTAGTTCATAAGCGTTTGTCAATACTCTCATAAAGGCTTAAAGGGTGTGTACAGTTCTGGTTGAGGTGAGGATTTAGCTTGTAACGTTTTGCGAGATATTCAGAAAACACTATATGAGATGCCAAAGAGCATGCAATTCTAAGGGGTATCAAAAGTTTATTTGATGAAAATCGTGGCCTGTGTTGTGGCCTGTCGCCTTTTATTATTCTCACTTTTTTGGATATCTCAGCCATTTGAAAACCAAATTTCATCAAATAAATGTTGAATCCTTCTTAAAATTACATGCTCTTTAATATTTCATAGGAGGTTTCTCATTGTCTCACTTAGGAATGTTGAAAACATTAATCCCTCACCTCAGCCAGTACTGTACAGTCCCTTTAATGCATACACGCCTTTCATCTTCTGTCACATTGCAGCTGCTGATATCCTCTGGTTATTTCCCATGCATTCTATCATTAGGCAGATTTCTGGGGTTTGTCAGCACCACACACACACACACACACACACACACACACACACACACACACACCCTCACACACACACACACTATACACTTGTACACACTGCGCTGCATTGTGCATGCAAGCTGTGCCTGTGGAGGCGCTTTGTGTTGTATATATTTTTTGTTTTGTTTTGTCTGTGTGTACTGTAATGTTTTTTAAGTGACTGTGGAGTTATTATTGATTTCCCAAATCAACGATAACTCTCGCTTGATAAAATGGGGCCCTGATATCATCTGACAAGTGCAGGACAAAGAACACAAATTATGCATTTCGCTAAATATGACTTTTATTTTCGCTTTTAAAACATGGGCAAGTCAACAAAAAGAAGCAAAGAATGACAAAGACATTCCCGAATATCATCTTGGAACAGCTTCATATTCCTACTTTTTTTCTTTACATAAATTACTTGGTACTAATGACAAACATTCTCTGCATATTCATGTGTTAATCAAACAAGTCAAAATCTGTGGATGGCATTTTAATGCTCACAGCTACCTAATACTGAAAGCCACAACCTGCTCAGATAACACCACCTACAGTCATACAGTCATTTCCAGCTACAAGTCATTGGGGAGGGGTTTACACAACAAACACCGTGAGTGAATTTCGTCTTTCTTGAGGGAATGTTGGCAGTCTAGGGTTATTTACTGACCTTCCAAGAGGACACCCTCACTATCACCTATCGGGAATCTCATCAATATCTTTACAGGGAGTCAAAAATTGAAACATTGTTTCAAAACGGTGAATGGGGAAATCCAAATGGTACGCGGAAAGGTCAGTAATGACATTGTATTCCTTGTGGTATCATAATATCATTCTCTAACGTGGGAAGCAAAGTCTTGATTACTCCAAACCCTACTAATACATTAACACTTCCAATAATCATAACAGCTTGATGATATGGGTATATTGACAAATGAATACCTGGCACATTGGCATGTAATTCTTTTCAAAAAGAATAAAGCAACCTTACAGTGTACTTTGAATTGCAGACAGTAAGGAATCTTTAATGAAAAAACAAACAAACAAACAAAAAACAAATTGATTGTAACACTAATCAGCCAAATGGCAACCCCCCCCCCCCAAGAAAAAAACAATCACATTGTCTCTTCTTCAGCCAAAGTCTTGTGATCAGTCATGTGACATCTGTGTATTACTCTGTTTCTCCCTTTCTTCAGTCCCACATGTATTAATGCCAGTAAGCTGATTGAATCCCTTCCACATCCTAACCACCCGTCATTGTTAACCTAAAGATAGAAACGTCCTTGTTTGGAAAAGTGTTCAGAGACCTCTTTTAGCAAATACATCCAGAACTGTAAAAGTTACTAGCTGTGCATAACATTGTATTAATTTCACTCTTTTTTACCTTCATTTTCAAAAGATGGTGTAATGGCTGTGTATAAAGCTGACAGAAAATAAAAAAAGAAAAAATATGTGCACAATTCTCTTGCGTCTTCACAAATTCTTGTATACAAAGAAAATACTTCTGCCAAAAATGGATAAACACAGATTAAACATACACAGACACAATTCTTTTTCTGTTTTCTCCCTATTATATCTATGATATGTTTCTGTGGATATACTTTGCTATCTGTATGGATGCTTAACTATAAAATGTGTCAACACATCTGCATTAAACAAGTAAAACATTTTACTCATAGATTGAAATACCACATAATGCAATACACAGTGTGCCTATCAAAATTGTTGAAGCAACTGCTCATTTGAAAGTCCTCATTCTCTTGACTTTGTTTCCAGACCTTTTAACTTTAATGTCACCTACTCATCTGACAGTCACAATGGAAAAATAACACAAATTTCACCATCAGAGGGCTCCCTCCATAATCATAAATCATTGTTTTTTCTTTCACGGCAACCAAAATGTATGCTTTCATGTCTATATTTTTCCCTTTTCCATATTAACTAACCATGCCCACCAATACATGCATTTTTGTCCAGACTCAAAGGTGTAAATTTCAAGGAGACTCAATACGGACGAACAGCTGGAAATAGTTATACACGTAATCATTTTCTTAATAAGAACCAAACACCAGCAATGGATGGTACAAGGATAACCAAAAACTGATCCCCTACAGGTTGTCCTAGTCACACACAGGTGACTTTAAAATGCAGTAGACATAGTGAACACATTTACACAAAGGATTCAAATCGCATACTGATGCAAAAAAAAAAACAACAAACAAACAAACAACAACAACTCTGGTTTATCATATCAACATGGAACAATGCATCTCAATATAACATGTAATCTGTACAATTTTGGCTCAGATATAACAACACAGTGCTTTTGGTATATATGACTGATTGCAAACAAGGCACATGGAATCAACATCTTTCAAGTGGTGCTTTTAGAAGCTTAAAAACTGGATATTTTAGCAATGAGATTTGAACTTCAACATTTGCAAATAGAGAGCTAAAAAGGTGTTGATGCGGTTCAGCCTCATCAGCAGTAATGCCCTTTCTGCTATCAACTAACTATACACTTTTTCATCCCTTGCCGAGAACATGTACGATGACTTTAATGGTGTACATTTTCTAATTGGTGCATGAAGATAATGAGCAATTCGAAGATGTAAATTCAAGCTGTTAAATAAAACATCTATAATGGAATGATATCTTATGGGTAGCAAATACAATAAAGAGCATTCATAAATAGCCGCAACATACCCCTTTGGTTTTTGCGAATTCAAAAAAGGCTACAAAAATTTCCTGCATACCTCATATACTTCTTGACTTCACATAAATGCTGTATATACCCCACTGTTTTGTGAGTGAATTAGAAAATAAACAGCTACAAACATCTGTATGCACCAAATTTTGTGCCCTGATTACTATTCACAAAATTAACAGCATAACAAAATATTGACTCCTGTTAAATGCAACATACACCGTCCCCATGGTGAGAAAATACAGACCTTGTTTCTTTTATTGGAACAATATTTCTTTCTCATTCTTTCACTGTGGTTCTTGATGGTGAGTTTAACTATTCTTGAAATAGCCCTACACAGCCCGATTCATAAATAATCATGCTCACAAATCTATGCAATGTACAGTGTGTGGATAGTTTTGATGACTCATAATACTTCCCGATTGCATTATACTTCTAAAACAGGCAATGAAGGATAGTCACACTGGGTATGTTGCCCCTGATTAACAAATTGCACTTCACCAATGTAAATAAAGACTGATTATTCAGTGTTTGAATAATAGGCATGATAAGAAATCATGGGCATACATACCACGGTGGGGTTTGAACCCATAACCTTCTGATTGCTAGACAGACGTCATATCCACTATACCAGTAATTATATAATCACTAGCCATCACTGGCTATTGAGCAGAAGCTCGGTAGTCTAGTGGGTATGACGCCTATGTAACAATTAGGAGGTTGTGGATCCAACTCC
This sequence comes from Diadema antillarum, assembly GCF_040938485.1. Lineage (NCBI taxonomy): Eukaryota > Metazoa > Echinodermata > Echinoidea > Diadematoida > Diadematidae > Diadema > Diadema antillarum. Next base: position 4,089,916 of record NW_027270890.1, on the reverse strand, counting down.
CACCAGAGTTTGTATGGCTCAAGATTTTTTGATCATGGCAACTCCTCTGAGCACTGAATAATCAGTGCATATTTACACCGATGAAGGGTAAATTTGTCAATCAGATGTGATAAAAACTTGATGCAAGAATCATTAATTTGATCACATTACATCACATATGTCAGGAGTAAGAAATGAACAAGAATTCAGTTTCTCATTTGCTGGGTTGAAGTGATACTATATCAATTAACAAAGAACAGTAAGTTTGAACTTCCCTGCTAAAAACCTGATGAAAACTGGTACTTAAAATAATTGCAAGTGTAATCAACCCATTAAATACGGCATCATTTTGTTGTAATGACCACAGCCCTAGATATTCCCGACAATGTAGTCGACAAGTAAAGGAATTCTTTTTAATCAAAGCTCTCAATGACTACCCCCCCCCCCCCCCATTATACCTAAACATATCATGAGTCATGGAAGGAACATAGCATAGATGACACCAGTATGACAGAAACATGCACAAAAACATGAGATTGCAACATTTACACTTAAACTTCAACATTTATGTAAGCTTTTCATCCAAACTACATTGTAGCTCCATGGAAGATTGTGGCACACTGAAAATTTTTAATCTATCAGCTGTCGTCCTGTTCATATATTCACTGACAGTCAAATTAATAGTCATGTGGCACTTAGAATGGCCACATGGTCCAGACACACCTAGCAACAGCTGTCAGATCCAGGCACGCCCGGCAATGGCCTTCAGGTCCAGACACACCTAGCTACAGTCTTCAGATCCAGACACACCTAGCAACAGCCTTCAGGTCCTGACAACCCCGACAACAGTCACTGAACCGAGACATATCTGTATGATACCAAAGCTCCTTAATGGCCTAGAGTGGGGAATTCATTCTCCAGGACGATGTACGTACGGCAAGTCGGACACGTCTTCTGCCTTTTAAGCCAGGGCATGATACACTGCAACAAGAAATAAACATAGAAAACAATTTTAAAAATGGTCCCTACAAATCCTGGATAAAAATGTCTTTCCAGTAGTTTTGGCAACCTATGAAATACTATCAAATATCTTCCCACTGTCATATCTGACATCATTTGATATTCATAGTGTACTTAGAGTTGGTAATAAGCAAACTGCTTTGAATAAAAATTTTGATGACTGGTCGCTGACAAGGGAACTTCTGCCCTGAAAAAAACGATTACCATAGTCTGAAAGAAGCCACACCTGCCCAAAACTTTTCAGAGTTCATTATCTACATGTAAAACTTTGATAGCTATGTCAGCTAACTTTGTTAACATGTTCTCATTAACTTCTCACATGATAAAACACCAGTGAAAGCAAATTTACAAATCAATCACTGAAAACAAAATTTGAACCAGTTCCCCACTTGAAACGTATGCTTGCTTGCAGGAAGTAAAACATACAAAATATATAAAATGCACAATTCTTAAATATAAAGAAGAATATTCCCCGAGAAGCTGATAGAGAAATATTACCTACATTACAGCAAGAGATGTTGTAATGATATCAGCAATGAAGTAATCAAAAGCATAACTCCAATTTTTGCTTTAGTTAATAAAAAAAGAAAAGAAAAGAAGATTGATAACTAGACGTGAATGAATCATTTTCTTAGTGTTAAAAGAAGAGAGAGGAAATACAAAGAAATACAATGACAATTCCTGGTTCCCAAGACCCAATGCTCAACAAAGAAATAGATACAGCTGAGCCGTGGAGTCTCAGGCCTCGAATTAACCGACGGCCACCGACGGCCATGGCCGTCGGTGCCCCTCTCGTTGGCCGCAATGCCTTTTTTTCCTTGATCAAAGTTACGGCCAAAAAAAATGTGCCCTTTTTCTTGTGGCCATGGTGCCCTTTTAGAATGAAAGTTATTATTTATGACATATAATATGCCCTTTCTCAAAGTCTACACTTTAATAAGCTTGAACAACTTTCCTGATCTCAAATATCATACCTTCAGTTCACTCGCGTCCCAATATATCTGATTCAAACTCAAAAGTATCTTTCCGAGATACGAGACGACGTGTACATAAATGTACGCCCGACCGGCTCTTACCGTCCCGACTGCCTCCGCAGCGCAGCGGCCATAGAGTTACTAGCTAGGCAGCGGCGGGCCGGAGCAAGTGGTCGCAAGCCATGCTAAAAAATGCCAGGCCTGTCGGACGGCTGCGAGCATTGCCATCTCTCTCGCTCTACGTTGCATGCCCACATGCTCAAGCAAAATGGCGCCGGAAGTGCTCCAAAGCGAGCGTGGCGTATGTGTTGAGAACGTACAGTATTACAGAACCTACATCGTATTGCGTATGGCCCACTGCCTAACGTCGTCTGCTGCGGAGAGATCTTATGCGTGCGTGCGCTGCTGGAGTGTAGCAGCACGGTCGATTGCATACAGCTCTATGGGGCATTCACATCACGTATAAACACCCAACATGCCCTTTCCAATGTGGCCTTGGTGCCCCTCTGACTGACCTAAGTGCCCTTTAATGGCTGGCCTCTTGGTAAAAGTGCCCATTTCTAAATGGCCTTGCCCCTCCAAAATCCTATTTCGAGGCCTGGAGTCTAGTAGTGTCGAAAGGAAAGAGACTTACTTTTTTGTGGAAGGTATGGCCACAGGTGAGCTCCAGCAAGTTATCTCCGTCCATCTCATCATGACAGATGACACACGGATCCTCCTCCATATCCTCCCCATCTCTAAGCTCCTTCTTCCAGTTGATTCCAGGCTCTGTCTTACTCACCTGCCCCCAGGCCGGCTGGGCGGGGCTGGGGGCTGGCTGATACTGGGTGGGGCGCCTGGACTGTAGCTCACTATTTGTCTGTGGTACAGTGGGACGGGCAAGGAGGCCTGTGCTGTAGCTGAGTTGTCCGGTGTTCAGTGTTCTCTGTGGAGGGACAAAGTAGATGTAGGATGGCAACTCTCATAAAGCATCGGCCAGCCGGCAAAGAATTATGGTTAACAGACGGATATCAAAGGCTATCAATGCCTTTTCACAGCATGCAACATCAAACAAATTAAAACTATGACAGCATCAAGAAACACAAATGGACATGTTCCCTTCTCACGAAACTTCTATCAGGATGTGCATCATATAACAAAGTTCCAAGATCATTGACCTCCGATAAATGATCTTAGATTCACTTACATTACATCAATGACCTCAGATCACTGATATTAGATCAACAGCCTTAGATTCACTTACCTTCAATTACAAACCTTTACTGGTTTTTAATTTTTTTTGAATGTTACCAACTATTACTGCTTATTTACACTTATTCTACATCAGTAATGTTAAATTTGTATGATATCCAGATAACATCATCATATGAGTCAATAGCAAGAGACTACAAAAAAAAAAAAATTCTGTTCTCACAGGAGTCCAATAGGCCTAAATGAGAATAATGCCTCCTGTGACACTTTGTGGCGGAGGCATAAAAATGGTAAAAGTCTAATACTCCTGCACCTTTTACATTTCACACATGCTTGTATTACCTATGAATGTAGCAAACTTGGGGGAGGGGGCAGCTTTGATGGGCGGGGGGAAGGAGCATGGTGTCTATTTGTATATCTTATCACACTGCCAAAAATACCTGTCAAGTATATAGAAAGATCTGACCATCATTTTCAAACAAAGGATCAAAATGTAAAAAACTGGCCCCAATTCGGTACCAGCCCTCGAAAGTACATTTTCTACTGTATTTTGTTAGAGTATTTCTGGTTTTCATAGAATACAAAGTATTGTCCCACATCTAAAACTGGGTTCTCACCTGAGATGCAGTGTTAGCCGGGTCCCGATGTCTCTTACGAACGAGGTCAGAGACTCGCACCATGATGTCGTCCACAGATAGACCAGAGAGGGAGCCCTTGTTTGCCGTTCTGACTTCTTTTAGAAAGTTAGTCAGCTGGACCCTGTAATATGGAGGTGGGTGTAACATTAATCGGTATGGATGGGGACTTGGGGTATATTTTTCATCTTCCTTCAGTTGGGATTAACAATAGCAGCACTATACTTGTCTACACTCTTCAAGATTACTTCTGATTATCTATGCTGTACCTGTATCTTTTCTAATCATATTAGTTGGTTGCACATTAACTGACAGGAAATAGGAAATCTGTTAAAAAATGCATGGCCAGGGATGTTTCATTTTCATCACATTAAAATTGGAGTAATGCAACGGTATACTTTACAGCAAAAAAAAAAACCAAACAAACAAACACAAACAACAGAGATTCTCAAGAGTTAATTCAATACAGCCATAATACATTTATTAAATCTATTTGAATTGATAATCTATCAGCTTCATTTCTGTATTTCTTTCTTTTGGTTTTATAAGCTAACATACATTTTCCACAGATGCTTAGATGCTTGCCCTAATATACTCAGGGCCTCATCCTCAATGGGTTAAAATCAACAATTCTAGTGAGTAAATGAACAGAAGAAAAGTTATGCTCACTTGTTGTAAGTGGGAAACTTTGTGCTGAGTCTCAGCATGATGCGTTCAAAGCTATTCTTTGGTTTCACTGCCGGCTGCTGCTGCTGCTGTGGTGTTATGGAGGGTGTAGTCCCAGTGGCTCCCCAGGGCTGTGTCTGGGATTCTAGCGCTCTCTGCTTGGCCTGGAGGTTAGCGTAGCCCTGGGCCTGAGCCTTCACCGCAAAGGAGTGCTGTGGTTGATTGCCCCCGTTACTTCCAGCCACGAGTGGTGGGTATGCAGTGTCTGACTTCACTGACCCCAGAGCCTGGGCCAGGGCTTGGGCTTTGCGCTTGGCATCAGACACAGTGAGGGGCTGGGAGGGTGCACGTATGAAGTCAACTGCAGCAACACCTGCTGTGTGACACATGACATATCATATGAAGAAATTCTCTTTTCACTCACATTCGTAACACCTTAGTTTGCACATTTGGTTAACCCTAACTAGGCCGGGCTATTTAGGTAGATGATAGAGCCAAGGGGGGGGGGGGGGGGGGGGGGGGGGGGGGGGGCCTCGGCCGGGGGTCGACTGCGCGATCACAATGAAAATTGGCACACACATTGCTTATGATGTAATCTAAAGTACCATAAAGTTAATTTTTCAAAAAATTATTGTTTATGCTAAATTATCTTAATTTATGCATAATGATGCATGAAATCAGATAATTTGATATAAATCACTAAATAAAGCTCAAAACAGGCACATTTTTTGTGTAAATATTCTTTTTAGTGTCCTTAGCACACGTACAAGAAAAAAATTGTGCCATCAGAAAAATTTAAGTATTTTATTGTTTTTTTATTTCTTATGTATTTCTTAATTTTTTTACTTTTTTTTTCTTTTTTTTTTCAATGAAATTTGTCCGCGACATTGTTCCAAACAAGAAAATATGTTAGTTGATTTTAATCAATAAAACCCCAAAATAATCATGCTTTTATGAAATTGGCCTGTAAGCACAGTTTGCATTGAAATTGTACACGAATTCACGTTTTTGAGCAATTTTTGGTCTGAGATGCACGTACATATTTATGCCCAACTTCGGAGCCGCGCCCGGGTATCGCACATTTGGTGTCAAATGATGCGGGAGACTCGATAGAAAAAAGTCACGAAACATCGCGGCGATAGCTTTTTGCGATAGCGATACATCCCACGGAACGTTGAGTGGGTGGGGGGGGGGGGGGCCTCAGAGGCCTCCCGGCCTAGTTAGGGTTAAGAGATAAACATCGTTATGACGGACTGTCCCCAGTGAGAATGAGATTTTTATCTTCACAACATTGATGATCATTTTAACCTTTCTAGTTTCGCGATGAAAGACAATTTGAGCAAATTTGTTTCTCCTTGATCAAGACAGGCAAACTTGGGAGCGGGAGAAAAAAAACTGACGCTTATAGTACAGTAACTACAGTGCACTCCCGTTACAACGAACACGGTTATAACGAAATTTCGTTATAACGCAGTAAAACTTTTGGTCCCAAAATTAACACCATTAAAGTCTATGGTACAAAATTCGTTTACAACGAACACAGTTATAGCGAAATTTCCGTTATAACGAAGTCTTTTCCGAGCGTCACTGACAAAGAAAAACAAAAGAAATGTGCTCCGTTATAACGAAATGCGAATAGCTTTCGAAAATACGTAGCGGAACAAGCATTTATAGCGTCTCTACACGGGTGAACGCTTCACACCACTGTGTGTTCGCTCCTTGTGTCAAGCACAGTTTCTGAGGGGAACTTGCGTTTATTATTGTAATACAGATATCCCATCACATTTCACATAGCTTTCCAGTGTATGATGAGTATTCAGCAAGCAGAATATGATATATATCCGTGGTTTCCTTGTTTTCGTTATATATTGTATTTGTTCGGTTATAACGAAATTTCGTTATAACGAAAGAAAACTGCCGGTCCCGAGCATTTCGTTATAACGGGAGTGCACTGTATCTAACCACTGCCGTTCAAATTCCTCATGTCAACTCATCATTGACAAAAGGTTTGTACAGAAGACAAAAAACACTCATTGAGTATATTGAAGTCTATTCAATGCAATGATTATCAATACAAAGAAGCCTGTGCTTCTTCCTTCTTATTATAAATCTTTGTCATGATCTTAAATGTTTTACATTATGCAAGCACAGCTCGGCCGTAATCTGGCAGAACTCCCTAAGTCGATTTTGGTCGATTTTCAGGTTTTGAGTGTTTTGTGTGTTTTTTCTCATGCTCTTTCAAGTGGGCCAAAAAATAAGTTGTGAATCGGTACAGAAAGTTATTTTTAGAAAGTGATTTTGGCAAAATTCCTGAGGAGAGAGGGCGATTAATCTGGCAGAACTGCGTAAGTCGAGATTCGAAATGAATTTTCCGATGTTAATCAGGCAGAACTGCGTAAGTCGACTTACGACAACGCTTGGACCAAGGTGTTCCTGCATCCCGCACGGATATGGTATATCTTAACACGCGCGTGCGCGACCTTGGTAGTGACGAACGCTCTGCGCGTTCAGGTTAGCAGTGCCTAGCTAGCTAGCTAGCTAGCTAGACACGTCGTGCGGCTACGTGTATTGTACACGACGACAGTCACGCTAAAGCAATAACCCTCGTTACTCTTGGGGGAAATTGCCACTTTCTTTCCCTTCATAGACTGGCAGGCTTCAAAACAGGTCAATATGCGGTATGCCTTACTATTAAGTTTTGCTACAATCTAGTGTTTTTTAAGCCTAGAGCATTTCTAGATCTAACAAACGTTATAGTTTGCATCTTGTCTGACATCACGCTCCAGTCAACTTTAGGCCTACTTGGTACTGCTGCAGCACTTGTCCATTGTTAGTGTACGTGAAATCAATGTACTGTGCGGTAGCGTAGGTCACGCGAACAACAATATCTGTAATCCATTGACCATAGCTTCTTATTTTATTTTTCATTGTAATAAGCGGTTAGTGGGCTTGGATCTATGGGATTGATCTCGAGAAGTTTAATGAATATCTAGGATACCGTCTATAACGATGGCATTTTCGATCCAATCCTACAGACGTCCGAAATTGACCAATACTAACACTTTTACAGTTTACTTTTTAATACCGGTACCGTACCGGTACTCCCAGTAAATTGTGCAGTAGGGGCCTACTACTAGTAGACTACTGGGGCCTACCGTTACTTAACTTAGGCTGAATCACCGGTTATTCTGTCTTTACTCAGTTTTCTATTTTTCTAGATTTGATTCGGCCAGACATTCTTGAAGTCTGTAATATGAAGAATCTAGAATCTACAGGTTAAACGCTAAATTATAAACATTTAGCCCTAGAAATAGATCTGAAACTTAGATTTAGATCTGTGTTCTATACATTACTACTAGTACTAGGGGCCTACTACTAGACATTATAGGCTATAGACTTTATAGACTTACCGTTAGTCATTATAGATAGGCATGTTAGGCTTTATGTTGTTCTTAGATCTACAACATTAGTACCTTCTAGGCCTAGATCCCCAATAAACAGTCTAGCTGTAACGCTAGATTTAGCCCCTACCTGGATATAGAGTCTAGCGTTAGATCTAGAGTCTAGACTAGAAAATCTAGAAACTAATTTTCATTGATCTACTAGTCTGTTATAATGACGCCCCAAAATAGACGTCTGGATGTTACATAGACCTAGACAATCGAGTAGACAGAGTTCGAGAGTTCTCGTACGTTTTTAATAGGCCTGCGTAGAAATAGATAGTAACGGTTAGAACACTACTACCCTAACGTTAGTACTGTAAGTAGTTAGTGACAATAAGGCCTACAGTAGGACTAGGAGTCGACACAAACGAGAACTAGGGTCTATTTTTTTATTTTCTAATAAAGCTGTGAATAAACTTTTAGTCAGGCCTAGCTCCTCGTATTCTTTAGTTTAAATAGAGTTTAGGCCTTCAGCCAAAAGGGTCTAGGCTTACTCTTACTTTGGGCATAGAGTAGGAATACTAGGATAATGATGAGATCAGTAGGCCTATCGTATGCAGATTCCTACGTACCGCTCTACTAGTACTAGTCTCTAGATGTCTAGTGTATCGTTAGGCCTGAATAGACTACGGTCTAGACGGTCTACAGTGTAGTACCTGTAGTCTTGATGAACAATATAGCTTAACATCTAGAACCTAGTCTAATATTATTCTTAGTCCAAATGTAATGCTTCATGAGATCGACAATAACCCAAGCAGCAGCCAGGCTTTTGATGTAGCAGTACTTCTTGTGCCGCTAAATAATACTGAAACATGAACACAGACTGACAACATTTGGGGAAAGCAAGTTATTTTCCATATACAAATGAATGGATAAAATGAAATTAAATGTGAATCAATAATGATGACTTTATACAATACAAATATTTCAAAAAAATTGTATTCGATCTAAAATATTCATTGTTTTGACACTGCATCCGCTGAATAGTAAGAGGGTGGATGGTAAAATACGATAGACAACCCGCAGAAAATAGACCGAGATACGTAGTTCTGGTTGATAAACCACGTGTTTATCAGCCAGAACTGCGTATCTCTAGGAGATACGCAGTTCTGGCTGATAAGCACGTGGTTGACGACAAAAAGAGATACGTAGTTCTGCCTGATGAAACACGTGCTTATCAGGCAGAACTGCGTATCTCCTAGAGATACGCAGTTCTGCCTGAAAAACCCCCCGCATGGCCAAAAACTTACGCAGTTCTGGCTGATCAACCCGGGCACGTGACCAGAGATACGCAGTTATGCCAGATTACGATCGCAAAAATTTGGCGACGATTAATCTGGCAGAACTGCGTAAGTTTTTTAAATTGGTAATTTTTACTACTTAAAAAGGTCAAATTGTCATTTTTTTGCTGGAAATAAATTCTTTAGACCAATTATGACCGAGAAAAGAGGAAAAATGCAACTCATCGTATCTCAGTTTAGAAAGGTGTAACATTGAATCTTTAAACCCGATTTCTGGCGTAATGTGTTAAAGGAGATACGCAGTTCTGCCAGATTACGGCCGAGCTTTTATGCTGATTTGTGTATTTTTCAAATATTTTCATGTTGTTTTAATTATGCTTTTGACATAAGTTGTGGAAATAGTGAAGTAAGGGGAAGCAATAGCCTGCTCATTCAAATGACCTTGGTATCTTATAATATTGTTGGAACTACATTATAACCCCTGAGCACATTATTCTGTGACAGGAGTTAGGGTATATCGGCAGTTAATTCTGCGATGGAAAAAATATACACGTATATATATTCTCTCCCAAATGCCCTCATTAGGCAGAAGAACATGATACTGTATAGGCTGTTATTTTCACATACAGATATTTTCGCGAATGAGGAGGTCATATACATTTTTGCAAACTGACGCCGACGCTAAATGCGCTATTACCCCAGAGCATGGAGACATTTTCGCGTGTTATTAAATTCACGATCCAATTGAGATTCGCGAAATTTGTGAAAATTAAACCCCATGTGAAAACAACAGCTTATACAGTATTTTTAGATACATGTCACATACAGCAATGATTTGATATCCGATATCTGATATCACCATCACTAGTGTCATCATCAGACATAGATGCATAATTTCTGTTTCTCATGATATATTCCCTGTGCCAGCCAATGACAGAATTCAAATCCCCCATCATCTAGTTCCACTGGCCTAAGTGACAGTAGAAAATGAAGAGACATCTCCTTCAAAAAATACCAGAGCTGAGCTGATGGTCATTTCATATTTGTGGGATAAAGAATCTCGGAACAGCTTCCACCCCAAGGCCAATCCAACCACAAGACTCTCATCTTCTTACCAGGATTCGCACTGGCACCATCCATGAGCATTCTGCCTTGGTTGTCATAGTTACGCTCTGCTCTAAAAGGAGCATCCAGCCAGGAGCCTGTAGCAGCTTGTGACATAAGATGGACTTGTGGTAACATCTGACTGGGTAATGGAGCGCCACTGGGCGTCTTTTGCTAGGGAAGGGAGATCAATGTTACATAATGAATGAGTTAACTCTTTTTTATTTCATACCTATGTGTGTCATACAAGATAACATACAATATCTTTCTCAAAAAGTGCTCCGTTTGAGACTTAAAGAAAACAATATTCAGGCTAAACGTTCTGTACAAGTCACTCTATTAGACATCTGCTGCTCAGTCAAGGAGAAAAGACTAAAAACATTCTTCAACCATAAACATCAAATGCCTGTATCTTTCCTTCATCAATCGAAGCATGTCTGATGGAGAACGTTGGTGGAAGACTTCCAAGACAGCGAGCTAATTCCACATCACAATGCGGATATAACTATGTATTGCATGGGTCAGTCAATAATCAAGCAGTGATTGGTCAGCTCATTCTACATCCGATGCCGTTAAAACTGTATATTGCCTCAGTCAGTCAAATATCAGTCAGTGATAGATAAATATGATCATGTGATAGTGAACCAATTGTACTATTCTCCCTTGGGAGAACATGCTAACATGTTTTATAAAATGGGTTCAAGAATGTAGCCAATTGGAAGCGCAGAAATGAGTCACGTGTGCCTCCATTAATTTCTCACTAACATCCACGGCCTGACGTCACAACGTCTACACTAGCAGTGCGCACTCAATCAGTTGTTACAAGTGCATCGCGCGCTACTATACGCGCGGTCAATCCTGTAAACAACTTCTCGTTTGGGCTGCCGGCCGGCCTTTCTTGTAATTGTGTGCATAACATGTGTGGCATACGTATACTGTACTCTTATACGTACAGTACTTATATGTGCGGGATTTCCGAGTGCCACGTGCTTAAATACATCTTCGGACATCTTACAAAGGTACGTGAAAAATGCTGTTAGTTTTTGACCCATTTTATAAAACAAATGATGCACAGGATTATTTCGTGGCGTTAGTGGAGATGCAGGTCACTCTCAGGTATTTACAATGTAGTGCAACATGCACTCGGCTTCGCCTCGTGTATGTTTTACAATTGTAAATACCCTCGAGTGCGCTACATCTCCACTAACGCACTCTATCCTGTGCATCATTTGTATAACCACATATGAAATTTTTGAGTGTGTACTGTGGTATACACTGTGTATGACAGATCCTGAAGCTCTATACACTTGTATGTTCACGTTTTGCTGGCTGCAGGCTTGTTGATGATATTGTAAAAAAGTTAATGGAAAATTCAAGCACTAATCTCAAAAACTACTGTGACTAACCCACATAATGTGTCAGATGATGACTTCACCATCAATGATATTGACACCCCAGTGACAATTGACCCTTACCTCTTGGAGACCCTCAGGCTTGTAAACGAAGGGTATTTCCACCGGTGTGAGGGAGTCCAGGGTAGCACCTTCTCCAATCATCCTAACCTGTTTCTGAAACTTAGTCTGTAGGATTAAAGACAGAGTTGGGAGTGGCTTCTTCAGATCAAGTTTGATGTTAGAGAAACCTCTTAAAGGGATGATACAGTATTGGTGGAGATGAGAATTGGGCTTTTAACTTTTTGCGAAATACCAAGAAAACACTTATGAAATAGTACAGAGCATACCATTTTAAGAGGAATTCAAAGTTTATTTGATGAAAATTGGGTTTGGAATGACCGAAATATCCAAAAACAAAGTAAAACAAAGCGATCGTAATGAAGTGTGGGTCCCACACTCATTAGAATCGCTCTGTTTTGGATATTTCAGCTATTTCAAAAGCAATTTTCATCAAATAAATGTTGAATTCCTCATGGAATTACATGATCTTTCATATTTCATAAGAGGTTTCTCATTATCTCACAAAAAATGTTAGAAACCTGAAATTAGGTCTCAACCAAAACTATACGATCCCTTTAACCCTTTGTATGCTTGAGTAATGATTGGTACTCAGAGCCCTATAACACTAAACACTCTGTCAAAAAATCCCTGGCACAAAAAGTATTAAAATAAACTGATCATTAGTCTTTGAGGTTTCCATCTAGAACTCGACAACATTACACTGACTTGCTGCAGATTAGACACCCGTACATTAATATACATTCTGATCATTTAATGCTCACTATTGTAAGTATGTATATAACAGTGTAAACTATTTAACTAATACCTCTACAGCCACACTTTGTAATAGAATATTTTCATCTGTTGCTCCCAAACTGTGGAATCAACTACCCCAAACAACCAGCAATACATCATCATCTTCAAGAAAACATCTTAAAAACTCACTTGTTTCATTAATGATCACATTGTAAATTCATTTGAACATATTTGTTAATGGAAAATATGCTATATTTTATATTGTTATTATCATTAATATAATAATAATGATAATAGTAATAATAATAATAATAATAATAATAATAATAATAATAATAATAATAATAATAATAATAATAATAATAATAATTATTATTATTATCATTATTATTACTAATATTATCATTATTTCTAATAATGTTATTAACATTATTATAATTATTATAATTATTATTATTACTATCATTATTATTACATCTGCAAGGGAAAGGGATAGGTTATGCTTTCGTTACTGTTGGTTTGTTCGTTCGTTTGTTTGTTTGTCCGTGTGCAAAATAACTCAAAAAGTAGAGAACGGATTGGGATGAAACTTGCAGGAAAGGTTGAGAATGAAACAAGTATCAAACGATTAACTTTTGGTAGTGATCCGAGAATTTTTGGGGAATTTATGAAGGATTTTTGATAATTTGGCAGGCAGGGTCAATGAACTTGGGAGTTCAGGCTGCGGGTATTTGAGGTTTGCATGCGCGCACTCTGCTAGGGCGAGGCGCGCCGTGCAGCTGAGGGTTTATGATGTAACAAAGGCTTCTATACTGGGAAATTGGGTGACTTCCAGCACACAATGCTACAAAGTACGTATGGATGAAAATCACTGATATCTCTATGGAAGAACAAGATCAGTGGTGGAAATGAGCGGCATGCTTAGTGGAGGTCTGCACTCTCAGAGTGCTTTTCTAGTTATTATTACCTCCGCCAAGGGAGGAGGTTATGTTTTCGTTACCGTTGGTTTGTTTGTTAATTAGTTCGTTCGTTAGTTTGTCCGTGTGCAAAATAACTCAAAAAGTAGTCAACGGATTGGGATGAAACTTGCAGGAAAGGTTGAGAATGACACAAGTAACAAACGATTAACTTTTGGTAGTGATCTGAGAAGTTTTGGGGAATTTATGGTGGATTTTTGATATTTTGGCAGGTAGGGTCAATGAACTTGGGAGTTCAGGCCGCGCGTATTTGAGGTTTGCACGCGCCCACTAAAGTGCGTGCTCTAGTTTATGCTGGGGTGGGGCGCGCCGTGCGCTGAGGGTTTATGACCTAACAAAGGCTTCTATATTGGGAAATCAGGCAACTTTCAGCACACAATGCTATAAATACGTATGGGTGGAAATCACAGATATCTCTATGGAAGAACAAGATCAGTGGTGAAAATGATTTGCATGCTTGGCAGAGGTCTGCGCTCTCAGAGTGCTTCTCTAGTTATTATTATTATTATTATTATTATTATTATTATTATTATTGTTGTTGTTGTTGTTATTTTTATTATTGTTATTACTATTATTATTACTATTATCATTTATTATCATTATCATTATTGTTGTTGATATTTCTATTATATTATTATTATTATTATTATTATTATTATTATTATTATTATTATCATTATCATTATCATTATTATTATTATTATTATTATTATTATTATTATTATTATTATTATTATTATTATTATTATTATTATTATTATTACTATTATTAGGATTATTATACTTATTATTAATATCATCATCATTATCAAAGTAGAGGTAAAGAGTCATTTCTTACCCTGGCTTCCTCCAGTCTGTTGAGGTTGGTTGCATAGGCATCATCCCACATGCTCCTCATAGGTCTCACATGAACCTCCATGGATGGGTTGCTAGGATACAAGAACATATGATAGACATGACAGTCAAGCAGTCATGAATATAACAGAGTACAAATACTCTAGTCACATCACAGAGAGTTATGACATCACAGTGACTTAGAACACTTGGAGAATGTAAATTTCATTTAAGGTCACCAATGTCACAGAATTGTGCACACATCCCTTGCATATATCCTGGATCCTGATCAAAAGCAAAATTATCACCAAATGTGACCGTGCACCTCAAAACGAACATAAAGTCGCACACACTGATTTTGCGTGAGGACTGAAAATAAGTGAAATGGGTCAACCTAGCCGAACTTGACTTTTTCATATTTTCTGAAAGAGCGGGTCTTCTTTTACATTATGCTAAAATTTGGTATCATAACACGGGCAGGAAAGTGTGTTTTTTTAGCAGTTTATCTCGAACATTTTTGGTAGAAGAGTGTGATTAGGTGTGTCTTTAGAATCCCTTTTTCATTTCTGAAAAACCTTGTCCACACTCTTCACTTTCAACTCTAATAACTTTTGAAAGGATAGTGCTACTGCTTTGAAAGTTGGCAATAATTATGGACAGAATGTGTTAATGAGGCATGCTTAATTACAGTTTAATCTGATAATCCCTTCATTGTTGTTACTCTGGTGGTTTACTTCCTGTTTTTTTGTCCCATTCATCGCACAGCCAGCACGGTTCGGTAAAGATTAAGCGTTTGAATAGACACTGTACTTCAGAGCCTCTTTTCTCAGTTCACACTTTTCCTGAGTTTGTGCTTTCTTTCCAATATTTAGATAGGTTAGGAAAGTCCATTTGATTTGAGTTATACATCATTTTAAAGCTTAAAGTCTGTTCTTTCAGAATATGGTCTTAACTAAAAATTCATGTCTGGCGACTTTTTGTTTGTTTTGAGGTGCACTGTCACAAATATTAATCCCCTGTCCATTTTACCACAGAGGACCTCTCCTGATAATTTCATATCTAGATGACTTCTTAGAGATAATAAGCAATAAAAGGGACAAAGACATTTTTTTCTTTTTTGTAATTATCTGAAGAGATTGGCTCAGGCTGGTATACAATCATTTTCACTGACTGAAAGCAACTACATCTATCAATGCGTCATCATCACCATCCCAATAACCATCATCACCACCATCATCATCATCATCATCATCAACATCATCTCAGATCTATAACCATCACCAATACCATCATTACACTCATCATCATTATAACCCTATTCTCAACTCTTCTAGAATCACTGCAGAAACTCATCTACCATTTAAGCATATCATTCTCTTCTCATTTAAACACAGTAAAATTGGGTGGAGTCATGAGACACTACTGCAGTCACCTGACACTGGTACTGTCACCTGACACTAGTACAGTCATGTGACACTACTACAGTCACATGACACTGGTACAGTCATGTCACATGACAAATTACACCACAGTATGGCCACTCTAGCTTACTTCTCAATGATGTCATTGATGGTCTCCACCTCCTGTTCTGCTTCAGTACAGGCATCCACTAGGTGCTTCAAGTCCCTTTCCTGCATGATCTGCACATATTGGATCTGTGAGGGCAGAAAAGAGCAGAAAGACACTATGGGGTGTCAGAGTAAAGCTTACAAGGCGTGGTCAGACTGGCAAAAGATAGAGAAGATTCAGTTTGTGATCTATACAATCTCAAAGTTTTGCCAGTGTGCCCTCAAACTTCCCGCGAAACTTCTTGCAAAACTTCTCGCGAAATTTCCCATCCATCTACGAATATTTCCCTCCCCCCTATCAAACTTCTCGATTTGTTTGCGGGCGGTGTCTACAAAGCGCAAGGCCATTGTCATGTACGGATGTGAATTGCTACATCACAATCACTAGCCATTGGACAGCACGCTCTTTCTTCGCGATGTTAAACTTCTCGATCTTTTGCCAGTCTGACCGCGCCTTATATGTGATGTTAGCACTCTCCACACTTATTCTTGTCAATCTTCCATCAGTTTCCTGGTCTATTTTATTTCATAAATGACAACAAAACCTGTAAAATAAATGTTTGAGTGACAATTTTTTTTCCCTCACGAGGCTTCCCAGACCAAAAATGGCTTCTCGAGCACAAGATAGTACATCAGAGTTAGATAAAGGAGTTGCAATAGTGTCCCGTACGAGTTGTTAGATATATGTATTTCAACAAGTGACATTGTAATCCTCAGACAGTTTAGACTAGAACATTTACATCAAAGAGTGTATTGACGATATTGATGGCACTGACAAAGAAAACCCCAAACAAAAACATGACATGTTTAACCCTTTAGTCAGGTATAATGAATTATTTGTGTTTCGCATTTGGCAGAATCAAAGAGATAAACTCTATCAATACACATATAATCATACATTGCAGATGCAATAATAGTCACAAAATTTTATTTTTACGTCGCACAAAATACAATCAACTTCTCACAAGTCAATCTCAACAGGACTGAGGAAAATGCATTTAAAGGCATAATCGACTTCTGTGTGTACAGAAGAAGAACATACGTACAACTGTAAGACTACATATGTAAATTGTGACTTTACATTTTCACTGACTTCGCTGATTATTCAACACATGCATTAGCGATTTAGGTGGAGTTGACTATAAGTGAAAATGTCCACATTACATACTTTTACAGTAAATGAAGATGGTTAAAGTGAGATTGATGTGAGACAAGGATGGAAAGACGACCTCACCTCTGCCTTCATGGCCCTCTCTTGGTACGCCCTCTCCTCCTCCTCCTTCTCTCTCCTCAAGGTCTGGTTTGCTACCTCCATCTCTTTCCTCCCCTCTTCAGACTTCTCCAGCTCAGCCTCAAGCTGGTTACATCGAGCCTCCGTCCTGCTCAGGTGACCCTCAGAGTCTGCCAGCCTTGCTTCAAGCTCCCGATTCTTCGCCATCAGGTTCTTAGACTGCTGGTACAGGGTCTTGTGCACACTTTTGTCTGTCTTTGCACTATCCTGTGGGCAAGTACACGGGAAAGAAAACTATTCTATATCTAAATATTCTACATCACCTAAAAAAAACCTTTTTCTTGACCCTCTTTGGCATATCATAATTAGATGTAAAACATCCAAAGTCCATGACATTACAATCTAAATTTCCCTAAAGTCAAACTAACTTGCATTCACTCATTCACAGCATACCCTAAACAAAGATTGCCATCTATATTTTTCATACAGCAAAAAAAAAAATCACATTTTTCTTTTGTGATTCTAAAAATGAAAAGAAAAAAGAAGATATGGGAAAAGCATAAGGCGTGAAAAATCAATTTATTTCATAACTCACAACGTCAGGATCCCACTTCATTTCATCATAAACTAGAAATGTCGCTATGGCGACTGATATGCCTCCGCCATAATGCATGATTCTCCTAATATGTTCAGTTTAAAAAAATCTGAGCTGCATGGTCCTAAATGCTATCAGAATATCTGATAAGGTGTAAAAAAATGAGCTGTGAAAATATTTTGCTTCAAACTTATCATTTAGTACTTCAAAAAAGCAAAAATTTGAAATCACCTCCATAGACTACTGTGCTAGAATTATTCTCGGACCGAGAATAAATGCAATTATCATAGATATCTTCATAGTTAATGTGTTACTTTCATTATTTTTGCATTCTTGTGTCATCCATCTGAACATAATTAGACTGGTCAGGCAGCTCAGTTTTAGAATTTTTTTAAATCGATCAAACACAATGTTAATCAGTGGCTTTCATGGGTCTAACATCTGTAATATTATAAAAATATTTCATTTTTGTTATATCATAAGGACCTTGGTGACCTTTGACCTTTGACCCCCCAAATACCAGTGAATATTTGTCTTGTCATACTCGAGAGTCTACCCTCACACCAAGTTAAACGTTCATGTCTCATAGTATGTAAAATACTGTTACCAAAAGCTTTTTTTTTTCACAAAAATAACCTGTGACCTTTGACCTTTGACCCCGTGACCCTAAAATCCAAACAAAGTTTTATCCCCCCAGGATATAACCTCATACCAAGTTTGACGTAAAACCATCACACGGTTCTTGAGATATCGACAAAAACAAAACGGAACGGACGTACGTACGGACGACCCGAAAACATAATGCCTCCGGCCACTTCGTTGGCGGAGGCATAAAAAGCAGGGTGCTAAACCAGTGAAGTGGTCTACCTACCTATCCACAAAAGAGAAAACTGCCAATGCTACTGACCCCATGTAGTTCACCCCAGGTGACTAGCAATAGTAAACAAATGGCATCAACCAAGCACATTGTGTCATACAAAGAATATTAAGAAAGAACAGATTCAATGGACCATCAAAAGAAGCGTGGTTTTAAAATATACCTTTCTACAAAAGACACAATATACCTTCATGACTTTAGTAAGCTTGGGTTAGGGTTAGCTTTGCATTGGCCAGGCACATGTTATATGACAAGCTAATATATCATCGGCAGAGAATGATAAGGGTGTTGAGTTGTCACTAGAGCCATTGCGATAGTGTTCGAGGCACCTTAATGCCCTTATCATTCTCAACTGATATATATTTGATGTACAGTTGAACCTCTCTTATCCAGCCTCCCTTTATCCGGATCTCTCTATTATACGGACGCAATCTCGCCGTGATTTTTTTTTTTTTCCGGGAGGAAAGGGGGATTCCTAACTCCTTGAGAACTCCTACACAAACACACATGAATTACATATTACTTCCAACATGATTAACATACATTACATCAAATTTCCTTCCAAATTGCTTACCTTCAGACATTTTAACATCCCCAAACATCCCCAAATGTAACAATGAAAAGGTTGCAGTATACACATTACTACATGTGGTACTACAATGGGTACAATGGGCTACATCAGTACATGTGTATGTATCTGTACATGTATTTAAAGCAATGAGTCTCCCGTATCCAGCCAAATCCCTTATCCGGATGAGCCCCGGTCCCGACTTGTCCGGATACGAGAGGTTCAACTGTACTTCATAATATTATCATTATTCTTCTCAATGGAACTATTTCTCATGATTCTGATCAGAATGTCTTTCTACAGTCACTAACCCTTAGATTGGAGATTTCAGCACGGAGCATCTTTTTCTCATTCCCCAAGTCTCTGTGAGTTGTATATGTGTGTCCTTGAGGGCTCTGTACTCAGTCTGTATGAACTCCAACTCCCTGATTTGCCTGTTGGTAAGATGAAGTTCAACAAAGTGGAAAATGGATCTAAATTTCAAACAACTCCACGCAATAATCATTGTATGCTGAAAGGAATATCAGGAACATGGGAAGCACAGATTACAATCATACAAATTGTACTTCTCTTCCAAAGATCTTCCTTTAACAAACAATACAATATCAAACAACTTGTTAGTGCTGAATACATTTTCAGTCATTTTTCCATGGTTTTACAATATCATAGAAAATAAGTCACATTAAATTAAACAAACTTTAATTATGATAAAAAAATACATAACTAACTTGTTATGGTTCAAATATGTGTCTCTAAAGTAATTTCCTGAAAGTGTCTGTAGTTATATTGTGACTGAAAATAATGTTGGGAATACTCCAAATTTGTGATTAGGCAACGTATGTTGTGATGAATAGCATTCAGAAGCTTACACAGCTTTTTCACAGACCTCTAATTCTAAACACTTCGTTCTTTCAGTTTTCATGCTTATTGAGTTTGGAGCAACAGATATCAGTTTTTGTTGTATGAGTAAATTCTGTATACACCATCAATTATACTTCTTGGGGTCTTTAAATGTGAATTTCGCAAACAGATATTAACTCGGATCCCAACACAAATGTCAGATGCACACGTACATGTATAGGTATGCAGTACACAGTATATAAACAAAGTGCTTGAAAATACTGTATTATGTTCCTAAATCTTATCACTCAAAGAACTATTGGAAGATCAAATTCACAAAAGACAGAGTAACAGACAAATAAAGAAATAAACAAACACATAACCAGACATATAAACAGTCACATCAAAAAGAAATATAAAACATACATAATAAAGAGAAACTTACTCTTCATACTGGTAGCATTTCCTAGTCTCTTCCTCCAGTCTCTTCATCAGATCTTTTCTGTTTTGATCTTCCATTCTTTCCTTCTCAAGCACACTATGCTTCAGCTGATCAATCTCATCCTGTGAACAGATCATTTTGTAGTTTGCCATCATAAGTGTAGGATACCGATAGTTGTACACGTGTTTGCCTCACTATTGCACATTTATCATGCAAAATGATTTTCACACGAACAGTAACTTGAAAAATTTTATCCACAGAGCATCACATGCTTAAATCAAGGCATACTATAAAGCATAGAAACAGAATCTTTAACCCAACATGCCATTAGTTAATGAATCTTTAAACCTAACAAGCCGTTAGTTAATTAATCTGTTTTATATTCAAAGCTTTGTAGTGTAGGGTTTTAGGTTAAACAGTTTCATAGAGGGGTGGGAATGGTGTCCTAACCTTGAGATGTTGCCTTTCCCCTTTCATGCAGACTTCTCTCCGTGCCAAAAGTTGCCGATCCTGATTGCCTTTTCTCTGTGACAGCTCTAGCTGAATAATGCTCTCTTGCAAAGTTTTCTACATTCACAGAGGAAATGACAAGGTGATTGCCAAATAGTTTGTCTTGCGCAATATGAGACCATGTGGAATTAGTCACATGAGGAGACCCCCCCCCCCCCCCCCAATGATGAAATGAAAAGGGATTTGGCATGGATGCCAAGTGACTCGAGCTAAATCAACACATGGAATTTCACACCGGTCAATATACAGCACGTTCATAACTTTTGAATTAAATCAAAATCAAATTTAAATCAAAAGGCCATGAACACTGAAAGGTGGACCTTTGCACTATACAAGTAGCCACTATTATTATCAGTATTATCATTAAATTGCTAATTAAGTGTGCAATATGCAAAATTTTCAGGCCTAATGGGTTTCTCACATTATATCTGTAAGTAAATTTATTCAAGTTTTTTAAAATTACTTTTGACATCCATTCAATTTCTTATTGTTTGTATTACATTCTACTTAATTATTTGTTTTGCAAATGCAAAAATCAGAAGATGTGTATACTAGCATTTAATGGTTACCAACAAATCATGCCGAGAGTGATGAGAGGATAACTAATCATGTCCCTCACAGAGACAACAGAAGAGAAGACCCATTACATTTATTGCCTTGCCCCCAAAAGGGTAGAGAAGTCTGCACGTGTATACAGTTGTTATTTCTCAGGACATCCTACGAATACAATTTTGGTTGTGGGTAATTTTCTAAAAATGAAATGAATGACATCCCTCCCCCAAAAAACCAACCAAACAAACAAATGAACAATCAAACAAAGTGAAATTTTTATGACAATGAAGATAGAAATATGAGAAAGCTAAAAAAAACAATTCTATAGAACACAGGTTGATATGTACAGATACTCAATGAGCAAGTTGTATAATTGAATGCCCCAGGGCCAAAATGAATGCTTCAACTTGATTCGAGGGGTTTCACAAGGGACTTTGCTTGCACTTATGCACAAATTTGAAGCATGTCTTAAAAAAAAAAAAAATGCATTTTGCAGCATGAGATTTTGCTTGCTGGAGGTGAAATGTCCCTGGTGATTAAAGGGATGGCATAGCTTTGATTGAGATGGGGGCTTCAGGTTTCCAGCTTTTTTGTGAGGTAATGAGAAACCTCTTATGAAATGTGAAAGAGCATGCAATTATAAGAGGACTTAAAATTTATCCGATGAAAATTGGTTTTGAAATGCCTTATATATCCAAAAACAAAGGGGTCATTAATAAAAGGTGGGACACACCTTTCAATAGGACTCCTTTGTTTTACTGTTGTGAATATCTCAGCCATTTCAAAACCAATTTTCATATTAAAAAAAAATTGAATCCCTCCCAGAATTGTATGATCTTTCACATTTCACATTTCATAAGATGCTTCTCATTATCTCACACACAAAAAAGTTGGAAACCTGAAGCCCCATCTTGGCGAAAAAGTATACTATCCCTTTAACCCAGAAATGGATGCAAACGGGTTCCTTGAGAGGCGTACAAGTTGATCATATGGGGGGAACCTGTCAGCAGCAGGTAAATCTTTTTTCTCAATTCTAGCCCCACGATCATCGGTCTTTCATTAGTTCTCTCTGCAAGCACTACAAGGAGTAAGGGTTGGCAGGGAATGGTGGTATTAGATATCCCAACCATTGGTGTCTTTTTGTCAACAGAGGGAGACAAATCCAACTGTCATATCACATCTACAGAGGAAAACAAAAATATATGGCAAGCTATTTGCATCTGACACAACCCTGCACACTACACAGAACCCATCCAACAGCGAAGCCACATCAGGCAAACCGAGACTCAAGAAACCACACCCAAGAAACAACATCAACAACCTCCCCCCCCCCCAAAAAAAAAAAAAAAAAAACACACCCACAAAGCCACACCCAAGAATCCACACCCCAGAAACCAAATCCAAGAAACCACACCCACCAAACTACAACCAATAAACTGCAATCAAGAAACCATACCAATCAAAGCACACTCAGTAAACCACACTCAACAAGCCACAACCAAGAAACCACATCCATCAAAGCACACCTACCTGAAGCTGTTCCATCTCCTGCTCCATCTCGACGACGTCCAGAGTTGTGTTGGTTCCAAACGTTCTTGTGTTGGTTGCAGGTGAGGGCGGCCTTTTCTCCATCCATGCATTAAACCTCTCCTCGTACATCTGTTTCCAGTAATCCTCTGACCGTGGATTAAGTTTGGCGACTGCACCTTGTGTGTCTTTTTCAGGGGTGGCAGCCACAGCAACAGCCTTGGTGGTTTCTGTTGCAGCTGCAGCATCAGCCTTGGTTGTTTCTGTTGCAGCTATAGCATCAGCCATGGTCTTTTCTGCTTCAGCATCAGCCTCCTCCAACATACGAATTAAGCAACGAGAAGGCTGACGTTTGCGTAAAGATGAATCACTACTGGTATCTTCTTCCTCATCAGAACTGAAATCACTAATCTCGATCAAATCTGTTGTAGCCACAGTCTGGTCACCCTCCTGGTCACCAGCCCTGTCACCAAAGGCCAGACTCAAGGCATCATTAACAGGCGTGTCACCACCAGCGTCTTCCTTCTCATCACTGATGCCAGGACTAGATATAGGCAGAAACTCATCAGCCTCAGTCTGATCACAAAGTCTGTCTGTACTGGACACTTCCTCTGGTGGCTTAGTGTCACTGCTGTGGGTGATGGGACTGACACCATCCTCCTTGCTTGCTACTGCTGTGTCCTCAGTTGAAGCACTATTCCCTAATCCTTCTGTGCCCCGGGTAGGACCATCAACAGAAGGCTGACTAGGATCTGTTCTTGGCTCATCACAGGATTCCTCCAGTTTTCTCTCTGAAGTTTGGACACTATCAACATGAGAATAGCCTGAGCTACAACTCTTAACGCTTGTGGTTTTACATGGGTAGGAGTCAACAGATATGGGATTTATTTCGTTGTCCATAGATGAGCAGATTTCTGGCTCACTGCAGCTGGTTTTAGTCGCATCACAGGGGATTGGGATATCTCTCGTCTCAGAGGATTCCGCAGACGGGAAATCCTGTTCGTGGCTTGATGCTGTAGGGAAGTCTTGTTGAGTGACAGTGGTACCAACATTGTCCTCTTTACTTGGGAGTCCAGGCTGTGAAACATGGCTACCAGGCAGGGGAGGGTCCTCCACAGGAGATGGCATCTCACTGCTGGAGGATGCTGAAAGATGAGTTGGTTGGACATTCTGACTGGCATCTGACTGGCTATCATCTGTGGCATCAATACCATCGCCATGTTCAGATTGAGGCTGTTCTCTTTCTAGAGAACTATCTGGACTGGAGCCATCTTCACTCTGATCCTGGTTCTGCTCCTCTAATATAGCGGTGTCTTCGCCTTTCATCATCTCTGTTGCTGCTATGGTAGCAGATTCCTCTGGAATTTCATTTTTTCCCTCCATTACCATCGTCTCCAGGACACTTTTCTCCTCGACATCATCTGCTTCATTTTCCTCTTTCTCCTCTGTTTCAACCACCTCCTCTACCTCCTCTTTCTCCTCATTTTCCTTCTCTTCTTCCATCTCATCTTCCCACTTGTTCTCCTTCTCTTCCTCCTCTGTCTTCTCCTTGTTCTCCTCATCCCCCTTCTCTTTGTACTCCTCCTCCTCCTCCTCCTCATCATCATCATCACTTTCCATGAAGTCCTCTCTGGAGTGCTCCTTGGAGTTCCAATGGTCCTCCCAATGAAAGTCATCATCATCAATGGCATCAGTCTTCCCAAACTCTGTCTCCATCTCACCCACACTTAATGTCAAAGGACTTGACTCTGCTCCTTCTTCCTCTACAAATGTGGAATTTGTCGGTGGATCTTGAAGGTCACAAACTTCCTGTTCAGTGTCGGCTTCTTCCAGATCTTCATCATTTTCCTCCTCAGACTCTTCTCCGTCTCCATCACTGTCATCCTCCCTGTCAGATTCATCATCGCTTTCGTCGCTGCTCTCTGCATCATACATGTCATCAAATGAGTCGAGTTGCTGCATGGGTCTGTAACCACCTTCCCTTGGGACAAAAGGCTGAACGTTTGGATTGAGGGAGGAGTTACGGAGGGTTGTGCTTTCTGACATTCCTGAAAGATTGTGCCGACTAGGGTCAGGATCTGCTTCAGCCAGCTCACGACATATTCGCTCATCCCGTAAGAGGCCGGCATACCTGCCTACGAGCACAATATCCTGAGCACGACACAGGAAGGTCTCTAGCCCTCCTTCCTTTAGGATGAGCTTCTTGTGTTCAAAGGGCAGCTTTATGAACCATGATATCAGGATGGGGTCTTTCAGGTGAAGGGGACCATGGGACTCAAACAAATCCTTCAAATTCCTGAAAGAAAAGATCACACACGATAAAAGGTTTCTCTTCAAACAAAAAGTTTCTGACACCATGAACAATGTACAAAGATCCACTATTAAAAAGTTTGAATATCAGACAATATGTGGCACGGTTATCTTTGCTTACAACCACAAATGAAATCACTCAATGCAGTGCAAAGTGTCCAAAGCAAGAATGCTTGTGATTTTGAAGGAGAAGGGCAAACAATAACTTTATCACTGCACTGGTGATTATCAGAGAGTGAATGAACCTAAGGCAACTAGAGCAATAAGTGTTGCAGGCAGTCCCTATCTCCTGGATGGATACTGTGTATTTGATATTTTTGGTCATTGTCTCTGGTTTTAAAAATTACAGTTACAGACATGATTCTGTAACAGAAGAGGAAGAAAGAAATGTTAATTCATCAAATTCATTTAGATAGTGCATCTTTATTTACATACACAAAAAACTTCCTTGTGACAGTGCAACTCTACAATGGTACTAAGACACAACGGACTTGCAAGTTAACAACTCTCTATTACTTCTGCTATGACTTAAATGTGCAAAGAAACTTCATTATTAGAGCACTCAATCAGGGCTCGACATTGACTTTTTGTCTGGGGGCACGTTTGGGACACTACAATCATCAAATCTGAAATTTTGGTGGCCTGGAAAGATATGAAGTGGCCCGAAATAAAAGCAAAAGTAATAATTCATTTGGAATTTAGGTTGCCCGATCGGTTCATCACTAGATAAATTTGGGGGTCTGACACCAATTTTAGTGGCCCCAGGACACAGCTAATGTCGAGCCCTGACTTAACACATGCTGCAAATTTTTTGCAACTGATTGACAAATTGCCCTACATCGACGCAAGAATTTCATGAATTTGGACATGCCACAAACTAGCTCAATTTGCAACACAGATGTCAATTACATTTATTTAAATCCTCATTTTCTATAAATGCAATGTCACTACTCCATATCATCTGTGTTTTACTATGGCCTTATTAGTTTGAACATGTGGTACTACCAGTAAATGTTCTCAAAGATGATGTGCAAGACGTTCTCATATAACTGTCTTCATAATGGCATGCAGCTGTTATTTACACATGCAGAATCAAACGTACAGTTAAAGACCTTGAGTAATTTGAAAGTCTCACAAATAACTATGCATTACATCAAATTTGAGTCCCTACAGCTGATTCAAACTCTTCTGCCTTGTACAGTAGATGGAGGCAGTGACTGCGAGAGTGCATTTAGAAAGAATCATTCACTATAAAGGTTAGCCTTGACCGTTTATCTACAGATCTAAATTAGTACAGAAAAGCTAGAAAACAGCTAACGTTATAAGTTCCTCAGTGTCTTTTACGATTGACAATAAAAGATAAAGGCACATCCTTGTTAAATTAGCAAGTCACACACAGATGTTGCCAATACCTGTAAATTAACATGTTTAACCTGTTAGAAAAGTCCCAAGTATACTCAGGCAGATGTCTATGGGAAACATGTTATACAGTGGACTCAAGTTATAATGAAGTCCTCGGGACCGGCAGTTTTCTTTCATTACATCGAAAATTTGTTTTAACTGAACTAAATAAACAATAAAAAACATAGAGCCTTTTGTGTTGCAGCCTAAATTTTTACTTCCTTGTACTAAACCGGAATTTCGTTACAACTGTGTTCGTTATAACGGGAGTGCACAGTAGCAAAATCAGCTTGTCCTTGACAGGTTTAGGTTAGTTCAAAATATTCAAACATCAAGTCTAATTGCACTTCCACAGCAGTACCAGTATCGGGTGGCCTCCAACTTAAAACAACCCTGGAAATAATATCCTCACCTCCCCCCCCCCCCCCCCCCCCCCCCGCTTTAAAAGAAAGAAAGAAAAAATCTGTGAATGATCTATCACATGGACAGTATGCACATTGTCCTATCACCTCTGTGCTGTGAATGTTAGTGCATTTACCCTGTAGTTTGGGTAAGTGTGCAACTCATTAAAGATGAACTCCTCTCCAGCCTTTATTGCATAGAGAGAATGATTTATCTCACACTCTACACATATAGTAACACAAACTTACACAAACTTACATCATAGCAATGACCTACAAAGAATTATGACTTGCGTCACACTTTAAAGCCTTTGTAGCAGACTAGCCATAATGCACAGAACTGTGAGAGTTACTCGGTAAGTTCATTACTTCTCAGACAAAAGTAACAGGAGTAGATCAAAGCCTCAGATTTTCAAGCGACTTTCAAATACATAATTGTGCCTATAGATAATTCGCATCCTACCCTTACAACATATTAGAATGTATGGAATAAATGACAAGACATTTCAATTACAAGGAGACAAGTACAAAGTTAATATGTTACCACATGACACAAAACAAACACATTACCTGCCTGTGAAGGAGTGGTTATATACACTATGAACATACATGTATACACAAAATATAATCTAATCTAATATAATATAATCTGATATAATCTTATTTTGCATAAACACATGATTATTTGTGCACTCTCTGGCATTAGAATCTGCATACATTCTATTTGGTAGATAAAATAATAATACTATGCTATTAAACAATACGTCATAAAGCTGAACAGAGGTAAAGTGATTATCGCCAAGCAGGGCAGCTACCAAGGAAGGAAAGTGTTTTCCAGTTGGTATGCCCTTGTCATGAACTCTCTGCTGTAGTCACTTTGTCTCATTTTGCTAACAATTCTTGATGCTAGCAACATAACACAAGCAATGAGTTTTCCTGTTACCTTGTGGTAAACATGTTTTTAACGCTTAAAAGTCCTGTTTACCTTTGAGAGCAGTGATTGAAAAAATGTTCAAGACATCACATGTGATGCATATGTGTAGGTCTGTTGTATGACAAAACATCCTACCATATAAAATGTCCAATAAAGCCTAAAATATTAGGAGATATCAGTATTTTTCTCATTAAACCATAACTGTAGACAGTTTAGTCTGGAAACATTTTTATTATAACTATTGTTCACATTTTGTGCATTTCAAAACACTTAAAAAGATTATATGGATTCAAACTTCTACAGTGGTTGCTTCTATTGACAACTTACATATTAGAACTATTTTAAAGCACTAGTGCTCGGTTTTTGTTTCATCTGCAAATGATAAATTATGCCTTTAATATGATTCATGCACCAATTGGCACACAGGCTAAAGTTCTTCCTTTGATGATTAGAACAGTCATCTCGAAACTACATGTTAACCCTTTCCATGCCACTGAGTAAGAGGTGCACAAAGCTATTACACATACCTCTGAACAGGAAATTAATCAGCCACACAGAGGGTTAATGACTAGAGATTACTTGATCTCCATAATTCCCTGTGTCACTTTGACTGGGGCACACTGATACACCTGACTGAGCTTGCTTACTTTACATAAGGTTACATTTTAGAATCAATTACTGAATGTAGATGAAAAAGTTTGGTTAGTTGGGCTAAGTCCATGGGCACGTAAATGGTTAAACATATACATTAATACACTATACAAAACAACTTGAACGACACAACAACGACACAAAACATGCAAAACTTAATTTTCTGTGTTATGAAGCATCTACTGCAGCTATTCTTGTAAAAGATGCCTTTTAAAAACAAATATTTCAGATTTTATTTTTTTTTTTTGCTGATTCTTGATTTCAGTAGGTACAACTCTCCATGACCACCCTCGCTGAAGGACTATCAAACCTTCATCAAATATCTTTTTTTCTTTGCCCTCATATCATAACCTTGTGAATGTATGCTCCAATCAGAAATCATTGATCTTGACCCTTGACCTCAAGGGAACATTTTTAACCCCCTTGAAACAAAGGAAATATTTTCCAATACATTTGTAAGCTCTCACCCAAATCACTCTCATCAGACTCTACTAGCTGAAGTTTGAAAAATACATTTCTAGCCAAGGTTTGGTGACCTTTCACTTTGAAGCTTCAGTTTTTACCCATATGGTTCTGCTGTGATGCTCACTTCAACAATTCCCCCCTCCCACTTCCATGACACCTCATGAGACACCCACTAAACTATTGTAACTACTAACAAAGGAACTCTATAAACAACATATTTCCTCTAGAAACCTTGCCACATTCATAACGTTGGTTCCATCTGTGATATTTTATACGAAGCGTGTCTCTGAGATGCCAGGCCAATGTACGGTAGTATCTGGTTGATGGTACAGTGGTAGAGTGATTTGATTAGCCCCCTAGAGGCGACTCCTGCAAACGGGTGAATATCATCGGCCCACTGGGCCAGGGAGGGCCAGTTTATACCCTGGCCTCAGCCCTAGGACCACCTGTCGTGGTAGTAGTCATGGTAGTACTCACAGGTAGAGTGCCATCCTCCGGCTCTCCTCCTCCTCTTCATCCTCCTCCTTGGAGACACCAAACGATGCCTCAAGGTTGGCAGCTGCTTCCTTGAGGTGCTCTGGTATGGCAAAGGGCCGGTCCTCAGGCAGTGACACCGCTAACGTTGACTGCCATTTTCTGCAGATTGCAAGTCAGGGTAAAACAGTATAGACACTGATTGTAACCAGGAAAACATGCACTTCTAGTACTTATCGTTAGAAAGAAAAAGATGAAGAAAACGACCTTAGGATGGAAGATGGATGGACATAAAAGAAGCCTGTATGTCTGTCAAGAGAACATTACCAGTACTATATAAGTGTCACACATCACAGAAAAAAAAAATAGAAAAGCACTCTGAGAGCACAGACCTCCACCAAGCAGCTACTTTCCACCGATGATCTTGCTCTTCCATGGAGATTGGGAATTTCCGCCCATATGTAGGCATGCTGAAAAATCGTCCGATTTCCCAATATAAAAGCCTTTGTTACGTCAAAAACCCTCAGCTGCGCGCCGTGCCTCGCCCTTTAGTGCATGTATGAAAACCTAAAAAATGCCCAGCTTGAACTTCCAAGTTCACTGACCCTACCTGCCAAAATATCAAAAATCCTTCATAACATCAATAAGAATTTCTGGAGAACTATCAAAATTTAATCACCTATTCCTTTAGTCATTTTC
Organism: Diadema antillarum; assembly: GCF_040938485.1. Taxonomy (NCBI): domain Eukaryota; kingdom Metazoa; phylum Echinodermata; class Echinoidea; order Diadematoida; family Diadematidae; genus Diadema; species Diadema antillarum. The sequence goes on along the minus strand of NW_027270890.1, from coordinate 4,059,597 downwards.
AACCTTTTCTGCAAGGTTCATCCAAATTCCTGCACAACTTTTTGAGTTATTTTGGACACCGACAAACAAACAACAAACAACCAACGGTAATGAAAACATAACCTCCTCCCTTGGCGGAGGTAGAAATATCAAACAGACTGGAACAGAAGGCTAGTGAACACACCTGTTGATGTTCTCCAACTCCTCAGCGTTCTCTGCTCCATACAGACGTCTATTCTCCTCCTCAAACTGGAAAGCCATCAGTTCATTGATGTCATTGACCTGCAGTGGTTGAATATGAAGGAAAATCAACATGCAAACAAGAAACATGTAATAACCACCATAAACCCATCAGCACAAAACACATCAGAAATATGATTACCTAAGAATGTGGCTTATACTTCAGGGCAATTGTTCTTAAATAAATCCAGACATCTAAAAATCTTGGTTCTACAAAATACTGAAGTAATCAATTTTTATCTTTTTGTTGACCAGCATACAGGGATCTAGTGTAAGGTCTATCCTGGCTATGAAGACCAAACCAGCAAGGCTTAATTCAGTATTTATCATGTCAAGTTCTATTTATGTTTGAACTTAATATCATTCTTGTATACAGCAGTCCGTCACTCATTTCAATCAGAGAAGAGTCAAAACCTTCCTTCACAATTTAATCAACTAATGATTAGATCATGGAAATCAATGCACCCTCTTGGTCCCCTTCTTACACTCACAGACTGACTAAACTTCTACAAACTTGAGGCATGGTTAACCCGACATCATCAGGACATCTGCTATACCACCAATACTGTACATCCCATGCTGTTGCCATGCCTGTCATTATTTCACAAATATCATAACCATTCAATCTACCTCACCCCCTAAATCAGGAGTCATCTGGTCAGCTCAAAACTACATGACAGTGAGAAATTCTGACAAATTTCCATGAATGACACGCTTATACTTTATGCGGCACAATTTTTTTTTCATATAGCATAATATTTTGTGAGTCAGAACGTAAAAGATAACTTCATGAGTGGTATATTTTGCAATTGAGAACCACAGAAAAGAAATGAGAAAAGAGGGTACTACTCCTATCAAAGAGAAAGTTAGTCATTTCCCAAATTTGAAATCATGAGTGTATACCATTTTTGTTAGGGGGAAGCAATGTTTTTTAGAGTTGTTGATTTCTCTAAGGTCACCTGACTCACAAAATTCTCAAAATAACAACACCACAAAATATATGCCATATACAGCATACAAAGAAATTGAATTGTGTAACCATAACAGGCACAACATACAATCTATGATTCAATTGTACTTACCGGTCTGTACTTCTTGGGCTTACTTTTAGACTTTTTGGGCTGCGAAAGAGGAATAAGAAATGAAAAGATGGTCATGTTCTGTCCACAATGAAGAATTCCTACCTTTCATAGCCAGTAGTATGAGGGTTGACTTCTTATATGACTGATTGTGGTGAGAACCATCAGGAAAATGCTTAGTGGACCTGCTTAATTTATTTCCATTTTGTTCCATTTGTTCCACTTATTTCAACAGGAGTTGAAACCTTACAACTGGCAAACCTTAAACCTGGCAACCTTACCTTTTCTGAATTCACACTCAACATGACACATAAAGACAGATCTCTAGTCACAACCCATAACCCTTTACCCTAGCTTGAGTCAAAATCTTTAAGGTTCCAGCTCTAGACTACACCTGTATGAACAGTCACAATCCGTATAAATCTTATACCACCCACAATTCTATCCCACTGTGCCAATCTTAACCCCCTTTTCCTTACCCCACTACAACCCTAACCTGGATCTTGATATCTCTAATCCTACATCCACAATCTCAATCCTAACCTTTAGTCTGTCATATCCCCACCATAAAATCCAAATCCAGCCCTGATAACAAACTCACACATTCTTTCCTCACCACCAGTCTTTGTCTCAACTCCCAGCCTTACTTCAAACCCTTGCCGCTGAGCCTCACTCTACTCTTGAAAATACAGCAGTAATCTCGGATTCCAAACCTCCAGCTTTATCCTAAGCAAATTTCCAACTCCCACTCCGATTCCTTATCCTAACCCCAAGTAGTAATCCTGAACCACTTGAAGCCATGTCTCTGAGAAGAATATAGAATAAAGGGAACTGTAAAGAATAGAGCATCCCCATAGACTGGACAGACATGGAAACAATGACAGACAAGAAATACCTTCTCCTCCTCAATAATATCATTTCTCTTCAAGACGTAGGTGGCCAGAGGCTTTGGCTCCAAGTCTTCTTCCCCTCCCACTGCTCCGCCCACAGCTCCGCCCACAGCTCCGCCCACAGCTCCACCCTCCGCTCCGCCCACCGTCCCAGCTTCCAGGGTAGACTGGTTCTTGCTGCTATCAGAGGAATGGGTGCTGTCAGCATCAGAGACCGTCCGCACCCTTGAAACCTGAGATGGCTTACCGGTATCACCTGATGGGGATAAAGACAGATCATCCATCATCTGATGCAAGTATGGTTACCATGGTTACTGACAGATTTCTAGTACAACACTCCATGAGCTCACAGGAGCTTAAAGATCTAGTATCAGGGTACTTGTCCTACCATGCTAAATTATTTGAAAGTATAAATTATAGGTGAGATTTGTGCTTCATCTGAAACAAGGGAACCACTCTTGGTTACTACTATCTCACTGAGATGCACACAGCTTGGACTAAAGGCACATAGACCCGGCGGTTTAGTCAAATGCGTACGTGGGCGTGGAGCTAAAGTTTCCTACAGAGACCTACGCTATCAACTCCTCTTTAGCGCTTACGGTGTGACCCATTTCAACAAGTCTGAAGAAGTCCGATCCACTGTAGTCAGTGGTCGGATCACAGTTCGGCTCATGATTCGGCTGAGGGGGATGACAGTTTTAACAAACTTCTTTTGTGACGTCATACCAAGAAGCACATAAGCACGCACCCTGGCATTACTACAGACTGCGCGATGCGCAGAGAAGACAACGAAAGCAACGTTACTTAGCAACACCTACGCACTTTACTCTTGATGACAGCTCAATTTTGGCAATCTACATATCAATGCTAACGGTGATAGGCAGTATCATCAACAGCGCTACTGGGTCTATGTGCCTTTAATATATCAATGAATACAGAACACATCTCACACAAATAGATATTGTAAACAATGTATCTCAGACAAAAGGGTTAAAAGGGTCATTTCAAGACAGATAGATGGAATGAGAACGGAGAAAAAGATTCAACGAAGACAGACTGGGGGCAGAGAGAAGATAAAATAGAGACAAAATTGGGAGGTAGTGGAGAGATGTACAAATAAGATCTAGAGTCATTTGACTGTAGTTCACAGTTGAAATCATATTCCAGCATATGAAAAGCCAATTTGTCATATGTAAAGGAAGTTCACTGATATTTGTACATTGTCCTTTAATCTTTTCACATAAGAAATCCTCAACAATGTGCTTCTGTTCATCATACCAAATTACAGCCATCTCTCTTTCACTCCTTACCAAAAATACCATTCTTGGACATTCCAGCACTTGCAAACCCATTTTGTAAATTTTAGAGGAAGTTCATTGACAGCTGAAGTAACAGTTCAGAAATGACATTTTCTGCCATGGTCAGTGACCCTTAGCCCATTCCTCTTGTAATATTTCAGTAAAGGAAGCTATCAAGAGAAAGTGAGAAAAGGGGGGGGGGGGTAGGAAAGAACAGACTGCAATGACTGCACCATGAAAATAATATAATGTCGCTAGAGTGACAAGACCTTGTATCTACAAAATGTCAAATGTTCAGGAGAGCAAAAAAAAAAACATGGCAGCCAAAGTACTGTATCCAATGGGTTAGACATTTTCTTTGACATGCTGTGGTGGCTTCATTTTTGGGGTAAGACAGCTAGGATTTGGACAGGACATCACTTAACTGATTATCTGATCATTGACCCCCAAAAAGTCATTTTTATCAAAATTGCACATACAAGATCGTGTCACCCCAGTGAAACTGGTGTACAGACAGGAACAGAGGAGAGTGAGGTGGACACACATTGGCTAGAATTCACGAAGGTGGTACAAATGAAACCATGATTTAAACCATCAACACAAACCATGGAGCACCAAGTGTCGCATGGAATATTTCGTTACGAAATCAGTCATTTTGTCAATGAAATGATTATTTTGTAACGAAATGACAACATTTTGTAACTAGATGAACATTTCGTCCACAAAATGATAATTTTGTTAACGAAATGGTTATTTTGTCGACAAAATGACCAATTTCGTAACGAAATATTCCGTGCAACACTTGGCGCTCCATGGTTTGTGTCCATGGTTTAAACCATGGTTTCATTTGTACCACCTTTGTGAATTCGGGCCATAGAGACCAAACTTGTATCTTATCAACTATTAACCCATTGAGGACTAGTCCCAAGTATACTCGGGCAGGTGTCTATGGGAAATGTGTGTCGTAGCAAAATCAGTCCATCCTCAACGGGTTAAAGGGATGGACAGTATTGGTGGAGATGAGAATTGGGCTTTCAACTTTTTGCCAGATACCAAGGAAACACTTGTGATATAGTGCAGAGCATACCATTTCACGAGGAATTCAAAGTTTATCTGATGAAAATCGAGTTGGGAATGACTGAAACATCCAAAAACACAGTAAAACAAAACGATTGTAATAAAGTGTGGGTCCTACACTTTATTAGAATCGCTCTTTTTTTGGATATCTAAGCCATTTCAAAACCAATTTTCATAAAATAAAAGTTGAATTCCTCATAGAATAACATAGTACTCTTTCATATTTCATAAGAGGTTTCTCATTATCTCACCAAAAAGTGTTAGAAACCTGAAATTAGGTCTCAACCCAAACTATATGATCCCTTTAATCTCTTTCTAATCACCTTGCTTGGCTGCAGCTTTCCCTTCTGGCACCAGACTCCCGGCATCTCCTTGACCTTTCTCTGACCTCTGCTCACCCTGATTCGGCTTCTTGAACTTTTTGTCTTTTCGCTGATCCTTGCGTGATTTCCTGATGTTAGAAGTGAAACAGAGACAAAGCTGATTGACCTATAACCTCTTACAGCGTTTTCTGTTACTACCATAGCTTCTGACTTTCCTTTTTGAACCAATCAGGTAGTTCTAGACACTCATTTTCATGAAGAGGAAAAATGAATCCTATAATCCTTATTAAATCAGGTTCTTTTCAGTGGCGGATCGAGAGGGGGGCGCTACAGGCGCGCTCCTCCCCCTTTATTTACGTTGTTAAAACAAAGACATAAAAAGAAAAAAATAAAATGAAATGAAACCCGCAAGTAGCATCAAAAATATTTTTTATGCCCCCCCCCCCCCCCTTTACGCAATTCCTGGATCCGTTCATTTTTGTGTATTGTCTTACACATGTCAAAGGTCAAGTTTTGTTTGGAAGGATCAACTGAATGGTATTGAGACAGCTCAGCAAGAATCAGAAAGGTTTGGGCATGTCACAGTGATGATTATTCTGAAAATCGCCTTGCTTCTTTGAAATGTCAAGTGGAAAGCAAAGAAAGAATGCAAGGATACAAAGGCAAAGAAGGAAAGAAAAATGAAATCAAGACATAATTTGTAACAAGACCAACACCTTCATAAACTGCATAAAAGTCAAGACTACAACATCATACACAACTTGTCTCACAAGTCACACTTCTCATATTTAACAAAAATATCTGAACCAATCAATACTCAGAATTCACAGTCAGTATAACTGTGTAAATTATAGTATTTTGGATTATGCAGGAGTTTATGTTTAGGTATATATTATGTAAAGCGCTTAGAGAATTTCATTGATAAGCGCTATATAATACTGAGTTATTATTATTATTATTATTATTATTATTATTATATAAAAACCATTTCTCCATATTCCTCACCCAGGAGGCTGCTGCTGCTTGGGTTTGATGTCTTCCTTCTGCTTTACTGGCTTCTCAACTTTTGTCTACAAACAGAAAGGAACATAGAAAATTCAATACTGGGCTGATGGCAGAAAAGGTGAATCATTTGAAACAAAAATATTCTACCCTAAGCATTGTCATCTGGAGAAAGTGTTTTTAAAAGTTATTTTCTAACAAAAATGGACTTTAACAATTCAATCCTCTCTCAGAGCCTGGCTACATACTTCGGGGGGGGGGGGGGGGGGGGGGGGGGGGGGGGGAGCGGAGGGGGAATCAAATCAATTTATGAATCTGTCTGGAAGAATAACTTGACATTAATAACTTTACATTAAAAATGGAATACAGTAAACCTCGGATAAGTCGACGTCAAGTGAGTCGAAAATCACTTAACTCGAAGCAAAATAAGAAGTCCCGATTTTTCCCTATGTGTTTTCTCTAAGAAATATTTGGATAAGCCGAAGTACGAGAGTCGAATTTCGGCTGTGTCGAAGTAAAACATTCAGTCCCTTTTGTACATAATACACGTAGTTTACATCACTTGAGCCGAAGAAGATTTGTCTGGCATTCTCATTACACTTAGAGAACAAAAAAATCGGCATGTCGAAGAACCCCGTCCCTGGCCCGCTGCAGGTAAGCATGCACACTCACCGTACCGCTCTGCACGCATGTCGAATACATGTATGTATACATGTATACACACAGCACATCGATCCATATACTTTATCCATACACACAGCACATCCATACTTTATCCATGTCAAGCCAGAACTCCTTGGTCAACCAATCGCTGCTTTAATATTTTAGTGACAGGCCAAGTGGGCGGAGCTTGTTTGTGCGTGCCCGACTGGCTGTACAGTTTTGTTCAATGGAGGTGGGATGGGCCTGGGAGAGTGTTTGTCTCAGGGTAGGTTGACAGAGATGGCTACCTATATTGCACCATAGACATAGCACATGCACATTGCCACATTAGCGCAGACATTCTCAGAACTACTTTTAACTACTAGTATTGATACAAATTCCATGTTCAATTTAGAACAAAATAAGAACATTATCTTCAAGAACAGACAAATTTGAATGCAAACACACACACGCACACACACACACACGCATGCAAATGTACTATAATACATGTACATAACTGTGAGTCGAAAAAAAAATCGACTCTCGCCAGAGTCGAATTTCACTTAAGTCGACGCATTTTTGTCAGTCCCGAGAGCTTCGACTCATGCGAGGTTTACTGTACTTAAAATGCACTGAACAAACGTCTCATGCTGCTCAATATCATTAAAATCATAAAAATTCATGGAGTGGTTGTAAAATTATCAACATCTTTTCATCATAACCTGGTCTTACTGTTTTACTTATTTTAAGACTCGATCGTCTTCAGTTAGTTTTTATGTGTTTGTCAAATGTCTCAATATTCCTTGTTCAGTCTTTTCTTTTGATTTAGGGATGATAAATTCTGAATGTATATATGAATTCTGGATGATATCTGCTTTATAACCAGACTCCCAGGAAAGTATTGTGACTGGCATCTACTGCAACAACTGCATACCAAAGCTACATCAAATCACTGCCTTCTTCTTCCTTTACCTTTCCGGCTAGTACAGGGAATACTGTTATAAACCTGTCAGGAATATACAATGTACTTCAAAACTACTGTTTGTCTTTGCAAGTAATACCTCAGCAGATAAAAGCAAAAGTGCTTTAATGACCTAAATAATCTTATCCAAGGCTGCCAATACCCGTATCAAAATTAGGAAGATTCCAAAGAGCAATCAGGGAGGAACTTGTGAGTTACATGTACATACATCTCAATATAGGACAAATAATATACAAAATCAGGGTGACTTTTGTATCTTATTGTCATAACAAGAAAAAAAAAGTCAAATTTTCAGGAAGCATCATGCAGAGTCAGGGTGACACGGCAGCTCTGCATATTCCAAACAACAATAACGAGGTACAAAAATGAAATGAAAGTCATCAGAGCTAAAGTGAAGGAAAACTTTGTTCAGGATTGCGTCCTACCTCAGTCTTCTGTAGTCCATTGGCTCCATACACCTTGATGCTGTCCAGAGTTCCAACGCAGTCTGGTGTTGGGCATGGTGTGTTGAGAGCATCCTAGAGTATGAAGGAAGACATGGTAACATCAATTAATGTATACAATGCCTTTACACATTATGACCTTAGAAAGTATATTAATTTAATCAATAAACTAGAAAAGTACTCTGAGAGTGCAAGAGTGCAGCTTATTTCCACTACTGACCTTGTTCTTCCATAGAGATCAGTGATTTCCACCCATACGTACGCGTGCTGAAAATCGTCCTACCAGTATTTCCCAATATAGAAACCTTTTGTTTTGTTATCAATGCCAGCTGCGCAGCATGCCTCGCTCTGGCCCGGAAATTAGAGCATGCACTCTAATGTGCGTATGAAAACCTAAAATATATGCAGCTTGAACTCCGAAGTTCATTAACCCTACCTGTCAAAATATCGAAAATCCTTATTAAAATCTATACAAATTCCTGGATCTCTTCCAAGCTTTAATCATCTGTTACTTGTGTCATTCTCAACCTTTCCTGCAAGTTTCATCTAAATCCGTTAACAACTTTTTTTGAGTTATTTGTACATGCACAAACAAACCAACGTAGATGAAACTATAACCTCCTCCCTTGGCGGAGGTAATAATGCACATACATGTACCAGTGGTAGTGAAAAACCTCTAGAAATAGAGAACACCTACACGACTAACTATAGCTAGTATGGCTCCAAGCCTTACTTTAAACTGCAGAAATGTCGTGAGGGAAAACAAAAATCCCTAATTGCAATCTTGCTGATACTCACTTAACACATTAAAGCTAACTTCAGAAGCACTATATGACTGGTTATAATTTCAGATATGATTGACGACAGACAAACCTTTTCAATGCTGATGTTCATGTTAGCTTTGATCGTCTTCCAGCATGCTGTGTGGTATTCCAGCTGACAACGCTCACTACACCGGACCTTGATATATCCCTTAAAGTCCAGGTCTGAGAGGTAGATCTCTCGTTTGATGGTGCATTCTGGGTAACGACAGTGGGCGTCGGGGCGTGGCGGGTACTTGCAGCTGTTGCGGAGCTCGGCGAGGGCAGCCTGGTGGGAAATATCAGCCATGGATGTCACATTCACATTTCACTTGGTCATAATCACAGGTTTCATTTAATCAAGAGCACACACAAACTGAGCTCAACCCAGTGAAGACTAGTTCTGAGCATACTTCGGCAGGTGTCTATGAGAAATATGTGTTACATCAAAATCAGCTTGTCCTCGACGGGTTAGAAGCAAGCAATGACCTACAGGTTTGTCTCAATTTAACAAGCACTGATAACAATACACTCCACTGGTGTCACTAGTCTCCTCGGTTCAGACTCTTTACCCTGATGCAAGGGTCAAAGGCTGACACAGACTACCAGTAGTTTCATGTTTCAAGTCTTATTAACCCCTTAGCTCCCAGACCAACAGGGCTAGCATCATGATGACTATCAAGCAACAATCTCGGCGACAGTACAACAGACTCTGGGCTAACAGAATAGAAAAGTATCACCAAACTATATTTTAAAGGATTTCTACATATTCCGTAAAACCAGGAATTTCCACGTACATCTTAGTTTTTCAAGAGCCAAGATTCGCAAAATTTAAATGCATGCAAAAAATTGTCTATATGACTTGAATGCCAGTATTCACTAAAATTTCAAGCCACAGAAATTTCTGGTTTTACACTATATTCAAGTGCACACACATAGTACTGCCCCACTTCACACCGATTTGTTTCATAGAAAATCCTTCTTAAGAAAAGTTCAAGCACCTGTCAGCTCTTCAGTGTGAGTGTGTATTCGTGTGTATAGCATTTTTCATTACACCTGCTTCCTGTCCCACACAGAGTACTCACGTTAAGTCTCCCCTTCTCAGTTTCTTTGATGTTAGTGTTAGTCCCTGGCCACGTCTGGATACTCTGGTTAAAGTGGTCTATGATGAAAGTCCCTTTCTCCACTGCGTCTAAAGCCTCAGAAAATCTGGTCAGAACAAACGCAAAGAGAATATAAAGTAAAAAGTGCAGCAACTTCATGCAGTGAAATATCACACCATACAATACTTTGAAATTAATGAATACATCAAATGGTATGCATGTGACTAGTTTCTACTTGGTTTCTCATTGTTCATGTATTGGGCTAGCATGGTGAAATAAACTCCTTTAAGATGCTTGTACAAAGCATATGAAATGAAGGATAACCTGTGTGGTAATGGTCTACAACCTACTCTACAACTAGGTGGTGATGGTCTACAAAGCTTCTACAATGGCTTTTGCAACAAATTGCTACTCTAGCAAGAGTTGCTATCAAAATGTACCTCATGAAATGAGACCTAGAACTATGATGAATGGGTCTCTTGACACCACTTCAACAATGTCCACTGCAACGGTCAGCAATGTCCACTTACCTGTTCAGTTTGTAGTTGGCTTCAGCGAGGCCGTAGAAGACGAGACCGATCCGCACGGCTGGAAAATCTGCGACAATTTTCTCCAGTTTCTCCAAGCCTTCAAGGACTTCCTGTTATCAGTATTAACAGAAACAGTAAAATCATGAATTTTGTGAGGTCCCATCCTTAATACAAAAATATTGCACTGACTAGAACTAACTCACATTGGTATTTAATCCCTATGCAATAAACAGGTAACATGATGAGGACGTTAGTTCATGCGTTGATTTCAGTTCAGAAAAGATAAAAAGAAGTGGCTTGAGTCTGTCCGAAACCCTGAAACTTTGGTGCAATCATTATAAGTTGTGGACACAAATAACGTTTAAAATCTCTTCTTTTCATCTGTAATTACAAGGTAGGTGTTTATTCTGCCTATGATATCACAGAAGGTATTCAGAGCATCAATACAGGCTTATGGGAATGTACTGTGGAGGCACCATGTGATGGGGAGGTTGTGGGGAGGTTGGCTCGATTGAAGTAATATTCATTTACTACCCCATCAAGTTACAATGAATATTCAAAACAATGTCTAGCGCAGGCCTGCTGAAATAGAGTTGCACATCAGAGAATAGGAGCACCGAAGCATTCCCTCATCAGTTACACTCAACTCCAAGAGAATCTTCATTTGTGTGTGTGCTACGTACAAATCTGTACACAATCTGTTACAAGGCCAACCTTCGCTGCACTTAAAAGTTAATTTGCAGAATAGCACATCGACCTTCAACAGGTATTGGGGGGGCATGGAGTAACTCTAAGGTGCATAGTTTTGCCCTGTGTGCAGTGATGTACCACATTTCATACCATTAACCCTAAAAAGACTGGGGGGGGGGGGGCCTAAAAGGCCCCCCCCCTCGACATTTCGCGCGATTACTCTGCAACACGCAATGCTCTCGCCGCGATGCTCTATGACTTTTTTCTTTCAAGTTTCCCGCACATTTTGACACCAAATTTGTGACGCCCGGGGGTACGGTTCTGAAGTTACACAACATTTTGTACATGGATGTGAGGCCGAAAATGGCTCAAAAATGTGATTTTGTGTACAAAGTCAATGCAAATTGAGTTTTTTCACATGGTTCATATAAATATGCTTATTTTTACTCTCAATGGCTAAAATCAATTTGTTTTAGGAGTATTATGCTTCAAAAAGTGTCTGCCACAAATTTTGTTTAAAAAAACAACGAAAACAAAGGTCGAAAAAACAAAGAAATACAAAAGAAATTCATGAAACAATAAAATGAATAAGAAATTAATTTTGATACCAAATTTTTTTTCAAGTGCATTTGCTAAGAATGCCACAAAGAATAATTAGACCAAAAATGAGCACTTTTGGAGCTTTATTTACTGATTTATATCAAAAAGTCTGATTTCTCGCATAAATTAGAATAAATAATCAAAATAAGATAAAAGAAGACTATTTTGGAAAATTTAAATATACGATCTTGTAGATTACATCGCACACTATCCTTGTGCAAATTTTCGCGGCGATCGCGCAATCCACGGCCGAGATCTTAAGGGGGGGCCCTTTAGGCCCCCCCCCCCCCCAGTTTTTCGAGCTACCAAAATAGCCCAGTCTTTTTAGGGTTAAAGGCCTACATCTATGCTTCAAAAACATTACAACTGAGACACTCTGCTCTCTAACCTTTAATCTGGCCTCTTTCATATGAGTACAATTTGAATCAGTCAAATATTCAGATGTTAGACTGACAATCTTATACATAAAATGTCTTGCAAGCCTGGTATGGAAAAAAAAAACAACAACAGAAGTTGACGTCACTGACCTACGAGACAACATGAAATGAAACTTAATAACCCTCTGTAGGCCACATTTATTACCTGTCCATAGGTTTGTGTGTGAAATTTGTGCACACTGGACTCATTGACAAAGAAAAGGCTAATCAACTTTTCGGTCGTGAAGTCAAATTCTGTGACACACCTAGCCAGGGAGTACCAGTAATTCTAGGCAGCTAGAGTCTGTCTTGGTGTTCTACATAATAAATTTTTCTATTCATGCAAAAGGAGGGAAAACTTTACCGATGGTATGTTGGATCCGAGGAGCACCTGGGCGTGAGCATACAGGAACAGTATGTAGTCTGGTTCATGCATCCCTCCATACTATGGATTAGAGATATAAAAATGATCTATGAATTGTAACTGAAGGAAATTACAAATTCTTGTCACGTGAAGATGAAAGACAGAAATGAGAACTGACCCCCTGGGTCCCTTTCCATTAAACTTGTTATCAGTGACAACTGCCACATTTCTGTGACAAATTAGCTCTTAGCCAATCAGATTCAAGGATTTCGGTAGCTTATAACAACTATGACAACTTGTCACTGATGACAAGATTTCTGAAATGGGGCCTAGATAAACATATTGCTACAGAGATAGACGGTACAACCAAACTTTACTGAGAAGGAGAGAAGAAAAAAATGAAACAATACAAGAAAATATTGAATAAAACAGAGTGAAGCTACACTGACAGATTTTGAAACAAACTACAGCAAGTCACCCAATTGTCACAGTAAATTGGGGTACTCCCACTTCTCACAAAATCACTTTAGAATCTGTTTCTATGGGTCATCATATGAATCTGGGGGTAAATCCACAATTTCTATCCCACAAGACCACTCATGTCAAATCCGTGTTTGCATTTTGAAGACAATTATGATATAAAGGTTAATCTTTACAGGCATTATCTGCCAAGAGCAGCTTGACTAGTTAATAATTATGTATCTTCATAATCTTTCTCTACGAAAATTATGACATTTCTCTAGTCAGCACCATGCCTACTCACATGTTTAGGTGTCATAATGGCTAATATGATAAAGTATATAAAGGTCATAAAAAAAAGAAAACAAAATCTGTGGAATTAAGAAACAACTAGAACTATCACTCATTGTGATTAATATACCCCCACCGACAACTGAGGAAATTAGCTCAACCAGGATTTTTTTTTTTACTTTTTAATGAAAAAAAAATACCATGGCAATACACTGTCCAACAGTAAATAAATGTATTGCTCACTGTTAGTCAAATGTCCCACATCTCTAGTCAAGTGCTCAAAAACTGAGTGAGCAAGATAAATTGATGATTTCTATGGTTTTTATTAAAAATTGGGTAACCATAGCAACACAATGTTGGATATTATGACAAAAAATGAAGTTTGCACAACTATATATCATAGACGTCACATGTGCCAAATTTCAAGCCAAATGCTACAAGTAATAGGATGAGGGACTTAGTTGAATTCACAATATTAGTGTATCATTATCATTTAAAATGCACTGTTACCATGGCAACACATTGTTCAACAATGATGAAATACAAAGTTTGCATATCTCTGTACTACAATGGTTGGATACAGTGCCAAATTTCAAGCCAAATGCTCAAAGACTGAGGGAGTTACCTGAATCCGCAATATTTTTATACGATTTTCATTCAAACTATGCTGTTACCATGGCAACACAATGATCAACCATGATGAAAGGTTAAGTTTGCACATCTACGTACTGTAGTGGTCAGGTGTGCCCAATTTCAAGCTAAATGCTCAAAGACTGAGGGAGTTGGCGGAATCCACATGCTTTTTGGTGAAAAAATGTTGTTACCATGGCAACGCATTGTTCAACAATAATGACAGATTAAGTTTGAACATCTATATGCTATAGTGGTCACATGTGCCAAATTTCAAGCCAAATGCTCAAAGACTGGGGGAGTTAACTGAATCCACAATATTTTTGCATGATATTCATTCAAAATATACTGTTACCATGGCAACACATTGATCAGCAATGACCAAAGACTATGTATGCTCATCTACATACTATAGTGGTCAGATGTGCCAAATTTCAAGCTAAATGCTCAAAGACTGAGGTAGTTACCTGAATCCACAATATTTTTGTATGCATTTTAGTGAAAAGCTGCTGTTACCATGGCAACCCATTGTTCACCACTGACGAAAGATTAAGTTTGCACATCTATATGCTATAGTGGTTGCATATGCCAAATTTCAAGCCTAATGCTCAAAGACTGAGGGAGTTAACTGAATCCACAATATTTCTGTATGATTTTCATTCAAAATATGCCGTTACCATGGCAACGCATTGATCACCACTGACGAAAGATTACCTTTGCACATCTACGTACCACAGTGGTCATGTGTGCCAAATTTCTAGCTAAATGCTCGAAGACTAAAGGAAGTTAGCAGAATCCACAATATTTTTGTATGTTTTTTTTGGTAAAAAAAAGCTGTTACCATGGCAACGCATTGCTCACCACTCACGAAAGATTAAGTTTGCACATCTATATACTATAGTGGTCATGTGTGCCGAATTTCAAGTCAAATGCTCTAAGACTGAGGGAGTTAACTGAATCCACAATATTTTCGTATGATTTTCATTCAAACTATGCTGTTACCATGGCAACACATTGATCAACAATGACGAAAGAGTAAGTTTGCACATCTACATACAATAGTGGTCACATGTGCCAATTTCTAAGCCAAATGCTTGAAAACTGAAGGAGTTAGGCTAATCAACACATTTTTGTATGATTGGTTAAAAAAAATACTGTTGCCATGGCAACAGATTCATTACCACACACATCAAATGTGTTTTGCACAAATATACACAGAGACTCCAACCCAAAGTACCTTCTGATCTGGAGATTCTCCCGACTGAAACCCCGAGCAAACGGGAGACTCAAAGTTGATGTGTGCGAAGCGCGAAATTCCTAGGGTTCTAGATGCTCTCTGGTGCTATCTAAGGCTTATTTTTTCAACATACGATAGAAATATGCAAGAAATCCTTTCCAACGGGAGACAAAGAGCCAGGGCCGGAGAAATTAAATCTCAAACAGGAGAACGGGAGATTTTGCAAAAATGGGTTTTCGGCGGGAGATCTCCCGTCGAAAACGGGAGAGTTGGAGTCTCTGTACACATTACATTGATCACATAACCCAAATTAAAACTGAACTGCTACAAAACTAAGAGAGTAGAGCAATCCACAACATTTTGCAAGATTTTTATAAAGATCTTCTGTTGCCATGGCAACGCATTATGAAATACTCATGAAAAAGGTCTCTCGCACATCTGCCCGTGATAGCGGTCACACATGCCAAATTTGAAGTTAATTGCTCAAAAAATGACAAAGTTGTTCGATCCACAAGTTTTTATGAAAATATGCCGTTGCCATGGCAACGCATTATGCGATACTAATGAAAAAGGTGTCTTGCACATCTACCTTTGATAGCAGTCACACATGCCAAATTTGGGGTCAATTGCTCAAAAAATGAGAGAGGAGTTCGATCCACAACATTTTGTTAGATTTTTTAAAAATTTGCCGTTGCCACGGCAACTCATTATGCAATACTAACGAAAAAGGTGTCTTGCACATCTCCCTTTGATAGCAGTCACACATGCTAAATTTGGGGATAATTGCTCAAAAAATGAGAGAGTAGTTCGATCCACAAGTTTTTACGAAAATATGCCATTGCCATGGCAACGCATTATGCAATACTAACGAAAAAGGTGTCTTGCACATCTACCTTTGATAGCGGTCACACATGCCAAATTTGGGGTCAATTGCTCAAAAATTGAGAGAGGAGTTCGACCCACAAGATTTTGCAACGGACCGACCGCCCGCCCGACCGCCCGCCCGCCCGCCCGCCCGCCCGACTGGCCACCCAACCTCAGGGTGATTCCTATATACCCCCCCCCCCCCCCCCACACACTATGTGTGGGTGGGGGTATAATAATCACGCATAGACAAACATCTTACTAGTGACACCAGCAGAGAAGCACACCCTATACGAAACATATGACACACATCAGAGCTAATTGTCCAGATCATTTGGCTGCATCAGTTACCATTGCATTACCTTTTTTCCTGAGGCAGTCAGGAGGTTCATGGCCTTCTCATACAGTGATATCGCCTGGCGGTTCTTTCCACTCAAGAGGGCAGCAGACCCTTCCTTTAAGTTTGTCTGTAATTCCCTTTGCTCCATGTCTCTCTGCAGCTTTTCCTTCAAGTGTCAGAGAGGAGAAGACTACCTTACAACACGGTATGCAGGAAAGTCACAGCAAATATAGATATATAGATAGACAGATAAATAGATATATAGATAAATACATAGATAAATCAATCAATCAATCAAGCAATCAAGCAAGCAAGCAATAAAATCAATCAATCAATAAATCAATCATTTTTATGTGCTCTTTGTGAATGATGTGTGACACTTTTTGGGAGCTGGGCGCCTTTGAATGTTTCTACAGATAAATGGCGCTATACAAATGCTGTTTCATCATCATCATCATCATCATCATCATCATCTTTGCTGGTGAGGTACAATTTATTGAAAACTAAAAAAGTATGAAGAGAATAAAATTTCTAAATAATTTTATGCTAGCATGGAATTACATGTACATTCATCAAGTCAATTCAACTATTTTGTTTATTTTTGTTTTTTATGGTTGTTTTTGCTACATGCCAATATTTGTTTTAAAATGATTGAAACTACTTAATTTCAATCATAATTAATTTTTATCATATTCTTGTCAGACTAACACACCTACCAATAAAATACCAGACTACATGAGAATTGATATCAATTCAATTCAATTCAAATTTATTCCGTGTTTCGACAATAAAAAAATAACATGACATACATCACTCTTTCTTCAGTGATAGGAATCATATAAAAGAACAAACAAAGTGAGTTTAACAAAGTAAAGCAGTCCTTATTATACTTACAGTAAAGATACATTGCAATGCCTGAAGTAAATTGAAATAAATATCATGCTCAACTGACTCTGTTACCTTCCATTGCTAAATTATTCATCACTTTAACTCCACCCCTTTAAAAAATATTTCAAATCTAGAATTCACTACAGAATTACATCAATCTATTTTCATTCGTCTTGTTTTCAGAACCTTTCCTCTAATCCACCTATTCATAAACATGACATGCTTATTACGTTATGTCACAACCAACCATCCCCCATGCTACCATCGAACAAGCCAACCCTACTCCGTTTCAATAATCACTCAGAGGAACAAGCTATTGTATCTGACCTGTCACTCAAACTCGCAAAGTGTGCACTAGCTTATGCACAGTGGCCAGATTGTAATATATTTCACAGAGTCACTGAGAGGAACCAAGTGTACAATCCAGCGAAGCTCTGCCTCAAATCATGTTTTGGAAACCAAAAATTGAGCAAATCAAGAAATGAAATCACCTCCAAACCTCACTTTGGTAAAGGTGATTCAAGAATTGAGATTACAATAATTTGCTTACAGACATACAAAACATGTCATTTTCAAAATTCCTTTCATAGCGATTATGATCATAATGATGAGACAAGATTTTTCTACCATCTGCAAGGCGGGGTTGGAGACGTTTCTGCTCTTCTATCCTTTAGGACTTTCGCAATCAAACCTCAGCTATCCATTACCCAGACCCCACCTTTTTCACTCATTATTTCAGAAGTTCAATATCGGTTTTATATCACACTCACCAGCTCTAGCTTCCTCCTAGCCTCTTCCTCCAGTTTTTTTCTCTCTGCTTCCTCTTGAAGTCTGGCATGTAGGTTGTCATCCCTTCTTACTGACGATGCCTCTTGCTGCTTTCTAGCTGCTGCCTGTTCTTTCTTTCTTTTCTTCTTTTCCTTTTTCTTCCCCTCTTTTCCCTCCTTCTGCTTTTCAAGCTTTCGACGCTGCTCCTCCAGACGTTGCTTTTCTATCGCAAGTCGACGCTTTTCCTCCTCCATCTCCCTAGCCTCCCGCTCCATGGTCATTCGTTGAAAGAATTCAATCTGTCGTCTCTCAATTTCTTCCTGCTCCATCGCTCTCTCTTCCTCTCGTTTCCATCTTTCTTCCATCTCTCTTTCCTTCCTCATCTTCTCTTCAAATTGCTTCCTCATTTTGTCGTCATGTTTCTTCCTTATCTTTTTCTCCCACTCTCTCTTTTCCTTCTCCAGATCCCGGTTAAGGTCTCCAGGTCTCTGGGAAGTCTTTTTGGATCTGTGAGCCTGGTGGAAAAGAACAACAATCCTACAGTCTTAGCGATCATTACAATAACAATCACTTGAATAAATACAGTGGTTACATAACATCATGATACTATCTTAACTATGCCATAGACTGAACTGTATGATAAAGATTTGACTTAGTTTTCAACAACAGTGGAAATGACATAAAATATAGTCAATGTAGTAAACTGTCAAAAACTTCTTCTTGATTTGTGGGGAGGGAGGGATAAGTCATCCCTTTGTACGACCCCTTGTACCTATACAACTTTATTGGTCAATAATAATACAAAATGTCAGTTTCCAGTTTTTGAGTAACAATTCTCACTAATAAACTCTACTCACCCTATCTCCATCACTGTCAGACTCGGAATCGTCGCTGACGAGGTCCGGCACTCCCTCGGTCTCCTTTTCCTCAATCAGTCTGTGCCTCTCCATGTCAAAGTCCATTGCCTGACGTTTAAGGTCGACTGTCGACGTCTTGGCTGCTGCACATAAAGTCTGCCCTCGCTTGTTCTCTCTGAGGGCACGGTCTAGTTCTCCGAGCTCGAAGAAGGCCTGGGCGTAGCGGTAATGACCCTAGTGAGAAAACCAAAAAATTGAGGGAGACTTATAAACTGCAAGAGACTATCAACCCATTGAGGACGAGATATTTTGCTATGAAATGCATTTCCCTTGGACACCGGCCTGAGTACACTTGGGACAACTCATCAATATCTTACTTGTTGGGCGGATTGCTTGTTGTATGAAATTGGTCTTTAAGGAGTCTGTATTCCGTCAATACTATGATATCTTGTGCAGATTCATATTACAGTACAACACCCACTGCCGTTCATCAAATGCCTTCTATTGTAATGATTACTGTAAAACGAAGAATGGTCACAAAATAAAATTGCACGTGAAAGTTCTTGTCTACACTAAACGCACTGAATGTTAGAGGCAACTTGCGAAAATTTCATGCCCTGAAAAAGGCCATTGGCTCCAATTCACAAAAATTTCACGTCGCGAAAATATTGTGTTACGGTAATCATGAAATTAAGTTTATTCTTTCTGTGCTACTTGCGGAGCCCCAGCCCTTTACCAAGCTACAGCCACATTATGTTCAGACACTTTGGGCATAAGAGTATAAGGGCAGCCGTTTATGAGTTTCTAGCCACTGTTCAGATATATCTTCTGTTTGTTACATAACATAATCTTCATCTTTTTCAGCAGCTTTGAGAATGATGTGTAACACCTTGTGAGAGCTGGGGGCCTCTGAAATGTTTGTACAGATAAATGGGGCTATATAAATGCTGTTTTATCCAATAATACCCTTGACACACAACTGTCAAACACATGACTCTCTGTCAGTTACATGACTATCTGCCAGTCACATGACTCTCTGCCAGTCACATGACTTTCTGTCAATCACATGACTCTGCCAGTCACATGACTCTCTGTCAATCACATGACTCTTTGTCAATGACCCTTGATTAAGTCTCAATTTGTGCTAGCATACACAGTAGAAAAGTCCTTGCAGTGAGTTTTCAGCTTTGGGAAAGAAGCACCCCCCTGAGCAGACAGAGCCGAGGATTACCTTGGGCCAGTCAGGTTTGAGGATGACTGCTCTACGGGCGTCCCACATGGCATCTACAAAGTTCTCCATCTGGAGGGAGGTGTGACAGCGATTGCTGTACAGGATGTGGTTGAAAACACTGCAGCAAAGTAGAAAGAAAAGACCAGTGGGAGTTACAAACTAGTAGAAGATGGCTGTTTGATTGATGGTTACTGGCACAAGGACAGGGACAGAGACAGACAGACAGACACAAACAGACAGACAGACAAACAGACAAACAGACACAGAGAAAGAAGAAAGGAGGACAGCTAGACAAAAGTACAAGCTGGACAATGAGTAATCATTATGAGACTACACATGCTCATCATGACAGAAAACTAGACAAGAAAGGAGACAATATAAAAATGAAACAGACAAGACAAAAACAGAATGAAATATATAAAACAACAACATCAAAGAAAGATGCATGGCTTAAATGTTCTTTTCCACTGACTGTCAAAATATGAAACAAAATACCGAGAAATAGTTCTCTTTACGTATAATTCCTTCCTTTAATTTGATTCAAGGGTCAAAAAGACTAGTGAAACATAACACAGATGACAAGCTTTCACTTGTCTTTCGGAAATTCCAACGACATCCACCTCAAAATGCTATGTTATCTGCATATACCACTACATTTAGGATGCTGATGCTGACAAAAATAAGGGAAAAAGTCTTATTCTTTAGTTCTTACCCTATTTTCAGTGCTTGGGTGTACATGCCGTATGCATCGCGGAACTTCCGATTATGGACTAAGTTGTTGCCTTTGTCTTTTAAAGAGTTCATTTCCTGAGGAACAAACAACAGATATCAACAAGAAACAATTACGGGCATTCAATAAAGACAGACAATGCAGAAAAAAAGACACAGGAAACTAACGATGACAGCATCATGACCTACAACAGTGTTCTTTGTATGGAAGAATTAAAGCAAATTAAAGGAGATACAGATCTGGGGCAGATCAATGGACGGATGGACAAAAAACTAACAAACAAACAAACAAAAAGCAAACATGATTTTGTGTATGACTGTGCCATACTGCAATAAACAACCAGTTGCTTTTCACAGGAAGAGAAACGGTTGCCATTTCTGTGCTGTATTCAAGCATCGGTGTGCACCACTATCATGGACGTCGGAGCTGTTGTATAAAACAAGCGTAGTATACAGTTTTCACTCTTAAAATAGAACAAGACTTTGGATTTAAAAGATGAGGCATACTTTTAGTCTCAGCTTCGCTTCATTGAATAGAGCACCTGTAACATTCACCTCACTAAATCTTATATCATCGCACTTGTGTGAACATTTACTATTTGTATATTGCATAAGCTGTTAATTTCCACAAATTTCGTGAATTTAACAACACGTGAAAATGTCTCCATGCGCTAGGATAACAGTACGTTTATGTTAGCATCTGTTTCCATTCGCGAAAACAACATCTCACGAAAATGTCTATGACCTCCTCATTCGCGAAAAAAAAAAAAAATCTGCATGCAAAAATAACAGCATATACAGTATAAGGGGCATACTCTTATCACGGGTTTTGCACGAGTTTAATGACCAGACAGGTGGGTAATCACTGATTAATTCAGCTTGACGAAAATAAACAAAAAGAACCTCTTTACCTTCTCATCCGCCTCGCTTAGTTTCATGAGCGAAGACAAAATATCTTTTCTGTGGACCACTGTGTGATGGACATACTGCCAGTCTGAAACAAAAAATGGACAACAAAGGAATGTTACCATCAAGATACAGCTGTAGGTGCATAGACTGACACACTCAAAACTAGAAATGTCGCTACAGCGACTGGTTATACCCCCGTCAAACAACATTTCATAAGCTTTGGTCAAAACAACATTTGATAAGCTTTGGTCAAAAAATTGAGGAAGTAGTTAAATCCGCAAGATCTTTCCTTGATCTTCTGCCATTAATATGCCGTTACCATGGCAACGTACTTTCGGGTACTGTCGAAAAATGCGTCTTGCACATCTACAACCAAAGGCACACATCTGTACCAAGTTTCATGGAAATTGGGCAAAAACTGAGGAAGTAGTTTGCAACACAAAATTTTCCATCATTTTGGCTCATAATATGTGAGCTGTTACCATGGCAACATACTTTTTGTCACTGTCAAGAAATGTGTCATGCTGACCTATATCCTAAGACAAACATTCAATATGAATTCCATGAGAATTGGAAGAACACTGATGAAGCAGTTTTGCCATGAAGCATTTTGCCCTATATTTTATCAATAACATGCCGTTACCATGGCAACGCACTTTTTGCCACTGCTGAAATATGTGTCTTGCACATTAACATATTCAGATGAACATCTGTACCTAATTTCATAAAAATTGATCAAAAACTGTGGGAGGAGTTCGCGACGCAAGATTTGTACCCATTTTTGCCCATAATATGCCGTTACCATGGCAACGTACTTTTGGGTACTGTCAAAAAATACGTCTTGCACATCTACAACCCAAGGCACACATCTGTGCCAAGTTTTATGGGAATCGGTTGAAAACTGAGGAAGTAGTTCGCGACGCAAGATTTGTACCCATTTTTGCCCATAATATGCTGTTACCATGGCAACGTACTTTTGGGTACTGTCAAAAAATATGTCTTGCACATCTACAACCCAAGGCACACATCTGTGCCAAGTTTTATGGGAATCGATTGAAAACTGAGGAAGTAGTTCGCGACGCAAGATTTGTACCCATTTTTGCCCATAATATGCCGTTACCATGGCAACGTACTTTTGGGTACTGTCAAAAAATATGTCTTGCACATCTACAACCCAAGGCACACATCTGTGCCAAGTTTTATGGGAATCGGTTGAAAACTGAGGAAGTAGTTCGCGACGCAAGATTTGCAACGGACCGACCGCCCGACCGACCGCCCGACCGACCGCCCGACCGCCCGACCGCCCGACCGCCCGACCGCCCGACCGCCCGACCGACCGTCCGCTGATTCCTATATACCCCCTTCAAACTTCGTTTGGCGGGGGTATAATGAAAGGTAACTAGCAAATTCCGTCAAATTCAAACAAACCAGGCGATGAAGTGTGAATTTTCTTCAATTTGTCTCCCTCTAGAAATGAAATTTGTCAGATCGCAACTGCTGATCTATAATTTTACAGACATATCGGAAAAAAAGGAACCACAGGACTCCAACCTGTCATCTACCGCTTTCAGCACCACGACACTTTACCACCAGGCTATCCCTGGTTGGTGGCAGGGACATAATGAACATGAAACAAATACCAAAGCTCTGAAATTCGGACATTGTTATATCAAATGGTCCAAGCGTACAAGGCATTTATGAAAGCAAGAGAATAGTAAGCACGGGATGAAGGTTGAGGTGTAAATTTTCTTCAATTTGTCTCCCTCTACAAAATTGCAACTTCTGCTCTGTAGATCAGCACTTGCAATCTTACACCTCAACCTTCACCCCACTGCCTAATATCATCATGATACCAGGCAATGTCTTTATACAGGATAAAAACTACAATCAAATAGTTTTGTTGGAGGCATGAAAGTGATAAACTCCATACCAGATGTCCCAATCTTACTGACTAAAAGATAGGCAAGACTTGCTCCAAAGTAAAAGAGAAAGAGCAAACTCCCATTGGAGTGTGGGGCAATATCATCAAGAAAAATAAAAAACAACAGCTAGGAATGGTCAAAATTCAAATTTTCCCTCCAAATTCAGAATGGTTGGGAGGTCTGCCATGCTGATGCATGCTTTAACTGGACTACACACAAAGAGTAAAACAAGTAACACAGCTAAAAAAGAGGATAGAAAGAAAGAAAGAAAGGAAGAAAGATAGAAATATATTTCAGTTTAGACAATCCAACGCAGAAAATTTTCAGCAGTCCTCACTTGGAACAGCGAGCATTCACCGTTTTTTTTTTATCTTGAGAACTGATCCTTGATTTCCCTTCATGTTATCGAAGTTTGACCCAGACTTAGTTATATCACAAGATCTTACAGAATGCAAAAATCCTTCCACTTCTCAAGAGATGAATTCTCTTATCCATACCATAAAATAATAATAACAGCTGTTTTTTATATAAAGCACATTTCACACTTGTTAAATATCTCAAAGCGCTTTACAGACTATCATTACCCCAGTCACTAGATACATACAAGTATATCTCTACAATAATTGTTTTCTATAGAACTGATAATATCACGACCCTTGACCTATGAACTTTGACCCCCATACTTACAGTGCTTGAGTGTGACCAGAATGAGAAGCCTGACAGTGTTATTCTCTGGCAGCTTTTTCTTGGTCCTCACATTGTCACTGTCAGCAAGAAACCAAACAAAAATTATGAATGACAAGTATTTTATTATTTGGTCTAGGTAACAATATACAAGTTTGAATGGATGGTACAGTTTCAGTTGAGATGGCATTTCCAAAGTTTTTTGATGATGATTTTCTTTTTTTGAGATAATGAGAAACCTCTTCTGAAATATGAAAGAGCATATCATTCTAAGAGGAATTCAATTTTTTTTTTCATGAAAACTGGTTTTGAAATGCTGACATCGCCAAAACAAAGAAATCTAAACAAAAGGTAGGACCCACCTCTTATTAGGATCGCTTTGTTTTACTTTTCAACAGGTGCATACTACACATCCTTTTAACCTGTTCCATACAGGAACCTGGTGGCCTGTGTATTAAATCAATGGGCATTTCACAATTAAGGATGGAACAGGTTAATTCATCTCCTCTGATGACACTGCACAGATAAGGGTGGTCATAGTGTGAGAGAATTACACAACAGTTCAACTCTGATAGAATAAAGTTCAGGGAATACTGCATTAACGAGGAATGTTTGCGTGTATTTCAATTTCGCAAATTACGCGAGAGCCGAGTTTCACAAAATGAAAATGCATGCTGAAGATCTTGTCTTCACTATATGCACTGAATGCTAGAGGCAACTCGCGAAAATTTCATGCTGCGAATAAGGCCGTCGGCACCCATTCGTGAAAATTTCATGGTGCAAACATTTTGTGTTCTACAATAGACAGCCTGTAGAGAAAGAGTGGTACACAATCACAATTGGTCCATCTCAAAGGATCTTACACAGACTAGGATATACACTGGGTCATAGAGAAATGGTTTCACTCTTCTTGTTGTTACGTGTACCTCACATGTGATGATGTCTGCAGTCATGGCATTGAATCATATCCTGAGATTCTCTTTAAAAAGTACTTTTCTACGTCATACTGTCCTTAACAAGGTAGGAAAATAGCTTTAATCTACAAGTGAGAGATAGTTTCTAAACGATACTCACAAAAAGTTTTTGGAATAAGAGTTGTTTTTGGCGACCTTCAGAGCATCAGCAAACTCTTCATTCTGTAAAGAAAGAAAAAACAACAAACAACATCAAGACTCCATACAAAAATTATCTGAATGTTACATGCTATTGATATAATACTATGTCCTTTTGAATATTTATCAGCCAGAATTACTCATTACATGACATTCAAGAATTCATCTCATCAAGTGTTACACTACTGT
Source organism: Diadema antillarum (assembly GCF_040938485.1). NCBI lineage: Eukaryota > Metazoa > Echinodermata > Echinoidea > Diadematoida > Diadematidae > Diadema > Diadema antillarum. The sequence goes on along the minus strand of NW_027270890.1, from coordinate 4,034,026 downwards.
AAACGTCAATATTTTCGCGTGATTAATTTTTCGCGCTGAGCGGCTCGAAAACATATTTGCGGGTTCTTAAATTCGCGCTCCACAGCGGGTTAATACACAGTCTCTGTTTTCATCCAGCGATGCCAGCGTACGATACTTAGTAAGCGACGTAGTGAGCGGCGCGAGTGCGAGTACAAGCGCTCAACTACGTAGTTCATGTGTATTTATGTACTGTAGTACTAGTACTGTAGTCGCGGGGATGTAGCACACCAATTGGCCATGGGCTCGGTGCGTGCGGTGCGCGCGATGATACTGCTATAGCGTAAACATGTCTGTACTACGTAGCAGTATCATCGACGAAGCGCACACAATTCAGGCCGTTCAAAATGTCCACAGAAAATTGCGAAGATATATTCGCACGTTTTTGAATTCGCGCGAGCCGAACGTAGCGCGAAATCCGCGAAAATTAATGTACCGCGAAAATTTCCACGTTTACAGTATATAATGAAAACATCATTGTTCACACATCATCTTGGATGAGCAAAGTCACCTTAAATAACGTGAATATTTTCACGCGACTAATTTTATTGCGCTCAGCCAGGTAAGAAGAGTTTTGCGTGTTTTTAATTCCGCAGAATCAAGACATCAACAACTGGAACATATATGGCAAGCAAAGATAACCGCATGCTTTTATTTTTGCACTACTTTCTGGTTGCGCGAGCTGCGCAAAAATTTCGACACCGCAAAAATTTCCACTTTTACAGTACTTGAGATCTCTGCACACTCTACAGACTGATAGTGTGGGGAGGGAGTTGGCATTATCAAATCATTCTCCATTCACAGCCAACAAGAGTACACACCTGTTAGAATACAACTGCCCTTCAGCATATATTTGCACCAAAGCATTATACAGTGTGCTCATCATTAATCCGTTGAGGACTGTTTGATTTTGCTACAACACGCATTTTCCATTGACGCTTGCCCGAGTATACTCGGGACTCGTCCTCAACGGGTTAATGGTCAACTTCATTCAAGATTCATAGGTTGCATGTACGATGCCTATAAAGCTGTAGATGATATGCTATGAGGATTCTCTGATGTATGCAAGTCTGGCCATTCTTCCAATAACAGTTTTCCTACCCTGCCGGATCTTATGGTTGGTATAGTTTTGGTTGAGGTGGGGTTTCAGGTTTCCAACTTTTCTTGTACGATAATGGGTCACCTCTTATAAAATATAGTAATATAGTAGAGCATATGATTCTAAGAGGAATTCAAATCCAATAGGTGGAATTTGGTTTTGAAATGCCTCAGATATCCAAAAACAAAGAGGTCGTAATAAAAGGTAGGACCCACCTTTTATCAGGACCACCTTTTTGGGTATCTCAGCCATTTCAAAACTGATTTTCATCAAATGAAATTTGAATTCCTCTAAGATATATATCTTCTTTCATATTTCATAATTAGATTCTGACTATCCAACCAAAAGTTAAAATCTGAATCGCCATCTCAACCAAAAACTAAACCATCCCTTTAAGTTGACGTCATCTCACTTACCCTCTCTACTTCCTCCATCAGCTGTGTGACAGACTGGAAGTCTGACTGCTGCACCTGTTAACAGGAAACAGACAACATTTTAAGTGAAAATAGAAATATATTTTACATGAGAATGTGAACACATTTTCAAGAGGCAATGCAAATATATATATGTATTTCAGGGGATCATGTCAATATATTTTGGTGAGAGTGCGAAAACATTTTTGGTGAAAATGTAAATAGACTTATAAAAGGGTTTGCTGAGGTGGAAATGTCAATACACTTTATGTGAGAATGTAAACACATTTTTAGAGGGACTGTAACATATTTTAGGTGAGAGTGTGAACACATTTGAAGTGAAAATTTAACCATACTTGGGTGAGAATGTGAACACAATTTGAGAGGGAATGTGAACACACTTACTATGACACATTACAGAACAGAATATGAACACATTTCAGGCGAGAATATTTTACACACATTTCAGATGAGAGTGTGAATATATATCAGGTCAGAATGTTTTTGTTCTAGTACAGAGCCCTTCTGAGTACTGCATCTTCGATGCCTCATGTAGTTTTTCATTTTCGGTCACTTAACACCAGATACAATGTGTACCAAAAAGCAATCAAAATGTTATATGACAGGTACATATAACCTATGAGTTGCTGAAATGGTATTATGTTTTGGTATTTTCTGTGCACATTTGCTCATGAACCCTATATATTTCTGATTACACAATTTTTATAAGTCTTTTTACTGAGTTCAAAGTTTGGGAATAAAGAACATCTGTATTGAATTCATATATTTGAGTGGAATCATTATTGCCCATGTAGCTGGATAAAATGCAACACATAAACAGATGCAATAATCTTTTAAGTTGAAGTTTTGCATGTTGCAGTGTACTCACCAATTTAAAATAATTGATGGTGAACTCAAAAATGATTTCAAGTTCATCGAGTCTGCTGAAGGCTGCTCTCTTTCCTTCAGTCGATGTTGAGCTGAGGAAAGACAAATCAATATCTCATCATTTCCATGACACGCTAGCTGGGAGGAGAAACTTTGTGCGCTTTGTGTTTTTAAGCAATATTCGTCACAATTTTCTGGTGATTTTTACGTTTCATCAATTTACTTAGCCTTTTGTCAAGACCCTCTCACTTTATGATGGCTATGCCGAGTGCGTGAAGTGAGCCAAGCAGAGCAAAACAGTATGAGGGCCTTTTGAGATCTGCTTCACACATTATTATTCATGACACATGAACCCTACTGAATATTCATATTAACGAGATCCAGTCAACCAATGGAATGGCCCGCTCCCCACATCCTTGGCATTGTCTGGCCTGTTTGCACGCATCACTGACCACCCATGGAGGTCTGTGGCGTGCATTCGCCATCATGCAAATTGGGCTTGGGCAGACAGACACACAGATTGGTCGATTTTTTGCTACCCAATGCGGGTAGCAATTCAAGCATACTTCAAAGGGCTAACATAAGGATGCAAATCAGATCTCAAAAGGCCCTCGCGCTGACACACTCAGCTGGGCTCACTTCATTCCCAATTCGCCCACCACCATACAGCAAGAGGGCCTTGGCAAAAGGCTAGAGTATACTGGGCAGAACAAAGAATGTAGTGACCTTAACAAGCAACAATCAACATTTACACGAAAGGTCATACCACCAGCACATGTATTGAGCAAAAATCTGTTTCAGATAAATGGACAAACCAGTGAACTTATAACTAGGTATTTGAAACAGTGAAGTGACAATGTAGTAGACTTCAAAATAAGATTACATCCTCAGCTTTGTTAACATTTTTGCTTTGTTTGGATTTACTTTTCCCCCTTGTCTTTTTCATCAATGACTATGCTATTCTTGAAATCTATGGCTGGGTTGAGCATAGGTAAAAAGATCAATCTTTCATCCTATAAACACCATGAAGAATTACTTACTAGCAATATACAAAATAGTTATGTGTTGTATGAAAGTTTGCATGGTGATGTAACTGTAATAGACATGTGCGCGGTATTCAACACCATGTGTACGTTGTCCTTGAACGGACTGATATTACAGGATAGAAGACCCTAGAAAGGGAAGAGTGAAGGAAGGAAGCAACAGATTGTTAAAGGTACTGTTTCCTATTGGGAGCAGTGTTTTAAAAAATGTTTAAAGAGTTATTACATTTGATGCAGAGGTGTAGGTCAGTTGTATCACAAAACATCCTATCATATACAATTTTCACAACAAAGCCTAAAATATAAGGAGATATAGATTTTCTCAATAAACAGTAACTGTAGACGGTTTAGTCTGCACACATTTTGTTTATAAATTATTGTTCACATTTTGTATAATACTCCACATCGATTTTACCGATACAAATTTGACAGTGGTTGTTTCTATCCCTAACTCACATTTTAGAACTATTTTGAAGCACTAATGCTGGGTTTTTGTGTCATCTGCAAATGGTGAATTATGCCTTTAAGGTCAAGGACTCTTCCTGCTCTAGGTACACGTACCTTATAGTCAAGGTCAATGTCCTTTTGTCGGACATTGGCTAGACAGTCCAATACAAACTTGGGAGCGTGAGATCAAAGACACACTGGTTTAAGCTTGATGGTCACTGATACAGCAGTAATTGTCAACTTTATTGTGCCCTTTTCCCAATTTAATCTTTACCCTTATGGTGTCTTTTGCCCAAATTCAGTGTCATTATCCTCCCCTGGCAGTTTAGGAATTTGAAGTCACCTCTTGTAATAATCCTGTCTTTTAGTCTCTTTGTCCAATTGTTGTAGAACAGCCTTTTCCATGAGTAATCCACTGTTAACCCGTTGAGGACGGTTTGATTTTGCTACAACACATATTTCCCATAGACATCTGCCCGAGTATACTCGGGTCTCGTCCTCAACGGGTTAACATTGTACTCCCCTGTCCCCTTTATGGAGGGCAGCTGTAGCCCTTGGGCCATTGTGTAAAGCTCAAATAGTGATTGTACACAAGCCAAAGAGGACCTTGGAGAAGGCAGACTGGGTTATGACTGCTTGGAGAGAGGGGTCTGGGTTTTGACTGCTTGGAGAGAGGGGTCTGGGTTTTGACTGCTTGATGAGAGGGGTCTGGGTTATGACTGCTTGGAGAGAGGGGTCTGGGTTTTGACTGCTTGGAGAGAGGGGTCTGGGTTTTGACTGCTTGGAGAGAGGGGTCTGGGTTTTGACTGCTTGGAGAGAGGGGTCTGGGTTTTGACTACTTGGAGAGAGGGGTCTGGGTTTTGACTGCTTGGAGAGAGGGGTCTGGTTTTTGACTGCTTGGAGAGAGGGGTCTGGGTTTTGACTGCTTGGAGAGAAGATGTCAATAAATGTTTCTCCCAGCACCAATCAAAATGAGATGACTGTGTGACTGATTTTCATCTCATGTTCAAGGAAAAAATAGTAGGGAGAGTGTAAGCCGTAAGGAAGGCAAATAGTGATAGCTAAAAGGGCTGGAGGTTGAGGTAGCACAGAAGGAGATGAAAAGATAGGAGACAGGGATAGTTGGTATCTAGCTGGTCTTACTCATCAACGATGAGGTTTTGTTTTCTCATCCATTTCTGCCATTTGGGGGCCAGTGTGCTACGATTGTAGAGTAGAGGAGCGAAGACGATGATGCGGAGGTTGTTCTCGTGACACTTGCGTCCCTCTCTCAGAAGTCTGTTCCATCCATCGACCACATCCTTCGGCTGTCAAACAAACACAGAAAAGAATTCAGAAACTGTCAAGTAACAATGAACTTGAATTAAACTGCTCTTGCAGTGGGACAGACATAAGGCTGGGAAAAAATTCCTGAATCGTTTTATCAATTCTGCATTAACGATCTAAAATCTAAAACCTTTTTTTTTTAAACTTAGGCTCTAATTCATCAGGCAGCAGCAAATAACTGATCACTCTCAACCTTTGCTGCTTAATTTGACACCAGCACAAAACAGAATGCAAGATCTGATTGTTCTTCTTTTTCCTGAACTATGGAAACAATATACAAAACGTTACAGATTCATATTTATCCTCATGTTGAGACAAACATTATTTGTTACAAAACTTTCATCTTCAGAAATATTTTTCTGGATACAATAAACCCTTTGCACCAATTTATCATTTAGAGTAAATGACCTTTGAAATGATATAAAAAAACTTCGAAATACCATTATTTAGCACTTTTTTATTCGTTGTTATTATGATTAAAGATGATGACGACACAGCATACACTTCATCTTATCATCACTGTTCTTTGTTTGGTGATTGGTAGGCACACTGGCTGGCAGAGATACAGTGTGTGTGCAGGAAGGTGGGAAACACCTCCCTAGTCTGCTAGCAAACCAACCACCAATGAATAGAGATTACCTAATCCCCTAATCCCCCTAATTCCCATTGTTTCACAATGGCCTTCCTGTTGGACTGAGGCACACTACTACTACTACACCCAAGTGGGCTTGGTATATCATGTCAAGTTTGGGGTGGGGGGGGGGGAGTTATCTGCGGATGCTACTAAAAGAGCCTGGCAAGTTAGACCAATAAAGTACTTGAGCACAAAAATTGTTAAAAGATGGAAGACGATTGGAACATAGTTTTTGAACAAACCAATAACAAGGAAGTAATGAAGCTAAGACATCATCACAGAAGTTGATCTGTGTGTGATTTAACAGATATCCTTTCTCATCAAACATGGAAAACCTTATTTCCTTTACAAGCTCATGTCCAATTCTAACAAAACTTTACACACTGTGTCTGCTGCATTTCCTCAATTCCTTTATGCAAACTTTTAAGTTAAAACATAATTATCAGAAGGGCTCCAAATTCATTCAGTTTCTACAGGTGTATGAGAACTATGTTCTGCCTGTAATACAAGGAGTGACATTTCACTTTGACTTTCCCCACACAAACTCCTGTCACACAAGACTAACCTCTGTTTTGGCATGCACCTTGCCACACTTGCATGTGTGGAACTGTTGTTTGACAGTGGAAGAGGGAGACAGCGTGATTTGAATCTTCCGTCCTTGCTCCACATTCTCTGATTCTGCCGAGTCCTTTCTCCCAGTAAACACCACTGTAGAAGATAAGAACCAGAAAAATAATTCAATACATTCATACACTGCCTATTAAAAATGAAGAAAAAAATGTTGGCACAATATTTTTTTACTGTTTACCCTCATGTATGTATCTTTGAAAAAATGAAGTCAAAGCCCCGATACAAAATTGATAAGATTTACACAAGCACATACTAGTATGTTTCACTGTTGTGTAGGGATTGGTTTAGTTTTATAGAGAGCGGGTGCACGTTCAATGAAATATCGTGGCACATACAGTAGTATTAAGTAATGTACCATTTTTGAAGTGTACTGTACATCTATGTAGTTTATTTGAGAGGTGGTTTCTGGCATGATCTCTTTCTTCAAGCTTCAGAATGCAAGTCCACTCAAATGATAACAATTCTCTTCATACATTGCATGAGACACACAGTTGACACACTATGAAAGGGTGCATGGGCGAATGGGGGTGGAGTCTCTATGATAGAGAACTTTGGTTGTTGTAGAAACAAAGGCGAGACTAGTTTTAGAAAGGAGGTAGTGTTCTTGGATTTGGTTTCAACAACAATTCCAAGTAATCAATGGGGGAAGGGCAGGATGTCTGGGTTTGACTTCACTTGGTCGTAAATTAGATGGGGCGAAATGTACAATGTATACTCAAGGGATGATGAAGGTCGATGACTCACTGGAGGTGGAAAGTATTGTTGGGGGTCATTGACTGGCTGGAGCTGAAATGACATTTCGGGTCATCATGGGGTGGGGGGGGGGGGTAGTGACAAATTTGTATATCATTACACAATACTATGATCAAATGATTGCCACAGTCATTACGCCAAATCTTGTAAAACATTTTACTGGTGATGAGATTTCCAATAATTTAACTCAATAATCAAAATTCAATAATAATATTCAATTAATAATTCAAAACTACAATGATATGATCTGCTATCATTTCAGCAATCATATTCTAAGTTTACAGAGCATTAGAGTAGACAAATCAAGACTCAGTTCTTGGTTGGAAAAAAAGCGAGAAAAAAGGGAAAGAGATAGCCTGCATTAAAACAAAAAAAGAAGGCGAATCTACTGTGGAGAGTTGCATCGTGGGATTAAAATTAAAAAGATTTTCTCTTCACGCGTTATGCACACCCATCACACATGGGACAAATTACAGTAACTTATCTTTTTAATTCAAACAAGATAATCAAGCTAGATTGATTTTCACATTGCACTGCATAATGCAAGAATTAACAAAATATAGAGGACTTTCATCATATGTATCTGACAAACTGACCACCTTGCATAAAGACTGAGTTTGTCATATTAGTGACATTTGATGATTTCTGGAAAAGAGCCCTTACTAGAGAGAAAATAACTTAAAGGCATAATCTACCATTTGCAGAAGAAACAAAAACCCAGCATTAGTCCTTTAGTTCTAAAATGTGAGTTAGGGATAGCTACTGCCACTGTAAAAATTTGAATAGTATCTGTGTAATTGATGTTACAGTGTAAGTATTGTTAAATACACAAAATGTGAACAATAGTTACATGTACACACACACAAAAAAAAATGTTTCCAGACTAAACCATCTACAGTTATGGTTTAATGAGAAAAATACAGATATCTCCTTATATTTTAGGCTCTATTGCAAAAATGTTATATACATTGTAGTAGGATGTTTTATGATACAACAGACCTACACACAAGTTGTATGCATCAAATGTGATATCTTGGACATTTTTTAAATCACTGCTCCCAAAGGTAAACAGGACCTTCAAGTCCAATCTTGATTTGATTTCTGATATAGTACACAATGTACATCAACTAGCATGACTGCATGCAAGTAGCAGACCATACAAGTGATCAAAAACTTGTGATGATCCCAACATGAATATGAGTATATGGGACCACTAGTGATGTATTAGGCAATGGGACAGTACACCATCACCTAAATTTCTGCATCGTCATTCCCTTGCAACATACATGTAGGCCTACATTATCAAGTAAGGAACATTGTATGACACTGACAAAAAGTTCAAGTCTACCCCATGTTATACTTTGATTTTCCCTCTTGTTGTAAGAAGTACACATGTATCAAACAGACACCAAACAGATTTTATCACTTAATGCCATACATTTGTTCTGAAGAGAGCTTCCCTCATACAAAAGACATCATGACATGGCAGCCATAGAAGGAAACAGTAACACATTCACTGTACATTGCACAATTTTGGCTGCAAAACTAGTCAAATTATGAGTCACATGAGTAATACACTTGTAGTTGAGAGTTTCAGTCACGCATTATTCTTACTTGGCTGTATGCCAAGACACAGTGGATCTTTGCATCTCACTAATTAGCCTGCTGATCAATTTAGAAATTGTAAGCTCTTAAATTTGTCTGCAACCTAAACTGAAAGGTTACACCTGTTCATGCAGTAACATGTACATAATCATGTAACATACACTGTACTATAGAGTTATATCGGTACACTCTTCATTATGCATGATATAATACTTTCAATGATTCTACCTAATACTCTAATCAGTATACACCACATTCTCTTGGGGTGCTGACAGTGTATGCAAACCCATTTCATTACAGGTTGACTTTCAGATCATAAAACATGCACGTCTGATACAAGTTTATTTAGAACTACACAGACAAAGAAGTACGTTGTCAGATTTTTAAGTTTAACATTCATGCAACTTCAGCTTCAAGAAGATATCATGTACATCTGTACAGTGTAGGCTGACATATTAGTGGAGATCATACTGTCTTCACTTTGAATAGTCTGCAGATGATCTGTACACAAATACCCACCCAGTTGTTGTTGAAGAAAGATCTTCATCTTTTTTCAGTATGAACTACATTTGTATTACTGACTTGTAAATAACCTGGCACTGATGTGTTTTTGTCGAAAGAGTTGTACAATATGTACATCAATTGCTTTAATTTCAGGAAATACATTTCACTTTCTGTGCATTATCCCAATAGAGAGACATAGGGTGATTACATCATCATTATCTCACTATAAGGGACCAAAACTAGGGGTTTTTTTTCCTGTCTTTTGTTTTGTTTTTGTTTTGTTTGTTTTTTACAGAAAACATGCAAAGCAGTAGAATATTGTAATTTTCTCAATGTCAACTTTCAGTGAAACTTGTACCACTGTGATTGTCTTTTTTTTATTAGATGTGAAGAAAAGTTGACTTTAATAGCATACTTGTGTGTCTTGATGAAGACTATTTACTGTATACTGACAAACATTTCCTCATCCTGTAACAGTTCACTCATCTACCCCCTCCCCCCCCCCCCCCCCCCCCCATGATGTGAATGGTTCAGCCCAGCTCTGCAGTGTGGGTGGTTAGCCGTCTACTGTGCCAAATACATCACTCGCATGTTCTATAACTGCTGTATGAAACATAGGGGCACTCACACTGTACAAACTGTACATCAACACATCTCTTCCCACCTCCCTGTCTGAACTGACTTCACAGAGTACAGTACAATACCTTCTCCCATAGATCACATTAAAACAAAGCTGCATTCACTTCATTTTGCTTTATCCCTTTAAAATTTGACTTGAATTCATATAAGTTGCATACATTATACCTCTCAACCCCCTCCCCTCACCCCACCCCCCCCCCCCCAAAAAAAAATACATCTGGAAATACATGTAGGGATAGTTGGAAGAAAATACAGAATTAGGAATTTAGGAATATTATACTACAATTGTATTAGTGCAGGTGACGACAAAAAGATAGGAATACAAGGTTGACTATAGAGGTTCTTATCGCAAGAAAAAAGAATGTGGACTATTAAATGAGAGAAGTTGGCAGATAGGCCTATGAATTATAATTATGATTTACCAGCAATAGGTTGCTGAATCATATTTTTGTCATGGTGTCCCTATTATGTGTATCATTTAATTTTAACCTCTATGACAGGAAAAATATAATTAACATAATGGATGTTCCATGAAAAGTCATCAATATGATATCACAGCTTTGACAGAAATACATTGCCAGACTACAAATTTGGACTTTGCTAAACCTCACTGTTGACAAATTTAATATGAATGGGCATTTCCAAAAGAAACGGGGCTCTTTTCCAATTGGCCTTTGAAGAGGTGAATCACTGAGATTAATAATAAATACAAAATTAATACTTTGGATCATAAACATCGTAAGGTGTACAAGTACATTTGCTTTTTCTTTTTTCTACAGGCTATAAATATTCAGGGTTCTCTGCAGCCCAGCTCATACCTGCACATTATACTATTCCATGTTTTAAAAAATAAATCACACTTTAAACCCAATTTCAGATGACTGAAAAATACATTTAAGAGGAAATCCAGTCCAAATATGTTAAATCTGATAATAAAGAGTAAAATTTTACACGTTCAACAGTGAAAATTTGACTGAAATCGGATAAAAAAGTAAGGAAGTTATGAAATTTAGAAGTTTTGATAACTTCTCCAAAACAGTTATTGTACAGTGGGTATGAATATATAATTATGCAAATGAGTGAGCTAACCGTATCATACCCTCACAGTTTTTGATTGATTGTGTACAAAAAAAAATATGACGAAAATTCAATGTTTCTGTCATTGAAGTCTGAAACATGACCTTATTCCTGGTTGAATAACTTCAGAATAGTGATCAGTTTAGATACAATGTACATGAAGATTTGAGTCTTGGGCATAAAATTTTGCATTTGAATAAAAAAAAACTGGAAATTTCAACATTTTGTACAAACTGTATACTATGGTACATTGTGAGGGGATGACATACTCACTCTGTCATTTGTTTATATTGACTGTTCAAGAACTGTTTCCCCCCAAAACAGCGAAACTTCAAAATGTCATAACTTCCTTACAATATTTTTTCATCCCATTTCAGTCAAATTCATACTGTTGAACTTGTAGGCCTACATATTTTAATCTTTCTTATCAGACTAACTTATAGTTGGACTGGATTTTCCCTTTAAAAGCAAAACTTGACAAGGCTGATCTATGACCAAAGTGTGACATCATTACCATGAAAACTGGTTCTAAACAACTTCACCTCTCCCAATTGTCTGAGAACACTATTGTTGCTATAAAGACATGTTCACATCTGGTTCCAACCCAAGCTATAACAAAGACTGTGACATCATCACATTGGTATTCTATACCAACTTAACATGGTGACAAAGAGTCAAGACTTTCAACAAAACTGTGATCAAAGTATTATGTCTTTAGTCAAAACATACTCCTTAGAAAACAAGCACATTCCATTGCACTGCTCATATAAAGGTGTACGTGTAGGATCGTGAGGTGATTGATATCCTACAATCACACAATACAATATTGGAAACATGGCTACAATATCATTGTCTACACACTTTACTAACTTTTATTTCACTCAAAATTTCTTATTACACAAAGATCTATGTATTATGATGTCAACACTCCATATTCTCAGCACAGTTGTACTATGCACTGTAAGTACAGTACGTATTACATAGCAGACGGCACTAGATGAGCTTCCACTGCCAGGAAGTACACTGTATCTCATGACGTGTGCTTTGTTGCCATAAAATTGTATACGGAACTCTGTAATGCATTAAAGGACAAGTTCACCTTCATAGACATGTGGGTTGAGTGAATGCAGCAATATTAGTAGAGCACATCATTGAGAGTTTGAGGAAAATCGGACAATCCGTTCAAAAGTTATGAATTTTTTGAGTGTCTGCTCACTCAAGGCTGGATGAGAAGACTACTATAGCTTGTGATGTCACATGAGTACAACGATATAAAGAAAGAATAAAGAAAATTCAACATATTCTCACTTTTCTCGCATAACAAAAGAACACTTGACTTCTCTCTTTCAGAAGGCAGGGGGAATAATATTACCCTTAACATATGTCAGTAACAAGTCAAAGAAATGTGCACTAATTCAAAAAGTAAAGTTTTGTGAAATTCTCTTTTTATTTTCTTTATACGGTTGTACGCATATGACATCATACACTATGGTAGTCTTCTCGTCCAGCAGTGACTACGCAGATACTTTAAAAATTCATAACTTTTGAACGGATTGTCCGATTTTCCCCAAACTTTCACTGATGTGTTAGCTAATATTGCTGCATTCACTCAATCCACATGTATATGAAGGTGGACTTGCCCTTTAAAAGAAGCCCAAACCCAGAGAGAAATGTGGATTGAGTGAAGGCAGAAACATTAGTAGACCACATCAGTGAAAGTTTGAGCAAATCGATGCAAAAGTTATGAATTTTTAAAGTTTTGGAACCGCTGGATGAGGAGACTAACTCGAGGTAATGATTATGTCATAATTCAATAAATATTCAATATAAATAAAATTTAATATAAAAGAAAATTCCACAAAAATTTACTTTTCTAGCATAATGAAAGAGCACTTGACTAAACCGCTTTCAGAAAGCAGGGGGAATAGTTGCTATTACATATAACATGTCAGTATCAAGTTGATGGAATATTGTAATTTTCACAAAAAATAGATTTTTTGGAATTCCCTTTACACTTTAAATCTTTATATTGTTGTCCATACACATGATGCCATAAACCTCTAGTAGTCTCCTCATTCAGCAGTTTCCAATACCAAAACTTTAAAAATTCGTAACTTTAAACATCAATAGTAGGCCTACAATTTTCCTCAAACATTCACTGATATGGCATACAACACACACATACTGAAGCTTTTCGACATTGCATATCGAAAAGCTTCAGTATGTGTGTGTTGTATGCCATTTTCAAGTTTTGTAACTAGTACCAAACACTTATTCCTTCACTGATATGTTCTACTAATGTTGCTGCTTTCACTCAATCCACATAAATTTTTCTCTGGCTTTGGGTTTTATGCTAACATCCTGATGTATTCTTCTTGACATAAAATACAACATGGCGTTCTTCTCTCCTTCTACCCCCCCCCCCCCCCCCCCCCCACACACACACACCTTGGTAATTCTCAGAAATACTCCAGTTGTTGTTAATTCATGGAGTGTGTCATAGCTCCATGGTTTATTTGGAAAGTGGATAATCCCCACTGGGCATACTCTCCACTGTACATTGCATGTATCCCTCTGTTTTAGACTATTGGCTACTAAAATGTGTGTAGTGTGACCATTAGGTCCACTGTGCTGACAAACCCAAGGCCAAGTGAGGATACTCTTGGTCATTCACCCAATCTCACAACCGTGGTGCTGGAACTTTTAACTTCAAAATGATATCCCCCTGATCTATTTCCGTTTCACTGTAGGCCTATACGCCAATATTTCGCAAGCTTTTATTTTTCGCAAATTCCGCGAGTCGGGTGCTATTTGTAAAATTAAAAAGACACACAAAAATTTTGACTCTGATAATGATGTGAATGTGACGTAGCGTGTATATTTCTCCGTTCAGTACAGGACTCCACGATCGCAAATTTCACCACTTGCGAAATCATCAGGAATTTCCTATTCAGAAAATTTAGACTTGCGAATATGGCGTATGCAGTATATTCATGAAATATATATGAAATATATATATATATATATTCGAAATATATATGGCGTATGCTGTATATTCATGAGTAAAAACTGCTATGAGACCAGCTGCACAGCTAATTATGCACAATGGCAGAGTCCAAGAGAGCCATAAGCACGCACTAGAAAAACTTTTATCATGTCTCTCTTTCAAATCATGTTTCCAAGTCAGGTTTATAAACCATGTTCCCAATACAAAGCAAATCTTGTAGATCAGCTTGGGCATGTTCACACCACATAGGGAGGGACAGGGCAATTGACATTGCAGTCTGAGTGTGCTACCTGTCACATCATAGTCCTGAGTAGCTATTAGGAAGATCTGAAGCGCGGACGTTTGAGATGACAATTGCATTGGATGTTCTCCTCTTACCCCGCGTCATGTTGAAAAGTAGCTTTAGATTACGCTAGGACGCAACCTACAAAAAATAAAATGGCGCCCCTATATGATAGGTACATCAAATAGCTCTCTGCATTTCAAATTCAGCAGACATAAAAATAGCCCAAAACGTGTAATGAAAACTCAGACTATGCAAGCTGTAAATAGATCGAATTGAAGTCACAATATTCCGCATGCTCAGAAAAGGTTTTTTTTTCTCTGAACGTCATGTTGTAAAAATCTAAAGATCTCTAACATCAAAGAATGAGTGACTCAGCCAGGTGTGGGGAACCACTTCCCAGTGACAGAGTCATGACTCTGTCAAATGGCTACCACTGTGGATACAGACAGCTCAAAAGAGGCCCAAGAAAGAACTTGGGATAACATCAAGGATGATACAGTCAGATATTTATATAATATTGACTGGCCTCAAGGGGGATACCAGAAAATATTCTTTCAGTGCGGGCAACATTTATCTGGTATCTCCCTCAAGGCCAGTCAATTATCGTATTACCTATCCCCTACAGTGTAGTAGGAAAATATGTGAATACGGCTATACACTATGATATAGATCAAGCCACATTTGACTACCTGTAGATCATCACCAACATGTCGAATAATTGAAAAATTGTTCATCAATGTATACATACATTTGTATCATTCAACTCCAACTTCAAAGATACAAATGTAGTTGCAACATGCGAACTTCAAACATCTGAACGCTTTTACACTTTATTTTTGCTTCTGTTTCAATTTGGAGAGTTGTAATAATGGTCACTGTGCAGTTATTGAGCACAAATGGACTAGTCATTGTTTGACGCGTAGTGCTGCTGGAGGTGGTCGACCTTGTATGATTTATCAGCGTTTTTCTGCGGTGCGTGTAACCGACACACAGCGACGTCCTTGAATGTTTTCTCTTCTTGGTCGATCGGAATGTTAGACATGTAAAGTGAATGGCGAAACCGGAAGAAGCAAAATACCAACGGATATTGACTGCTGACCTCCACGACCCTGCAAAATACCAACTGCAATTGCCTCGCAAAACTACCTCGTATACGTAATAATTCTCTTCTATGGAAACTTTAAGCTCAAAACAATTGTGAGAATATGGAAGAAAGTTAATCCTGCAGTTGGAGGGGATACTGCAATATTACTTTGGTCGATAAAAAGACCGCTTGGGGGTTGACTGATGACCAATTCATTGGGTGATTTCAAGTTTGGTGCTAGTGCTAGTGCTAGTGCTAGTGCTAGTGCTAGTGCTAGCTCCAAAATAATAGCGTTAAATTGAGCTCCAACACCGACGGTCAGATAAACAAGGCGATACCAATCAAAATTATCGATCACCAGCACTAGGTGCTGGAATCACAGCACCGCGAGCTCCGCGGAAATTGCGCGACGAAAAGAGTGATGGTGCGTGATTACAGTCAAATATTAAAAGATGTAGCCAAAACTGCTTTAATAGTTTAAGACACGTAGTGCAGAAGACGGATTAAAATGCCACAAATTTCATCCATTCCCCAAAGTACAACTTTCTTAATTTTGCTCCCAGGCTCAGATTTATATAGCCATGTCTGGAGTGTTCGTGTTCTTTACGTGGGCGACCACTGCATTAGCATAGACTTTGCACGTTAAATGTGCATCTACTTAAGTATTGTGGAAACGAATACAGGTCTTGCACGGCAACGCAAACACCAGCACCGAACTTGAAATGAAGAAAATGCTAATCCCTAGGGGCCAGTGTTAGTCAATGGGGAAAAAGCACGTAAATCGCTAACACAGACGGCGGAGCTCGGTTCAGCAGACTACATTCAACACCGAGCTCAGCACCAGCAACCGGAAATACGTCATAATTTTGAGGTCAACTCCCAACACTGACGTGATTTCAAGTTCGGTTTTATCAGCGGTGCTAGTAGTAGTGCTGAGATAGCACTTAGCACTAGCACTACATTGTAGCACTAGCACCGAACTTGAAATCACCCATTCCCTGCCCATAGGGTTACAAACCATGAATAGCACCGGTCAGCACAGAAGTGTATGGGGTACACGCAGACGACGTGTGTACAGCTTACAATTCTGTATTCAAATCTATGAATACAATATATTAAATATCACTTCAGATTTATTCAACTTGGTAGTCTCATTAAGACCTGCATGTGCACGTCCTGCTCTTTCCTCTTCCATGTATAGGTTACAGAAATTATGCCCATTTCAACCATTTTGCATCTAGTCTCCTTGGGAGTGACTCTCAGTATGAACAGACCCAAAGGGGCATCAGTTTCACGAGCGCTCCTGTGCTAGAGTAATAGTGTATTATGAACAGGGTATTACAATGTAGGCCCTACATGTAGGCCTACAATGTACAATATTAAATGGGTTAGTCAAGTACCTGTTAGTGATTGGCTACACACAGTCACGTGATGGAGCTGTACATTCGTCATGTTCGCCCAAGGGCGAACGTTCTTGTAATGTTCTCCCATGGGAAAACATTTTCACGTAACAAACGACAGAAGGCTTAGGACCATGCGTGCACAGTATATTTGGCTCTGCGCGAGCGAGCGATCGAGTGCGTTGTGCTAAAGGTTGATGTTGACTTATATTTGATGTATTTGACTAACCCATATAATATAACAGATGCTGACTTTTATTGTTGGGAACATGTACAAACATTCCACCCTTAGGGTTTGAAATGCTATTTCGGGAGGCTACAATGTCCCTCAACTTCTTCTCAGGACTTATAACCTCCCTCAATAGCATTTCAAATCCTTCGGGTGGAACATTCCGTATGTTCCCTCCCCCGCCAGTCATCATCGATATAATGTACATCCAGTCATGAGACAACGCACAGGCAGAGCCATGTATTAAAACAGTAATGTTCTTTGGACTGGTTTCCTGTGCACATTATAAACTGGAATGAACCATCCGCATTGTATTAGTACTGGTTGGCGCGACTGTCTTGGGGGATTCCCCACACCATGTCGTTCTATTCCCTGCTTTTGAAACAGGCTGCTATGAATACTCAGATAACACTGTTTACATTTTGGTACATACAGTTTACATTGTAACAAAGTTAACCTCAAATAAACCATTACCATATTGCAATCATGGTTTTTCTCTATGGCAAAGATTACCAATGTTGACACAGGCTGCAACATTTTTTAGTAATACATGTATACCACAGAAGCATTCTCTTTTTGGAGTGATCACAGGTAGCACACACTACAAAGAAAAAACAGCAACAATATGTGCCAATAGCTTCATGTACATTCAAAGCCTCTCATCCAACAAAAGTTAACATTTTATAATCAGTTACAACATTTGAATACTTCAATCTTTCTAGTTTTGATTAAATATGAGATAATTCTAATCAAATCAAATAGTCTAATGGTGATCATGTAACAGAGTTTTTGTTTAAATGTCCCATTATTCACTGGACTATCCATTTTCTTTTTCAAGTTTCTTACTAAGTCCAGAAAGTGTTAGGTGATATACACCAATGTAATGTTAACTAACAAGGCAAGCGCCATAATGTGTCTCGCCCATTTGCCTACAAGAAATTGTACGCGAATGGGATATAACAGATAAAAAAAGAGATATAGCATAACAGATAAAAAGAGATTGATAATGAGAGTTGACCTATTATAGACCTCAAAAGCTAACTTTCAGCCTGTCTAGCCTTAAGACATATCTAATTACTTTTTTATGTTATGCTTTACCTTTTCTGTAAAAGTGGATATTTTCGCATGAGTAATTTTTCACGCTCTGCCGAGTGAGATGAGTTTTGCGGGTTTTCAATTTGGCAAAACCAAGGAATGAACTACTGGAACAATAGCGAGCAAAAATATGTGACCCGCTACAACAAAAGGATCCTAAAGTCGCTGACGGGCGAGCCGAGCATGGCCCAGAAAAATGCTATTTTCAGGCCTTTCCTTTGATCATTCAGCTTCGAAATTTCAGCAGATGAAAGAAGATACATTAGACTACAAAATTATGTTAAAAACAGAAATCCGAACGTTTTGACAGATTTTGGTGATCTGATTCAAACTCAGTTTTCTCGGCTCGCACGTCAGCGACTTTAGGATCCTTTTGTTGTAGCGGGTCACATATTCATGTCACTGTGCTTTTATTTTTGCGCTGGTTTCTGATTGCGCAAAATGCGCAAAAATTTCAACATCTCACACCAAAATTCCCAATTTGATAAGCAATAGACTCACACAAAGGCCAGCTAATAATTGAACAAATACCACAATGACATGGAATGTTTGGTATTGACACGCCTTTTTTTAAAATAAAATCTATACAAGAAAAAAATCCAAACTGATAGACGGGTCTACCCCTAAATAGTTAAAACCAAAGGAGAACTCGTAACGATTTTTTTTTTTCTTTTACATTTAATCAACAAAAAATTGGTTCTGGGAACAGATTTTCAAAATTTTGAGAAAAATTGAATAGAATGTTTGCAAAATTTCTAAGAAATCACAATGAACAAGGATGATGACATATTACCAGGGCTCGACACTAACGGTGGCCCGGGGCCACCAAAAAAGGTCGGATGTTTGCCTTTGGGCCACCAAAAATAAAAGTTAGTGTGGAGCCCTGCATATACATGTATATGTTTGTGGCAGCTTCACCGAAAGAATGCATGAGGGGGGCTCAAGGAAGAAGAACAAAAGAACGAGACATGAAAACTCGTCACATTGAGGACGAGTTAGGTGATACGCTTGTGGTCATCAGATGACGGTCATCTGTGATCGACAAGAAAAGAATGTGATATAGGCACCTTGAAGTTATATTGAGCGTGCATGCGAAACCGTTTCTGTAACCACTCGGCCACGGGTCATCCACGGAAATGGTAAGACAAAAAAAAAACAATGTATAGATGTAACAGGGGGAAAGTCAATGCCCACTTAACTAACGTGGCCGTGTGAACATCTATTGGATTGCTAGACGGAATAGCGGCCTTATAACGACTGAGGTCGCTATGCCATTTCTGGCAACTTGGGAAAAATACGTCCCGCAGACATCAAACCTATAATCGGCTGGTTTTGATACCTTGCCTTTAATCACAATTTTCAGTGTAATGACGTCATCAAATTACAAAACAATGACATCGTCTTGAAAGACAATTGTTCAAAGTACAACACCTCAGTCGTCGTCATTACATACTATGATCGGTTTGACAAAGTCAACCTGGAAAATTTTGCTGCAGTCGAAGCAATGTGGTCTCCAACACACAAAAAAGAGGGGTATGGCGTGTGTGTGTGTCTGTGTGTGTGTATAGGTGCGTTTATATACGAACGTGATTTCTACATGGACGAATATGTAATACAAAATTGAAGAAAAAAAAGTAAAATAGCTAAATATTTTGTTTCGTGATCTTGTGGGGTTCGAACCCGCAACCTTACGTCTCTGAGACGTCGCCTTTAGCCACTCGGCCATACGTCTCGACGAGAAAATATGGGGAACGTAAACTTATGTATGTGAAAGATACATGAGGAATCGTTTTGTCCACATTCCATTTTCATTTTCAGTTTTAAACTGCAAAATTGCCAATCTGATGAGGAGATTTCAAAGAATAAAATGCATGATTACTGCAGCTTATTGTCTCAGCTACAACATACTAAAGTTTCAGAGGAAATGAAGCA
Source organism: Diadema antillarum (assembly GCF_040938485.1). Taxonomy (NCBI): domain Eukaryota; kingdom Metazoa; phylum Echinodermata; class Echinoidea; order Diadematoida; family Diadematidae; genus Diadema; species Diadema antillarum. The sequence continues at coordinate 4,013,917 of NW_027270890.1, read as the reverse complement.
AAATCAGCTGAGATAGAGGTGCTTAAACGTTGTCAAGTCAATGCATGGTTTTAAAAAAAATCACCTCCCATAGACATAACACGTAAACTTGTCCGATTTTGTGTCTTTACTTTTATCACAATTTAAAGTATGATGACGTCATCAAAGTAGAAAACATCGATATGGATTTGAAAGACAGTTGCTTAATGTATAATATATTAATCGTACGTTGTCAGTTTGCTATTGACATGACGATCAATCACATGAAAATGAGGCAGCTATTAGTACCTGTATGAAATTATTATAGGCATGGTTATCAAATTCCCTTAAAATTTCCTTATTATTGCTTTATTTTTACACACAGTTAAGCTATCTCTTTAAACTCGTCACAGTTTAATGAGAATCATAAACATCATACATTAGTACCATATTCAGTTCCATAGCTGATCGCGTTTGCTAATTAATTAAGATTTATTGTCTAGAATGTGCCATATGGCCAACCTGTATACACACGTGGACACACAAACACAATGCTAAATGTATGTATCAAACCTCTGTAACACAACTTTGAACTAACTGTAGAAAGTATCGCTGCACTTATCATACATACTTTTTATCATTATCTGAAACTCCACAAAAACCACTAATTGACAAATAATCATCAATACAGAAGACTGACTTAAAGGAACAATTCAAATACCTTTTTTTACAATGTATAGCTTCTTACATGTATAAAAATCAGCACAAAGTAACCACGACTACATTGTGTTACTGAATTGATATGAACAAATTTCATTTTGTCACAATATACCATGATCAGCTTGAAAAGCCCAGCCTGCAATATTTTGCAGCAGTCGAAGCAATGCAGTCTCCAACGATAAACAAAGGGATACTGTGTGAGTGTGTGCGTATAGGTGTGTTTACATGCGAACGTGACTTCTACATGGACGAAGGTGTAGTACTCCATTGAAGAAAAAAAGTTTAAAAAAATTATTATTTTCTTTCGTGCTCTTGTGAGGTTCGAACCCGTACGTGTGCAACCTCACGTTTCTGTGACGACACCTCTAACCACTCGACCATACGTCTCGACGAGAAAATTAGAGGAACGTAAACTTATGTACGTGAAAGATGAATCAGGAATCGTTTCGTCCGCATTCCATTCTCATTTTCAGTTTTAAATTGCAAAATTGTCAACCTGATGAGGAGATTTCAAAGAATAAAATGCACGATTACTGCAGCTTATTGTCACAGCTACAACATACTTAATTTTCAGAGGAAATGAAGCAAAATCATCTGAGATAAAGGTGCTTAAACGTTGTCAAGTCAATGTATGGTTTTTAAAAAAATCACCTCCCATAGACATAACACGTAAACTTGTCCGATTTTGCGTCTTTACCTTTAATCACAATTTAAAGTATGATGACGTCATCAAATTTCAAAACCATGACATGGACTTGAAAGGCAAATGTTCAAAGTAAAACATATCTGAATTTGGGGTGATATTAAGCTTAAACAATAGAGATACGAGTAAATGAATGTCAGAAAGAGTACCTCAAAAAAATTAATTCCACTTTTTTGATTTCAGATGATGATATGATGACGTCATGAGTTTTCCTGGCAATATTGGTACTTGAAACGTTATTTCCAATTCATATGCTTTTGTAATATGCAATAGAAATATAGGGTCAATGGACGATTTAAAGAGCTATGGCGACATAAACAAAAACATGTTTTTTCACTATATTTGCAGAAAGACGCGCGCGCGGAATTTCAACTTTGACGCCAGTGCATTCCTTTGTTATAGGTCAAAATCGATCGGAAATCAATGGATATTGTTACTCAAAGTATCAAAAATCCAAATCAGTCAAAAAAATTGCATTTTCATGTTAGTTACGCCCTCTGCGCGCGAAATTGCGCGGACGGACGCGCACGCAAGAAAATGTTTGAAACGCTTAAAATTGTCTGAAACTTCGAGATTTCCCATTGGGAAGTCGTTTTGAGCCTTTTAAAATTTTGACGCGCGCAAACGCGCGCGTAATGATGACCTGGGTAACTAGCGTTAAAATGTAAGATAGAGCGTGACCTGAACTTTATGTCCACCGAAAATGATACAGAAATGATATCTAGTTATGAAGTTATGATCGATCATGTGACAAGGTCCGAAAATCACAAAATGGCGCCTAGATGACGTCATAGATATGTTACTGTCATGAAAACCTTATTGTGGCTAGATATTGTTATGAGACATGTTGACTGAAAATGTCATGTTATTCCGTAATGTCATTGTTGAGATATTGACGACACAAAATGTGGCAGAAAGAAAGAAGAATAAAACAAAAGAGAAATTTTGGCAATCACAATAGGTGATACGCTGATAGCGTATCACCTAATTACATTTGTACATAAAATCTACACAGGTGACCTTGCTAAGTAAGCAGTATTGTAATGGATTTACATTGCTACATTTCTGAAATATGTGAGCCTCCTGTAATCTGTAAAGCTGGGGTTTTCAGTACCGGTATATTGGTTTCTCTGCTCAAAGGACCACAATTAATTCGACAAATCTAAATGAGCTACGCATTTAGGGTACCGGTACTTCATGTGCTACATGATGGAAAATTACGAAATTCTGTCCTGGACTTCGCTTCCAATGTAAATGAACTCAGTGGTAATTTAGGTGTAAGCTGCACAAGACACAAGATCTCAAGACAGATTCATGTTTACTTGTGAATGCGGCCCCATCAATCGCAAAATGGGGCTGACCGATATCTGATAGACCCTAGAGCAGTGGGGCGGATTTCCGCAGCATAGCACCTTTCTGTCTCTCCTCTGATCTTTCTTTGAAACAACTGCGGAATACCCTGTCAGCGAGGCGTATACCTTTTACAGTAGGTCGACCAACGACTTACGTATGAACTGGAGTAGTAGCTAGTATTGCTATTGAGTGCTAGGCATTGAAGCTAAATTTATTTGAAACTGCGATGTGAAGGCCCTGGCTAACCATTAGTAAATGAAATGATGTACCAACATGCATACAACATCCAACCAAACTACCATCGATTTCTAGTTTCTAATGGCATCTTCCATCCTCCCTTCTTTCTTTCTTTTCTTGGCATTATCGTGATATAGTCACCCACCGCTGCTTGTCCGTACTAAATACAACCCTACCTTACCCTATAATCCCTACTGCCTAAGTAACCCACGGGTGCACGCGCACTGCGGTGGGATGTGGGGACTATATCATGATTATACCCTTTTCCTTTCTTTGATCTCTCTAGGCATCTCTTTTCTTTCTTTCATTCTCAAAAAGATTTTCTGATTCTAAGGTTATAGATATAGATCTAGACTTCTATGCCCCAAACAACAATGGCAATGCAGTACAGCCTACTTTTATTTTACGATTTTGCTGAAGTCTCTCTAATGTGTAATGTAATACTCTGTGCTCTGGTCAACATGGTCAACGAACCAACGACAACATCATCCCCTCACGACCCAAATAAGCCAGTGTGTGATTGGGGCTATTTCACCATTTTGTCTAAACTTCTCAGCTGAACAATGCTGAAGTCAAAGACAAGTCTGTCTGTAATTTACTGTGCTGTGGCTAACGTCAGTTAACGAACCAACGAATCTATGATGTGAAGTCTCTGGCCATAATTTTGGTACAATTGCCGGTCTTATGACAGTTACTGAGAGCGAAATACATCTATCTGGGAACTGTAAGTGTAGAAAACCAAAGGTTAGATTAAATTCACTGGCGGTATGTGGCACACTGCACAGACAGTATACACACCTGGCTCCCACGTACGTACCTCGTTGTGCAGTGCCAGTAGGCCTGCTAGTAGCAGCACGGACTAGATTTCCATCGGGCCCGGGTCCGTAAACTCGTCCGCCGAACACATGCCTTGTTGCCGCCGGGTGCGTGGGTAACAGGTTTTCGTTCGGGTAGCGTCTTTCCATTTTGAACCAAGATTATGAAGATATCAGCAGTCGAACGGGCACGGCGATCAACTTCTATGACACTTAAACTTCTTGATGCATTATCTCCAGTTTTTAAAGTTTCATAAGCTAGAGTACATGTTTACTCTGTCAATCCGTCATGCGGGAGAGTAGAAGAAGTACGGTATACGGAGCAGTCGCGCTATAATATTAGTATCATGTTGTAAGGATCGAATTGGACGGGAATCCCCATTCGCATATTTATGCGTGGCGAGCAAATCACCAATGAACAACACTATGTGCATGTATCCTCGTGCGCGCATGGGGTGCTCTATTATCTTTCGTAGAGAGCGTACAAGTTTCTAGAAGATTGAAAAATTTGAGAATTCTAATAGGACCAAGGAGGTTCGAGAGATGGCGTTACAAAATACAACTGACTATCAGCCCGATGTTTCGAAATAGCGCGCTATTTTCTGACTTGGGAAAATAAGAAATATCTCGAGCTTGGATTTTTATCGGGCTGATGTGAAAACGCCTAATCAGCTGTCTGTGAGTTTTCTATGGATGGACAAAAGAATTCCACAGGTGCATAATTTGTGCCTTTGATGTTCGATGCTCGAAGCCGCCATCTTTCTGAGCAATCTGGAGATTCATTTTTAACGCTAACATCAGAGACTCCAACTCTCCCGTTTTCGACGGGAGGTCTCCCGCCGAAAACCCATTTTTGCAAAATCTCCCGTTCTCCCGTTTGAGATTTAATTTCTCCCGCCCTGGCTCTATGTCTCCCGTTGGAAAGGATTTCTTACGTATTGCTATCGTATGTTGCAAAAATAAGCCTTTAGATAGCACCAGAGAGCATCTATAACCCAAGGAACTTCGCGCTTCGCACACATAAACTTGGAGTCTCCCGTTTGCTAGGGGTTTCAGGCGGGAGAATCTCCAGCAGCAGAAGGTGCTTGGGGTTGGAGTCTCTGTAACATTATCTGGTATTCTGCTGCGCTCGTTTATATATCTAATGCAATGACATTTCACCTATCTAATGATAAAGCATCAATTCTGTTCGAAAATATGTGCAAAAGTGTAAATTTGATAGCTATATATTGTGAAAGTGTTTGAAATTTTACCCTCATGGAAAGCCGTTTTTATCAATTTTCTCATTATTTCCGCAAAATGAAACTAATATTATGGTACCATCTTCAAGTAGGCCTATAGTTCTTTAGGCCCTATAAATTTATGTCAGATTAGCGTACAGACACGTACAATCGAGTAATTTTGATATCTATATCAGCAATATTTGAGCAATTTCTTTTCGCGCACCCCCGTGCCTTTACCATGATTGTCTACCGCCCATCGTTTGTAAGTAGGGATAGCGAAAAGTAAAATAATAAAGATATCTTGTCTTCCTTAGACAGTGGATGGTCATTATGCAATGAGACGTGAATTCATTTTCTTCCTGGGGGGGGGGATCCAGTTTGACACATACTTCATACATACAATTTATAGCGCTTTGTATCTAGTGGAAAAGACACTCTATAAATGTCTACTCTGTATTATCAAATATTTTTGAGTGGCGGCTTCGAGCATGGGATCAAAGCGAATAGGCTACATGACTCCTTTCTCGAACCTCCTTGATAGGACATTCGTATTTTGAATAACAAGTAACTTGCGGCGACAGAACGCGCGGTACCGCGGTACTCAAACATCCCCAGAAGTGAAAGAGTTTGTGAAAATTGCTCTCTCGGAAGGATTGGTGATGAATTTGCAACGTTCCATGCCCGCTAAACGCACTTAGAATGGATTCACTTTTTGATGACACTAAGTGATAGGCCTAACTAAAGAGGAGTTCTCTCGTATCATACCTCTTTGATATATATAGGAGACTGTGGTGAAGATGGCGAAATTCTGGAAAGAAATTGTTCAATATTTCGAAAAGTGATTATCAAATTTGTGTGTGTGCGTGTAAATACGATTGTTAAGATGATTTAGTTAGTAGACCTATGCTATGGTATTAGAACAATTTGTATATCATATCTAGCGTTAGGCCTATGAATTTGTGTTGTTTGACTTTGTGCTCGCAGGCGGTGCCTGCAACGTTTCTGTACATATTAGGCCTATTGACCGATTCGGGTTCGTTGAGGGCAGCAGACATTTTACGGCACAGGGCGCAGCCATAGTGGGTGTATCAGCCGACCCCCCCCCCCCCCCTGCTCTCCCCCACCCCGGGGCAACATCTTTATCACGCACTTGTAACAAAGGTTCGCGCACTAGCATTCGCGCGCTCAGTACGAGACGCCTAAGGGCTTTTTACACTTGTGTTTCTTAACCCCGGACTTTCTCTGACCCAGGACTATCGTTAGTCCCGTACCAATTTTTTCAGCTTTTTACAGTCGCCAATTAGTCCCGTACTATCTCTTGTCCGGGGCTAAGGAGAAAACTGACCTTTTTACACTCGTATTTCTTAGCCCCGGACTTTCCAAACCACATGAATATTCATAATTACGCTGTGTACTGTACACGTACACGCACGCACCGGCAGCACTTGATTACCTCGTTTCTGATTGGTCAGTGAGGGTCGGACTTCGTCTCCGTCGCTTAGCCCAGGATTATTTTTTCGTTCTGTTTACACTCACTTGCTTGGCACCGCAATTGCGGTGCTAACCCCTGCTATTTTGCAGGGCCAGATAGTACCGTACTATCGGTGGGGCTAGCCCACTTTGGCAAAAACGAGTGTAAACAGAAAGTGGGCTAAGGATAGTTCCGTACCAACGGTGGGGCTAAGGCCCCCCCTTAGCCCCACCGTTGGTCCGGGGCTAAGCAAAATTTTACAAGTGTAAAAAGCCCTCTATTGGCTAAAGCAGTTTTTCATTCTGCGCGCGTGCTAATGTAGGGAGAGGGGTGGGGGAGTGCGGAGGGGGGGGGGGGGGGGTCGGCTAAGACACCCACTATGGCTGCGCCCATGCCAAAAATACACATAGCGCGTCACAGAATCGGTCAATAGGTCTGTATGTTATCATTACTACTACAGTATGTCGTGCAATATACTAATCTCCCTCCTAATTTGTTTACAGTCCTGCCTCATTTTCTGGTAACACTGATAATTGTTCCGGATTTTCTTTTTTCACAATCCCTCCACAGTATTATTATCCAGATCAGCCAATATACACTTGTTCTGTTATCAACGATACAGTCTGAATCTTATTTCTTTCTTTTTTTATCCCAGTATCAATTTCATGTTAGGACCCCATGGAAGAACAGTCATGTTCGTAGACAGAGCTGAATAAGCGATCCTACCTTTTCCTTTTAAAGTAAATCGATATGTCTTTTTTTTTCAAGTAGGCCTACACATTTTCTGTTTATGTGCTTGTATGTTGCCTAACATACATTTACTGTACTCTTTTTGCGTAAATTTACGGTGAATAAATAAATCAAATCAAATGTGGCATGCTTTTGAACTGGCATACCCCAAATGGGGTGATTGAGTCAATAAACTTTCAAACTTTTATGTGTAGAGGGGGAGTTGGGTGAACTATATATATGAAAAGGCCTACATGGAAACCCTGTTGATATTTTGGCTAACGGGACATGAGTAGGCCACCATTGCTAGTAAGCCTATTTTGTGTTCGTTTGCTTGTCCTTTGAAAAGTGTATTCACAACACAGGACTCTGTTCCATAAAGGTTGAAAACTGAAATAAATCAGAAAATCAAACATAACTCTCTGTATACACTCAAAGTGATTGGGTGATACGTGACTTACTTTCCTTGATTTTCTGACTTAATAACTGTTTGAGTGCATCTTTTCATGCAACGAGGCAGAATGATCGACATGAGTGTTGTAGTGCCTTTGACAAAAGATGGCGCTGTTGAAACTTGGGCGTCCGACCTGCATGACCTGTTCAGGATGACTAATTGCCGGTGTTGGGCTGCGACCATTGATCCTTGACCACAAGTAAATACAATAAAGACAATAATACCAACAATGATAATACTGATGATTGTGAAAAAAATGATGTGAATAAAAATGGGATAGTAACATACTGAGTTCTAGATTCTCACATTAAAAAAAAAATCATTCACCTCTTTTGGACTATAACAGTTTCATGTGATCGATTTCAAGTCACGAATAACAAAATGACGGGTTTGTTTGCAAAAACCGGTAGGTCCATTTTTGAAGATTTTGAAGTACGATCTCTGTCATAAACTACAAAATAATACCTTTTAAATGATATATTGGTCACTTCATATAAAGGTATATTTGAGGAGTTTGTTCGCAAAAACCGATAAGTCCATATTTGCCAAATGGAGATATTTGCGATTAAAGGTCAAGAAAAATAAAGAGAATAATAAAAAAAAAATTGCTTCTTTCGACCATAACTTCAAAAATGTACTTTTATATGTAATGACGAATATATCATTTAAAAGGCATTATTTTTTACTTTATGACAGAGACCGTACTTCAAAATTTTCAAAAATGGACTTATCGGTTTTTTGCGAACAAACTCTTCATTTTTAAAGTTATGGTCAAAAGAAGCAAAAATTTTCTTATTATTCTCTTTATTTTTCTTGACCTTTAATCGCAAATATCTCCATTTGGCAAATATGGACTTATCGGTTTTTGCAAACAAACTCTTCAAAATGTCGATGTAGGTAAAAATAATTTAATTCATGTACCAATGTATGCCATAGTCAGAAAACGTCGTAGTAAAAGATTTGAGAACTATTACTGCAGTTCAGCATATTTCATAGTTAAGCAAGTGTGTAGGGAATAAAGTTTCTTTGTCAAATTTTGTGTGCCCCACAAAGTTGGTACATCGTTCGATAAATCTCTATATTTGTGCCTAAATTTGACAATTTCGCCATTAAGTATATGCCCTCATAACACCCATAGTGTTAAATCTAACACCGATATTTACAGTACGATATTCTAGCGAGACCTGCCATCCAACATTTTCATAAAATGGGAACCATCTAGACCTACACTTACTATGATTGCACTGAGTTGCAGCATCGACTAGTCTCTGTCAGTGGTTTTGGCTACATTAATATGCTAAAAATCCCCAAGATTTAGGGATTAAAAAACCCCCAAACATATTACCTTATTGGACTTCACAGAGCTAGACAAAGATTTAGCAGTGCACTTTGCGTAGGGGCCGCTGAACGTTTTTCAGTGTATGTGTGTGTGCGTGTGTGTGGGGGGGGGGGCCTGCGGGACTGGGGGTGGGGGTTTCAAGGTCAAGCCAACCCCCCCCCCCCCCCCCCCCCCCACACACACCCCCGCTTAGACGCACCGGCGTAGCCAGGATATGATTTTTGGGGCGATTACTAATAATGTGAGGGAGCAAAGCGACCGAGCCCGAGCGAGCGAGAGAGGGAGGGTGTGCGAGGGGGGTGTCTCCCCTCCCACGGTGGGAACTTTTAGCATTTTGTTGTTGTAAATGGTGCAATTTGATGCATGTTTTGCGTGTTTTATCAACTTGAAACGGCCCCACTTGTTCAAGGTAGCAGGATAGTTTTAAGAACAATTTGCCTATAAAGTGGTAGCATTAAATAAACCTCTTGTATTCATTCTCACAATAAATTTCATGAACGCTGTATGTTATTGATAGGCGATCAAACAGAAAAGGCACGCACACGGGGGTGTACATCCTCCCACACGAAGATGATTTTACATTATCAGACCTGAAATTCAGCGATCTGGGCCCCATTTCATAAAGAGTTTATTTGATGACAACTCTTTGCTGGAATGACTATTGTCATGGTAACAACAAGAATACAGCTTCCTGATTGGCTGATTGCTGTGGAAAGTGGTCATTCCAGCAAGAGTTGTTATCCTAACATCTTTTATGAAATGGGGCCCTGGTGCAACCTTTTGGTGCAATGCTTGGAATTTTTTCTAGCCCCCCCCCCCCCCCACCCCCAAGAAAAAAATGATAATGAAAATAATTAGGTGTTTTTTTTTTCAGGGACGTGTTAATTATAGCAAAATTCCCCAAAGTGTACTAAGTCTACAGAGGAGACCAGCCAATGGGAGGGTGGCAAGATATACCCCTCCCATATTCGAGGGAGCTTTTTTTTAAGAATCATTTTTAAAGCTGAAATAAACAATCTGGCGCAAACTTCTGTTGGAATATCTGGAAATTTCAAGCAGAGAAGTGCAAGTCTGTGGAAGGAAACTATAGCAGGATGATGTGGGAGGGAATAAGCCATATTCTCCCTCCTTTATACATGAGGGAGATTTTTTTTTCTATTTTATGGCACATATTTTGAAAACCCAAAGTGTAGCCTCAGTCTACTTGTACACACATGCCCTGGGGGGGGGGGGGGGACAGGGAAAAAGCGTGGGAGAGTGCTATCCCCACCCTTCCCGTACGAGGGGGATTTTGCCTTTTTAAAGTTGAAATTGAGATAGCTCGTATACGCATATTTTGAAAGAATATTTGGGAATTTAATTATCCAAAAAAAAAAATGATTGGGGGAACTGAGAGAGAAAAGGGTTGATTAAAAGGGGATATTCCCCTATAACATGAGGGAACTATTGATTTTTCGGAATGTAAGTGATAAGCTTGTGCACTCAGAATTATTCAGAATCTTATAAGGGGGACGACCGCCCCATTGCCCCTCCCCCCCCCCCCCCTTTGCTACGCCGCTCCGGTGCTTAGACGGGAACTTTATTTAAGGGCGGAATCTTTTGAAATTCAAATTCATGGGTGTTGTGATTTTTCCCCCATTTTTTCCTTTTTTTTTTCACGAACCAAAAGTGTGTGTGTGCGTGTGTGTGTGTGTGGGGGGGGGGGGGGGGGGTTCCGCGGCCCCTGCTTCGTATCCGCTTGAACTCCACTGGTGTGTACAACGATCCGTTCAGACCTACGAAAGCACGTTGTAATATTGCAATATTGCTCAGACCACTTTTGAAATCTCGTTCGAGAACAAAAAAAAACCAAAAAAAAAAAAAACAGCTGCATATTGATTAATGGCACATCAGACCATAAACAAATACAACAGATCACATATAACCTCGGCAAAGGCCATGATTGCATGGATGGTGAAATGAATCATTTTGTTCTAAGAGAAAATGACAATAAATGTATTGCGTATATACATACGGATCAACCTTGACTAAAGACTACCACTGTCAACCCAACATTGTTCAGAATCATGTGATGTATAAGTTTTAGAATTCAATAACAAGCACTGGCTTGGCAATGTGGATACTTTGTGTGTAACTCAATCGGAAGAGTATTAGTAGTTAACTAACTGTTACTTTCCTCATGCGCGGTCCAGCTTTTTGCATTTCCCTCAAGAGGGATTTGTGTTCTGCATGGACTGATGATTGATACAACGCAAAATAATTGATTATTTAGTAGATAAATATCATCACTTGCACGATAAGAAGATTCAAGAAAAATCACAATGCCAGGCGTAATACGTTCATCGCTATAAAAATATCGATTAGCTTGATCAAAGAGGTATGATATACCATCAATGTGTGATACCTTTTTGAAGGAGATGCTTCTTATGTATTTAATAATCTTTCAATATGCACGTCGCTTTTCCCTACATCGCTGGTTGATTATCTCATGAACATTCAATGAAATCTGCAGCTGCATGACATTTAGGCCTATTAAAAATATCAACTCTTGACACAGTGTCAAGTTAAAGGCATAATTTACCAATTGCAGATGAAACAAAAACCCAGCTTTAGTGCTCTAAATAATTCTAAAATGTGAGTTAGGGATAAAAACAACCAATGTAAAAAAACTGAACAAGACACATAGTGTAATCGATGTTAAGTATTGTTAAATATACAAAATGTGAACAATAGTTATAATGAAATGTTTCCAGACTAAACTGTCTAACAGTTACTGTTTAGAGAGAAAAATAATGATATTTTCTTATATTTAGGCTATAATATATTATTGCAAAAATTTGATATGATAGGATGTTTTGTGACACAGCTAACTTACACATACGCATCAAAAGTGATATCTTGAACATTTTTAAATCACTGCTGCCAAAGGTAAATAAGACCTTTAATATCATAGTAACAAGAATCCAGCTTCCTGGTTGACTGTATACTATACTTGCGCACAGTTGTTATTCTGTTAGCGGTTAATGGATTAAAGGGATGGTACAGTTTTCGTTGAGATGGGGCTTCTGGTCTCCATTTTTTACGACAATTCTTTGATATAATGAAACCCTCTTATGAGATATGAAAGGGCGTGTAATTCTAAGAGGAATTTCAAAGTTTATTTTGATGAAAATTGGCTTTGAAACGGCTGAGATATAGGTCTATCTAAAACAAAACGATCCTAATAACAGATGGGACTGTTAGAACCTGGAACCATCTGCCAGGACCTGTGCTCACAATTACCAACCCATTAACATTCAGAGAGGCTGCTCTTCCAGTCATCCGAGTGATGCAGCCTCCTGTTGGGTCACACATGCTCTAAGAAAAGATGCATGTTTTTTTACTAGCACTATGCACCGTCACTTTTATTGTACATTAGTGACATTTAAAATCATCCTGTTCACCATGTCACCTCTCACTGACGCACGACACTTCTACCATCCCGGGATAGTTTCAAGGAACTGCTGAAAGGGATTACTACTTCAAGGTTCAAGGTTCAAGGGGACCCACCTTTCATTAGGACTGCTTTGTTTTTCTTTGTTTTGGACTTCTCAGCCATTTCAAAACCGACTTTCATCAAATAGACTTTGAATTCCTCTAAGAATTCTATGCATTTTCATATTTCATAACTGGTTTCTAACTGATGTCATAAAGTGGCTTCTGGGTATCTCGCAAAAAGTCGAAAGTTGAATCCTTGTCTCAAACAATGCCATAATTATGTCACAGTCCCTTTCTGAAATGACGACACTAATCACTCAGATTGGTTGCTATACTATAACATCAGAGTCATTGAAACAATACTGGTTTGAACTTGGCTGTTGGGTTGATATCAATTGTGAATAGATTACAAAAACAGAATAGCAGTAGGCCTTCATTTCGTATAACCGTGTGAACGCCACTAAAAAAAAAAAAAAAAACAGATTGTGGACAACGATCCGTTTCAGACACAATGGATCTACTAAAGCATGTAGTGACATTATGATAGCCTACGTGCTCAGACCACTTTTGAAATCCCGTTCGAGAAAACAACATACAGTTGCATACTGATGAATTGCATATCAGAACAGAAATGAACACAATACGTCACATGTAAACTTGACGATGGCATTTCAAGGATTGATAAGTCCGTCCTGATCACCTACTGCATGGATGGTGAAATTAATGAAAACAAGTATTTAGTGAATACGGATCCACCTTGATTAAAGACTACCACTGTCACCCGAACAGTGTTCTGTATATAACCTATAGAATCACTTCACAAGCGCTGGCTTGGCAATGTGGATACTTTGTGTGTAACTCAGTTGGTAGAGTATTAGATTTTGAATCTAGCTGTCGTGGGTTCAACTCCCACCGCATTTACTTTCCTCATGCGCGATCCAGCTTTTTACATTTCCCTCAAGAGGGTTTAGCGTCATTCTCCATACTCTGAAGATACAACGCAAATTAATTAATTGATTAAATAATTAATTCATTCATTGATTAATTAGTATTGTCGCTTGCACGATAAAAAAAAATCAAAAGCCCAGGCGTTAGGTTCATCTTTACAAATATCGATTAGCTTGATCAAAGATGTATCAAGTACCATCAATGTTCAGGGGCGGATCTAGCAATTTCGTAAAGGGGTGGGGGGAAAATGAATATTTTTGGAGCTACCTCCATGTTTCATCTAATTTTTTCTTTTTCTTTTGTTTTAATGAAAAAAAAAATCAAGAGGGGCGCGCGCCCGGTGCGCCCTCTCTGGATCCGCCATTGAATGTGTGATACCTTCCTCAAGTAAAGATGCTTCCCATGTATTTAATAGTCTCTCAATAGGCGCAAGGAATAATGTAGACTGTACACTGTGGATGAACCTCCCTGGATGAACAGATTACATTATGTAGGGTCTATATATACAGTGAACTATGGTACTGTAAGTTCTTTTACACACACCCGGGCCAATGATCCAGTGCTATCTCGTCATAATGCCATAGTGAACGAATAAACCAAGCAAACGAATTTCAGTTTGAATGTCAATTTCAACTTCGATTTATTTTCATACTTCTCAATGAAAAAAAAATCAGATATAATAAAGTATAAAGTTAGACACAATATCCGACTATAGAATGCACACCAAATCATTACACACATAGAACATGGCGGTCAATCTTTGTAAGTTTGGCTCTATGTATGAATGCTAAAGATGATGGAACCTACTTGAAGGACAAGTCCACCTTCATTGACATGTGGATTGAGTGAATGCAGCAGTAATTTCAATTTCAATTTCAATTCATTTGTTCAATTCCACCTAGAATAACAAATTACAAAATTGTGATATTGGGCGAAAAGAAAAAAATCAATGATTTGGCAATCATGACAGATAGCTGATAAGATATACATCAGGTGGAAAAAAAATAGGAGACCTGCTGAGAAGCAATGCTTGTAAATTGCAGAAACTCCTTTTTACAAACACAAACTGTTTGATGATAGGTTCTGGCGCTTTTTGACGCAATTCCGCCATCATTCCTCTTTTATTTCTGAAAAGAAAGAAAAAATAAAAAAATAAAAACAGAATCAGCATCAAGAGCCACCAGGTACACAAGACTGAAAACTATGTACAATATATACATATATGCGGGGATGAAATGATAATGGGGGGGGGGGGGGAGGGGGATGCCGCACACTGACGGATATTGAATAGATATTTAAAAAATGTATTTAAACAGAATAAGGGATTGAATAATGGGGAAAAATTGAACTTGGATTTTGACACACGATGTCCAAGTTTAGAACACATCAGCGAGAGTTTGAGGAAAATCCCACCATCCGTTCAAAAGTTATGTCTTTTTTTAAGTTTTGTTCAGTCACTGCTGGATGAGAAGACTACTACAGCTTGTGACGTCACAATAATCGAATTATGTGTGGAACGATATAAACACAACTAAGAAAATTCAACATGTTTTCACTTTTCTCGCATAATAAAAGAAGTTTGACTTGTCTCTTCCAGAACACAGGGAGGATGATATTAATACGTCAGTGACAAGTCGAGGAAAAATGCACTTAAAAATGTGAAATTCTCGTTACCTTAGTATATTTTCCTTTTATCGTTCTACGCATGTGACGTCATGCACTGTAGTAGTCTTCTCATCCAGCTGCAGTGCCTGCGTAGGAGTTTTCAGGGCGTGTCAGCGTAATGTACAGTGTATTTCCAATCTCCATTGCGCCATACGGAAAGAGCGTATTACTGGTATTTCCCTGTCCGTACTACTGTGGTGCAATACAAGTACGCAGTACATGTACATGCATACTTTAGTAGTCTACATGCTCAGACCACTTTCATTCTGGTTTGTTGATAAATCAGAACAGCTGTACAGGTAAATGCATATTAGACAAGAAAAAAAAATACATTTCTCAGCAACGCCGTTGCGAATAGAATCAAAGAAATTGCTAATTGATCCTAGTAGTTAACCATGTCAGCAAGTTGAAAGTTATTGAATATCTTCGCCTGCCCACAAGCATAGTAACGAAATGTGTACAGTGATTTAAGACTAAAATTATCACTACTTATAAATGGGAGAACGTTCAAGTGCATAGTGCTGGCTTGGCAATGGGGATACTTTGTGTAATTCAATAGGAAGAATAATTGAGAGTCGTCCAATACGTGTGGGTTCGAGTCCCACCACAAGCCCTTCCTCATGCGCGATCCAGCTTTTTGCATTTCATCTGTGAAATAGATGGACACCGTTTTCTTTGAAACTATATGCCACAGACACAATGAATTAAATCCCCCTCCCCAGTCGCTGAGCTCACTTGCTTGCTCATTCCCCCAAATATTGAAGTTTTCAACCTCTCCCCAGAAAAAGCGAGAGAAAAAAAAAGAAGTATAAGCTGTTCGTCTAAGACGAACAACAATTAAAATTCAGGTGTGAGTTTCTTCACTTCGTCTCCCTATACAACTTAGATTTGCTAAGATCGCAATTGTTGATCTGCAAATTAACAAGCATTTCGGAAAAAAGGAACCAGTGGGACTCGAACCCGACATCTACTGACAGAGACGAAGTGAAGAAACTCGCACTTGAACCTTCACCCCTCTGAATAACAATCTTTCTTTCATTTAATATGCCTTGTCCACCTTGGACCACTTAACATAACAGTGTCGGAATTTCGGAGCCTGGGCATTTGTTCCATATTCATCGTGTCACTGCCGTAGATGACAGGTTCGAGTCCCACTGGTTCTTTTTTCCCGAAATGTTTGTTAATTTATAGATCAGCAGTTGGGATTAAATCACAAACGATAGTGTGTACAAACCTTGCAGACTAAATCAATGCAGGACCCTATCTTATAAAGAGCTATGATTGATTGATTGATTGAGCGCCCTTATGCTTGGTTACCTGGTTCCTTACGTTTAAAGCCTATTCCTCTTCCTGTGATACTTCTGTTCATAAGGTCACCTTATTTCAATATTGCATAGCAATTATTTTAGTGTTGGTCTATACAGGTAGGATTTATTTCTTATATAGCAATGTTCCCACCCCAAGAGCCTGCGCATAAAACAAGGACAGTATACGCAATGTTCCCACCCCAAGAGCCTGCGCATAAAACAAGGACAGTATACGCTGCATGGTAGATAAAACAACCCCTTCTGTGCCAATTACGAGTCAAAATTAATGTGTACCAAAATTTCACACAAACCTATGGAGGGAAAGTCTATGAATCACGTAGATGAGGAATTCACGAGTGTGGACACACGTGCGGGCAAGTGATGGGTTTCTCTACAAGTCTTTTCGCATTTCAATAATTTTGGTTTAGGTCATACAGGAATTTGTATACCTGTTCATAAGTGCACAAGCTATTATGTATAATACCATGTTCATGATAATTATAATAATGATAATAATAATAATAATAATAATAATAATAATAATAATAATAATAATAATAATAATAATAATAATAATTGTTTGGATACAAACTCCAAATTTTATTGTCCGAGAATGGAAATTCTTTTTGCCCAATTGATCGTGGGCCCGGCAGCCACTGAGCAGCGCCAGATCGACGTTGCTCTAACCTTTTCAACTGTTGAACGGCAAACAAGGTAGCAGCAACTCCCATCTTTTAACGTCTTTTGGTATGACGCGGCCGGGGTTTGAACCCACGACCTCCCGATTGTGAGGGCAGCCGCTCTACTCACTCAGCCAACACATAATGTAGTCCCTACACCTATATCTCTCCCCATCTCTCCCCCTCTCCCTCCCCCTCTCTCTTTTTCTCTCCCGCTCTAGGAAATGATTCTAAGTATACAATTTATATAATTGTCCATATTAAATTCAATGTTGTTTGTAATAAAGACATTTTTAAAAAAATGAAAGCAGAAACACGTCAAACCGCAGAAGTGGCATTTATTGTACTAAAAGCGGACCAAACTCTTTTTCATTCACTCCTCATTCATCTCTTATCATCTCTTCCTATGTCATCTTCCCCCTTTTCCCCAGGCACCACCACTAACCACCATTTTTACGAGTCTTATACGCCTCGCTCTAGTGGATTAGCAGAAAAAGGTGTTTTTCACGGCATACATCTACTTTGACTATACGCAAATTGTTAACCCTGGTGTATAAACAAGAATAAGGAGTGTTGTATTGTATACAAGAACAGTGTCAGGACAAAGGTTTTTAGAGGAAAAAAACATTGAAATTACATATCGTCAATGTACAATTATCATGCTTGATGGAGTACTGCAGAATGCCGGTATGTATACTGTGTACTGTTTGCACAGAAATAGAATACATTTTCTCTCTCCCCATTCATCTATGTATACAGGTCCTAAATATTGGAATGATCTCCCAACAGAGGTTAAAAGCTGCTTGTCATTATCATCCTTTAAGCGTAAACTCAGACAGCATGTATTGAATAGCTACAACACACAAGTGCACTAAAATTCCTTTTTATTATGCTGATGGCTGCTCTGTTATACTACTCGGTTGTTGCCATGTGAACAGACTCATGCATATACATTTTAGTTGCATGCTCTCTCAAATTCCTTCCCATCGGTGTTTTTCCTTCCACTTCTAGTAAGACCATGGTCGTGTCGCATAGTTTCCCCTCCTTTCTTTCTTTCCTCTCTTTTATGCATCATTGCAGCTGGCTGGTATATCACATATAGGAATTGCAATTGATTCATGTTCTCCATTTTTTTAATCTTTCCCCGTGTCTATGGAAGCCGGAATGTTTAAACCCTAATAGTACTTAAGTATTCACGTCATTATCACTCCCATGTCTAAATTGCTATGAGAGCAACTGCTATAGTGTGCAGCATGTGGTTACTTGTTCTCATTTTATCACACACATAAATGCATGTGAGAAGAATCTTCTGAGCCCCGAGTAATAGTCATTCTCTTTTGTTTATCATTACTTTTGGTCTTAATTGTACCCGTGCTCCTCATCCTGTTCCCCTTACTAGGCTTTTGTTGGGACCTACACTCAACAAGATTTGCTTTTTAGTATAATAGGTTCCATCGTATTTCTCTTCGCATCTTTTACTTTGATTGAAAATGACACATCGACCGTTATGTATTACTTTTGTATTCCTATTTCTTCATGTATATATCCAAGCTGGACATTCTGTATTATATTTTGTTATATACCATGTATTTTCCATCGAGAAATACGAAAATAAATTGAAATTGAAATTGAAAATTGAAATCTGCGTGTCTATATTCTGCATGATCTGTGCCTACACTTTTAGACGTGGCCCTTATTCTGCGATTACATGCAGGAGGAATGGAGCTCAGCAACCTGTGCTTTAAAATATGTCTTTGAGAGATAACATTTTATTTCATGTTGTAGGAGAACTGCGCTTTCAATGGAAGAAGATAACACCAAGTCCTGTAAGATCCTGCAAATCATCTTGACGTTTTCTCATATAGATCGGTGAACATGACAAAAAAAAGTCGTTCTGCAGCAGTGCCGCAAAGGAGCCAGGGCATACATACCATCTTGTTAAACATTTTAAGCTATAAGTGCAGTCCAGGTGGGTGTTTCATTAAGCTGTTCTTAAAGTTACGAACGACTTAAGAACGACTGGTGACCAGTTCTTGTGCTGAATTACTGAAATGAAAGCACATCAGAACTGATCACCAGTCGTTCTTGATAGTTCGTAACTTTAAGAACAGCTTAATGAAACACCCCTTAAAGCATAAACTATTCATAAAATTAGTCAACTCTGTACACCCCAATCAAACTCCGAGTTTTTAAAGGGAAAAGTATATATTGATGTCCCCAGATTCATCATTTGTTTTTTTGTTTTTTAACATAAGTTATCAATTTCTTATTAAAAAGCTATAAACAAAGCAATATATCACATACATGTATAAACGAAAGATGAGAGTATAATTGTTTCGCTGCGTAGTAAAGATGACTAATGTGGTAAAACAACTGAACAGCGTGCAGAACACTTTTTTGGGGGGTTGAATAAATCATCGATTTCATAACCAGTGAAGCTATTCCTTAGACAGATCAAGTCTTGAATATAGTATGTGAATTAGGAAAATTAAGTTGAATTTACTTTGCAATATATGCGTGAGTTTTGTTCCGGAGGTTTAAATCATGAAACGCAGCTTGAAGCCTTGGTGCGGCTGTCAAGATTGTAAAGAATCACGTCGCTTCATTCTTGCAGACAAGCCATTCTCACGCCCTATATAGGTGTCAGTCTCACGCATCTGGGGCCGTTTTTCACGCCCACATCCCTACTGGGCTTTTCTCATACCTCACGAAAGAGATTCCACGTAAAATGTCAAAGCATCAAAAAGTTACATTATGAGACATTTTTTTTTTTTTTTGTCGAAAGCCAGAATGAGTTAAAATTTTGTAAATGGAATTCGTTATCATCCCTCCCCTCCCTTGGATGTTTCGCTCCATGACACGCCACAAATGTTACGCCTTGCTAGTCACCGACGTCGGTATCTGTTTTCTAGTAGAATAATGACAAAAACATAATAACATTATTCTGATCTGGATTGTCATATTTTCAGGTCTGCAAGTTGTACCTTGAACCTTTACGAGACCTGGATGTTTGTCATATTGTGGAGTTCGCACACCCTAGACAGCCCAACTGTCATGCGTATAATATATATTGTGTAGGTCCCTACCATCAGCACGTCAGAAGTGTTCCGTTTTCTGTGCCGTTTTCTCTTCAAACTGCATGGCCTTGATGTGAAATTCACCCACCTATTATCCAGAAAACTTGCCGGGGAACCTTCCACCATCATAAAACGGGTACGTTCACGTGAAACAAAGCATTCGCAATGCATGCCGTATAGTAGACTTAGATTTTGTCATCTAGGGCCTAAGTTAGTGTTATTTTACGTGTATGGTTCAGTATATCGTGTACGTTGATTTACTCTCGCAATACTTCGCACCTTTCCCAAGAAATTAGAAGGGCCCTATAGGGGTGGATGAGGTGACAATAAGTATAAATGATACACATTGTGTGTAACATAGTCTTCGTTTTGTTCTGTTTATGTTTAAGTTACATATTCATCTTTTTTTTAAATTCTGCCTAGCGTTTCCAATGTGATTGATACGGAAGTCTTGTCTGTGCTGCCATCCAAAGTGTCTAGGATGAAAATCCATGAAATCAAACTATGTGAACTGAGTCAACGCAGTAATATATAAAGCAGAAACAAGGAGGTGACTCACACATCAGTGAGCAGTAATGAACCAACAATACTGGGTAATTTAGATGACATTTCGTGATGTTACGGGTAGACAACGATAAAAGAAAATACAAAGAAAAATCCACAAAATTTCATTTTCAACCACACATTCCCCCCTTGATACTGATACATTTTGTTGAGGGTAATAATTCTCCCTGTTTTTTCTTTGTTTGTTTGTTTGTTTGTTTGTTTGCCGAAAGAGGTAAGTTATAAGTGGCTTTTCATTATGCTAGAAACACGTATGGACAACGATGCATGGACGACGATACTGGAAAACATGAGGAGAAATCCACAAAAATTCACTTTCAAGTTTAAAGTCTCTTCTCTTGATACTGATATATTATGTTGAGGGTAATATCATTCTTCCTGCTTTTGAAAGAGGTAAGTTTTAGTGTTTTTCATTATGTTAGAGACACGAAAATATATTTAATTCTCTTCATATTTTCTTTATATCTCTCTCCTTTTTTGACGTCACGAGATATTGCCTTATCAGCCAGCGATGGCTGCCATGAGACCTTAAAAACACATAAGAATTATATATCTTTGAATGGATTGTCCGTTTTTCTCAAACTTCAACGATTTGTTTTGCTAATATTGCCGCATTTCCTGAATTATAAATAAAGAAATATGCACATTATGTATATGATTTTATGTATATAAAGAGTACAAGTGTGTATGCATATAAAAATACACTCAACAAAAAAAGTAAGTTCCCCCTAGCATTTTTGGATATATCTCAAAAAGTATTTAACCGATTTTCATAATTCAAACGGAAATGAATAAGGAATTTTATTACTCATAACATGAGTGGCAAATCATTGCCACCAGATATCATTATTGGTGTAAAAAAATGCATTTTAGGTCAAAATGCATGGAAACAAAAGTTGCACTTTAGTGATTTACAATGACTTTTACACAAATAATCAAACAATCACGTATGATTCTGAACATTTAGGCATGGCTTATTGCCTATTTTTCTATCTCTTTCTTTTCATGATCATACAGTCACGTATTTTGATAATTGATATGTCCACCATCCGCTCAATGACCAGCTGGAATCTCTTCCTCATACTGTTGACGAAAGTTTGTACTTGGCACTGCTTCAATGTTGGCCCATGGTCTCTGCAAGATGCGCTGAAATTCTTGCAGTGAAATGTCATCTTTCACCTTCCTGCTCGCTTTCCGCTTAATGATATCCCAAAGATTCTCTACTGGATTACAGTTAGGGGAACTTGCAGGCCACTCCATACGTTCGATGCCATTTCCCTCAACAAACTGATCTACAACTTGAGCGCATGATGCAAAATGACCATAAGCACATTAATGTGATCAACCCAAATTGGAATTACAAATCACATGGCTTCTACCAACATTTTCATATTGAAAAGGCTATTGTTTACAAAAGTATGCATAGCATCTGTTTAATAGGGAAGCACATTGTACCTGAAGAAATTCCTGAGAATTACACAATTTAAAAAGGTCATTTGCTAACGTACATAGGAAATGTATACAATATGCTTCATATAGCCTGAAGTGCAACTTTTTTTCCCATGCATTTTGACATGAAATGCGTTTTTTTACACCAATAATGATATCTGGTGGCAATGATATGCCATTCATGTTATGAGTAATGAAATTCCCCATCCATTCCCGTTTGAATTATGAAAATCTGTAAAATACTTTTTGAGATATATCCAAAAATGTTAGGGGGGAACTTACTTTTTTTCGCTGAGTGTATATATATGTGTGTTGTTGAGGATAAAACTGCCTATTGCAACCACCAAAGGAAGACGAAAAAAAAAGTGGCCGCTATAGACACGGTCGTTTACATGAATTTTGTATTGTCGGTCACTAAGGCAGGTTTCAGTGTATTTGGGTTTCATTGTCCTTTAATGTGAATTCAATGGTCGACTATCTTTCGGATAGAAACGCTGTCCTATATATACACTGGAATAGGATTTGGATTGTTAACCAAAATCTTCGTGGTGTTCGGTTCGTACATTCTCGGGAAAAAGAATGTCATTTTGATTTGGGGATGTAGAAGTGGAAAAACCAATCAGGATCCCTTAAACTTAGGATTAAAACAATACAAAACCCTACTTGAAAATACAAGGGTTATCATTTATGTTCATGAGAGCCCGCCATACAGGTTGAATATACTGCCATAATTTCGATCATAAATACCTAGTAAATAATAGCAGACTGCAAATTTATCTCTAGAAGGCGAAATGTCTTGATAATCATGCCTGGTCCTCTTGTACTCATGCAAATTTAGGCAGAGTCGAAAGTCAAAGTGGATTCCTACGTAATCTGCACATAAAATGTTCTTTGTATCAACCCTCTCACCCCATTAATATTAGGAGAGAATACCACTTGAACCAACATGCCACGAATTCACTGGACATGGGTGTTTGCTGCCCTGCTAGTAGCAGTCTCCCTATCCTCAGGTAAGCGCACTATGTACTTGTTTTATAGTTTACAAAATTCAGTTGAGAACCAGAAGGTCGTTATTACAACTTTGGGGGATATCATATTATTTGTGTCACATTGTAGTGCTTGATCTCTTCTACATTATGCTGTCAATTTAAAATTATTTTAAATTTCCAATAAAACGTGAAAAATAAAACCCAAAAGGGCATTATTTTTTCCAGATGTATTTACGCTCAAATCTTAGAAATTGATAGCGCCCATCTGATTCTCATAATCAACATATTTTTTTTTTCAATATCTGCGGGCTGTTCACACAAAGCTGGCAGGCCACTTTTTGCATTGTTATTCAGGATATTATGTATGTTATACAGATAAATATATATCTTTTAATATGTCTCCTCATTTTTTATAACATGCACTTTCTTTTCGTCTTCGCTTATATCATCTTGTCAGAGAAAATGTGAATTTTCTCAACTTCCGTCACCATGTGATAATCACAGTCACCAGAAAATTGCATCAAGTTTTTTTTTTTTTTTTCAGGAGGATATACGACAAAAAGTTTTTAATTTTGAGAACATTATCTTATTTACCCCCATAGCCTTCTTTCAAAGCAAAAATACACACACACACACACACACACACACACAAACGCACATGTACACACACCACACAAACAATCACACATAAAAGCAAACAAATCAAAACAAACAAACAAAAGCAAACAAATGCAAACAAAGAAGGAAAGAAAATCAAAATAAAATCAAATAACCCGAAGAAAAAAACACATTGATCCTCGCGATTATTGCTAATTGGAGAAGTGCAACACTGCCTTTAATGGGGAATTCCAACCTGTGAAGAAAAAGAAAAAGAAAAAACCTCAACGAACAAAAAACGGAATAGGACGTGAGCATAGTCGCACTTTGCCCCGTCTGTATACACCTTTCTGCCAAGAATTCATGATATGATTTTTGTTTCTTTTCTTTTCTCCCCTCTAGTCTCCATACAGTATACCCGTGGCACTGTCACATGACTGTAGGGGAAGGGGAGGGTGGCTGCAGCTGTACCCCATATTCAGAGTTTAGTTAGGGCATTTTAGAGAATTTCTGGACCATCTGTGAAAAAAATTGGTTACCAATAGCTTTCTTCACCAATGTGTTCACTAAGGTGTCTACTAACTCCTCTCAATTAGTTCGAACCCAAATCCTCGTGGAAAATTCTGGGGAGCCAATCAAAATCGAGCACCCGGAGGGGGGCGGGGCAGAAATGGAAATATATATATTTTTTCCAATATAAGCGAGTGGGATGTCTAATTAGGGGTTTCTGGGGGTGCAGAATCGATTCCCACAATTAGTTTTGAGTATAAACAACTCTCTGACCGTGAAATAGGCCACGCCTCCTTTTTGCCCCCGCCGAAATACGTAAATATTGGTATTTTCATACGTATCTTATTGGGTTTATATAGTAGGTTTTTAAGGTGCACTGAAAATATTTGTATGCGATGGGAAGTAGTTGTTCCCATTTCCCTTATATCCATAACACCAAATATAATCATATTACTGTAAATAGGCTTTACTTATTAAATGTTTGATTCTCAATAATTTCGAACCAACATCCTTGTGGGGAAAAAAAAAACCAAAAAAACTGTGGAGCCAGTTAAACCTATGGGGTGTCAATAAATAGGAAGATTTTTTTCCAGTATTAGTTTGTGAGATGTCCAATTAGGGGTTTCTAGGGGTGCTGAAAGGATTCGAAACATAAGTTTTGCGTAAAAAATACTACCTGACCATTAAAATAGGCCACGCCTACTTTTTGCACCCGCTGAATCATGTATTATTGGTATTTCATACGTACATCAGTGGGTTTATTCAGTGAGTTTTTTAGAACACTGAACTGAGTTCTATTATTTAATTTGAGCTGTATCAACTCTTAAAACAGTGAGCAAAAAATACTGCAACATGTACCGTTAACTGTGCAATCCACTTCTCTTACTTCCATTATGCCACATTTAAATCTGGCACAACAGAACTGTATTGAAACCTTAGTACTTTATCCTACTCCCCAACATCTCCCTTACTGCTCCCATCAGCTGTTTGGTTGATGTTCTGACAAGAGTTACCATGCCATTTGCAGCAAACAGAAATGCATAACTCCTTGCTTTTACAACTGCACTTCAGTGCGCTACAGTCCCTTCACAGTTTGCAGCTAACAAACTTCAGAAAATAGTCCTATGCGATGGGGTTTGTTGAAGGGACCGGTGCGTAACCTTGGTCCTCAAGCTTCCATCCATACTCCAAGACATCCAATGATGGAGTTTGCAACATTAGCCAACCTCTGGTTTGGAGATTAGCTCGTAGAGGATGCTCCGCTGCAGCTTCTGTTGTCAGGTTTGATGCGCTCATCAGCAGCCCGCTTGGTGAAGATGTCAAATCTCAAGCCTCCAAGTCTTTCGGGTGGTTTTCCATGGAACATGAGCTTAAATAATACACAGCCGGTTTTAATGATATCATCTTTCTTGCCTCGGATGTCCAGAAACACATCCATGGCCCTTTCCGCCTTGTCAGTATCTCAGAGCTTGTTTACCAAAGTTGATTTGCGAACCCAGAAATCGCTGACACTGTATTGCAGCCAGAGAAGCTGTGCAAGAGTTCAAGATCAAACACTTTCGGTATCTCTCTGGGAGGGCCTCCCTGATCTTTGCGATACTACAAGATGTTTCTTTTGCTCTTGTGAGGAAGATGGGGTGAATCAGCAAAACCATGATATCGGTGTCCTCCGCCCTTACCTCAACAGGAGAATATTTTGCCTAATCTAGATATATGCCCGGACTATAGCAGTGTCTGCATCATCGTGGCATTGCCGTATACACTGATCCCATTTCTACTGAATTTCTCAGCAAGCAGCAGAATGAGCCGGGGCTTGTTGCTCTTGTTGTGGATGAACTTTTCTCTTGGAACGAGGCTTTGATGTCTGGGCGAAAGGGAATGTCACATCGTGCATTCTATGTTCGTCTCGGGTGATCATTGTCCTTAGCAGAGCTGCCGTATCTACCAAAGACTACAGTGATTTGGAGAAACTGGCTCCCCATGGACTTCAAAAACTGAAGGTAGCTCTCGGAAATGCCCTTCCAGGATAGGTCAGCCTCCCGCTTGACGTTGTGCAGTATAGTCATCCACCATCAATAAACAGACTCATGCAGGGGGTTCGTTCAACGCTTTCCACAAATGCTTTCAGAAATCTTGCTTGGGCAGCATTGTCTGGATTTCGCAACTTCTAGTCTTTGTCAAATAGAGACATTGGTGTTGGCGTCAACTCAAATCACAGACCTTCGGTCTTGACTTCACGCAAACTGATGATGATTAGACGGTTGAAGAGCTTGAGTGAGTCAATAACCAGCTTCTTTCCATTGGCTATGGGTCCACTTCTAAGGCTGTCTAATGACTTCACCTTTTGCTTTAGTTTCAATTGAATCCAGAACCGTTCGTCCATTCATCTTGGCCAGCATGGCTCTGCCAACCTCCTCTGCCTGATCAGCGTTGACTGGGTCCTCTGGAGTGCTGCTGAATCCTGTTATAAAGGATACTAGGGTCTTCTTGTCCCATGTTGCATCGAAGAGGTCGATCTCCTCCAACCATCCGAAAATGGCGTTGACAGCATCTTCGTCATTCTTCATCTGGGCTCTTGTGACGTGCGTGTGGTCAGGTACCTCACGCTTGTTCATACCTTGTTCAAGTTCCTGGTGAATGCATGAGAAGTGGTTTAGCGTCTTAACCCAACACCTGTGAGGAGATTCATTCCGGAAGCGTCCTCTGTTAAGACTGTTTGAGGATTTGGCCTCACCCATGAGTGTGGTTTCTATCGTGATTTTAGTCCATGTACCTGACCGCTCATGGTCTGAGAAACTGACTGCATGGTTTCCATACAAAGTGAATTTGGTAAGAGCTTACCAAATTCACTGTGTATGGAAACCATGCACCCTAGCAAGACTTCTGTGGAACCCGTAGAATAAGTGGTGGATGGCTCTTGCGCAACGTCAAATGGGAAGCTAACCTCACCTGCTAAGGGCATTAATTGTCAAGAGATATCTATATTTTTAAAGTCCATGGGGAGCCAGTTTCTCCAAATCAATGTGGTCTCTGACGGATACGGCAGCACCACTAAGGGCCTTGATCACCGGAGACGAATAAAGAATGCTTGGTGTGACATTCTGATTCGCCCAGACATCAAAAGCCTCGTTCCAAGAGAAAAGCAAGAGCAACAAGGCCCATTTTATTCTGCTGCTTGCTGAGACATTCAGTAGAAATGGGATCAGTGTACAGCAATACCATGATGATACAGACACTGCTATAATCCGGGCAGCTCTAGATGAGGCAAAAGATTCTACTGTTGAGGTGAGGGCTGGGGACACCGACATCATCTTTTTGCTGATTCACTCTATCTTCCTCACAAGCGCCAAGGAAATATCTTATGATAATAATCCCAAAGATAAGGGAGGCCCTCCCAGAGAGATACCGGAAGTGTTTGATCTTGAATTCTTGCACAGCTTTTCCGGCTGCGATACAGTGTCAGCAATTTCTGGGTTTAGCAAATCAACTTTGGTAAACAAGCTCTGCGAGACTGACAAGGCGAAACAGGCCATGGATGCGTCTCTGGACATCCGAGGCAAGAAAGATGATATCATTAAAGTCAGTTGTGAATTATTCAAGCTCATGTTCCATGGAAGATCACCCAACAGACTTTGGAGACTTGACATTTGACGTCTTCAGCAAGCGGGCTGCTGCTGGGAGCATCAAAACTGAGAAATTACATGTCCCCGACAACATAAGCTGCAGAGTAGCATTCTCTACAAACTTATCTCCAAACCAGAGATTGGCTAATGTTGCAAACTCCATCATTGGATGTCTTGGAGTATGGATGGAAGCTTGAGGACCAAGGTTACGCACTGGTCCCTTCATCAGACCCATCGAAAAGGACTATTTTCTGAAGTTTGTCAGCTGTAACCGTGAGGGGGACTGTAGCACACAGTCGCCGGCCCTCAGTTGTAAAAAGCAAGTTGTATAATAAAAAGTAAGGAGTCAAGTGTATTTCTTTTTGCGGCAAATGTCGTGGTAGCTGTTGCCAGAACATTGACCAAGCAGCTGATGGGAGCAGTGAGGGAGATGCCTGTGAGTAGGATAATGTACCAAGGTTTCAATATTGAGATACATTTCTGTTGGATTTAAATGGGCATAATGGAAGTAAAAGAAGAGGGAACGACTACTTTTGTTATTTTGCACACTTATTAATCAGTGTTTTACCAACTGTTTTTAGAGGAGGTGTAGCTCAAATTAAGTGATGATAGAACTCAATGCAGCATTCTAACCAACTCACTACATAAACCCACCGAGATGCGTATAAATTAGAATACCAATAATACATGATTCGGCGGGTGCAAAAAGTAGGTGTGGCCTATTTTAATGATCAGGTAGTAGTTTTAACTCAAAACTAATGTTTCGAATCCATTCAGTACCCCCAGAAACCCCTAAATGGACATCTCACACGATAACACTGGCCAAAAAAAAAATCTTCCCATTGTTTGACA
This sequence comes from Diadema antillarum, assembly GCF_040938485.1. NCBI lineage: Eukaryota > Metazoa > Echinodermata > Echinoidea > Diadematoida > Diadematidae > Diadema > Diadema antillarum. The sequence continues at coordinate 3,985,177 of NW_027270890.1, read as the reverse complement.
ACCCCTCCCATTCTGTTGCGTAGATTTAACTGGCTCCACAGTTGTTGTTGTTGTTTTTTTCCACGAGGATGTTGGTTCAAAACTATTGAGAATCAAACATTTAATAAGTATACACAGCAGTAATATGATTATATTTAGTGTTATGGATATAAGAGAAATGGTAACGACTAGTTCCCATCGCACACAAGTGTTTTCAGTGCACCCTAAAAACCCATTATATAAACCTAATGAGATAAGTATAAAAATACCAATATTTACGTATTTCGGCGGGGGCAAAAAGGAGGCGTGGCCTATTTCACGGTCAGAGAGTTGTTTGTACTCAAAACTAATTGTGGGAATCGGTTCTGCACCCCCAGAAACCCCTAATTAGACATCTCACTCGCTTATATTGGAAAAAATATATATTTTTCCATTTCTGCCCCGCCCCCCTCCGGGTGCTCGATTTTGATTGGCTCCCCAGAATTTTCCACAAGGATTTGGGTTGGAACTAATTGAGAGGTGTTAGTAGACACCTTAGTGAACACATTGGTGAAGAAAGCTATTGGTAAGCAATTTTTTCACAGATGGTCCAGAAATTTTCTAAAATGCCCTAACTAGTTGAAGAAAAAAAAAAAAAGCACGAATGATTGAAAACTCCAACATCGACCAAACGCGGGGGGGGGGGGGGGGGCACACACATGAATAAAGAAAGTTGAATAACATTATGACATTATGATCAGGTTTTAGCACTATAAGTGATAAACCATGCCTCTGGTATAAAAAAATACCATATATATTACTTGATTTGAAACAACAAGAAGAAACCCTTCATGTATGAACCCTTCAATGTATATGCAAGTAAAATATAAGGATTAACATTCTTTTTTTTTAGCACAATGCATAACGTCATACAAATAATTTGGAAATCAATATGAAACTGGGCACTTCCGTCCTACAAATCCCAAATTATTTGATTTGATATGATTTGATTTATTTCTGCAATTTTCACAAAGTTATACAACATAAAAATCTTTCCAGTACTATAACATATTATATCTAACACAAGATGAATGGAAATACGGTCATAATGTATCAATAATGAAATATTGTATATAGGTGATTCATAATCATACATAAACAATTGGAAAATCATTGATTTTCAATCAAACTGAAGGAGACCGTCATCTTAAGCAAGTAAGCTGAAGTTTGAGTTTGGTGGCTATGGCTTAGATTTCTTTACAAATCATTTAATACATATTGTCAAATTGTGTAAGCGAATAGGGCAGCTACAAAATGTATCAGTGCAATGGTGAGTTAGGATGGAAGTTCATATGTGCAGATTTGTTGTTTTATCATTGTTAGTGCTATTTGAAAGAGAGAAAAATCTGTGTAGATAAATTTTCATATGAAAAATGATATACTTAATCTTCATTGGTGCGTTTTTATGTATGAACACGAATCATGTAATATAACATTGTTGTGGAACGAATAAAGAATATCGTAGCAACTATAATCATGTCCGCACGCTGTGTTTTATCTAACACAAATAATAGTAATATAAATGATTTCAGCAGGATTCGTAGGAATTTAAAAAAAGAAACCCTTCTGGTGGTTCTGAGAAAAAAATTTGGGAAACGAACATAATCAGTGCTTGGGATTTTACTTGCTAATTTTGGACCAATATTACTGAAGTTTGAGTTATCAATAACACAAAACACACAGACATTTTGGTCCACACATTTGGAATAATTTTCATTACAGCATAGAATCTTTATACTTTAAGCTTCCTATAAAAAAACTACACTTAAGTAACAATGATTAATACCCCCCTCTTTTCATCAGGGTAACCCCCCCCCCCCCCCAAAAAAAAAAGAAGAAGGATGCTTTAACTTTGCGAAAATTTACGGTCTGAAAATAAGTCCAAAATTATGTGATCTTTATGATTTGGAAAGTGCAAAAATGATACGAATATCTGATAAGCATAATATGCAGCTAGCAAGTCACAAGGTAGAATGCGAACAGAAATGAAATCATGAATGCCATGCTGGGGCACATTATTCCAAAATGGGTATTACGAATACCTGTATCGATCACCAAAAGATCATTCCATTGCAATCCAAACTCTGTCAGTATATGCACAGCATGTGTGACTTCATTGTTGGCCTTTGAGTCATGACCTCATTTACATGGTAATTAAATTAAGGATCGCTTTGAACGTAAACCTCTTACAGTTTTAAGATTTTGTCTTGGTTTGATAGATGTTTATCATCTCTGAGAAAAGATAAAGAACACCGGAAAGAAGAAAAAATGATCTTCGCTGTCTAAAGGTTCACTTAGATTTATGCTTCTAAACTTTAAATCAAGATATAAAGGTTATTCCTTAGAAACCAACAGATGAAAATACTTTGCTGCTCTGGTTGAATTGTACTTTCTCCCAATAAAATGATTCACAGCTCATCAGATTCTTGTTCGGAATCGTTCTTCCCCGATTCCATACGACTGTGGAACTCGCTGCCAAGTTCAACCATTTGCACCTCCACAAACGAATTTAAAGAGGAGATGCAAAATATCCAGCTCCGGTAGAAGGATGCATGGTTTTTACTCCCACGTAGTTAGTTTTTATGAAGTAATTGCACAGCACACTGCACATCACTCTAAAGTACAACGATACACCTCATTGGTAGACTGTACTGGAAAGGAAGAAGAAGAAGAAGAAGAAGAAGAAGAAGAAGAAGAAGAAGAAGAAGAAGTCAACAATGGAAGGACAAATAATCATGCCTCTTCTTAAAGATAACATCGTGTTTCATGTAAAAATGTGTGTTACGCGGTTTCTTTTCTTGACATGCAAAAACAACATATAAAATGTTATCTTATCATCGTAAATTATACGTTGATATTTTGCTTAATTTCAAGCTTGGTTCTGTTTAGTATTGTTTTGCAATGGTTTATGTCATTTGAATTACCAAATCCATCTCCTTCCTTATAGAAGTGAAATATCCTAGTGACATTAAATTGATAGAGTATAATATCCATGAAACGCTGATATCAGCTTCTATAGAATCAATACAGGTCTTACACTTGGTTTTTTTTTTTTAATCATGAATATGTGTTTTTGTAAATAATATCTATGTTTATAATTCATCTACAGATACGAAATATATATCCATATACATGCATAAACATTTACATATACACGTACATATGTTGCATGCATACAAATTGAACTTGTTTAGGATTCTTTGGGTAAATGCAATGACAAAATATCGTATGATTTATTGGGAGAGGAGTTGCTTACAATTCACAACCGTCTCAGTTGATCTTAGCATGAAAACACACACACTAATAGCAATCATGCGTAAATCGGCAACCCTGCTTGGGTCTACACAGGATAGGAAAACTAAAAGAAAAAAAGGACCGAACAGCCACTGAGAAACTACATTGTGCATGGGTTTATTTTTAGTCACAGAGTAAGGACAATGCTTTGCTCACTGGAGTTTGGAATTTCAGATTTGCTAAAGAAAAGAGTTCAGCCTTAACCCTGTAAAGCCCAAGGGGGGGGGGGGGGGGGGCACATTGTGCCCCCCTACCAGATTTTCATTTGCCACTCCGTAGCCCTTTATCTGATTTCAACCAAATTTGGTGACTTTCCCTAAAATCTTATTGCAAACATTTTGATGTATAATTTAGCCATATTTGATGTTGCTGGTTGCCATGGCAACCATAAACTGACAACCATATCAGTCAGATTTTGCATCTTTTTTCTGTTCCCATTTCATTTAACGGCATTACAGTGTATGAAATGGGTGTTTCTTGGCTGAAATTTATTGAAGGAGCAAAATTTGAAGTGATTATGGTCCTGGAAAGTTTTTCTTATTATTTCCTTTGTTATTTGTGTGACAAAGGCATAAAACAATAAATATAATAGAGATAATTAAAAACAATAATATTTTCTAAAGATTGCCCTTCTGTTTTGTGTTATTTTGATTCTTTCACCCAAGTTATGCTTCTAATACCATTAGTTTATCATATTATCAATTTGCAATCTCAAAATTCCACCATTATGCAAATATGAAATGTCATAACTACATGTACCCATCCCAAACATTTCACCTCAGGTCTCATAATGTACTTCTTTTTGTTGATATGAATAGCGCCGCCTTGTGGTGCCCTTGAGAAATTTCAACCATAACAAATAATACGATTTCATTTGCTTACCATTTGTGGCAAATATGAAAATGATTGGTCTATGATAAGACATATATAATGGGGATAAAGAAATAATACAGAAAAACCATGTTTTTTGCATATTGTTTCTATTATTTCTTTATATTTTGGTAAATAGCGCCCTCCATGGGTGACCTTGAGAAAATTCAAATGTACGGTCATGTAGAGTATGATTTATTCTACCCATGTGCCAAATATGACGATGATATATCAGATAATAAAAAAGTTATATGGGGGGGGGGGGCACAATGTGCCCCCCCCCCCCCCCTTGGGCCTGCGAGGGGTCAAAATAGCTTGGGCTTAATAGGGTTAAGGCGTGTAACACGCAAAAAGAAACCACCCTGAACAATACCTCTATCATTGGTATAGTCTTCATATTGTTTGCCCATAAGGATTGTTCTAAAGTTTAAGGTTCTGACCCTTGTAGTCAAATACCTTGAAGGAAATGCCCTTACCTATCTCAATGAACTCATCAATCATATTTTCACGGTTGTAGATTATACTCTCAAAGTCAAAGAATCTCCTCCCTGAAATCAGTGAGAAATCCAGGACATAGTGGTAGGGTTTGTGGGTAAAAGACAGTAACATAATAGAAAAACCTTGCCCTAACCATGATATGTTTTTCAGAATTTTGACAAGTTACAATTGAGTATATGAATATGAATATGAATATGAATATGAGTATGAATAAAGAAATAATACAGAAAAACCATGTTTTTTGCATATTATTTCTATGTATTTCTTTATATTTTGGTAAATAGCGCCCTCCATGGGTGACCTTGAGAAAATTCAAAAGTACGGTCATGTAGAGTATGATTTATTCTACCCATGTGCCAAATATGACGATGATATATCAGATAATAAAAAAGTTATATGGGGGGGCACAATGTGCCCCCCCCCCCCTTGGGCCTGCGAGGGGTCAAAATAGCTTGGGCTTAATAGGGTTAAGGCGTGTAACACGCAAAAAGAAACCACCCTGAACAATACCTCTATCATTGGTATAGTCTTCATATTGTTTGCCCATAAGGATTGTTCTAAAGTTTAAGGTTCTGACCCTTGTAGTCAAATACCTTGAAGGAAATGCCCTTACCTATCTCAATGAACTCATCAATCATATTTGCACGGTTGTAGATTATACTCTCAAAGTCAAAGAATCTCCTCCCTGAAATCAGTGAGAAATCCAGGACATAGTGGTAGGGTTTGTGGGTAAAAGACAGTAACATAATAGAAAAACCTTGCCCTAACCATGATATGTTTTTCAGAATTTTGACAAGTTACAATTGAGTATATGAATATAAGAACGACCCAAGTCCATGGAAGACCATTTCGAGTAAACTAAAAAAAACTTTCATATCTTTTTTCTTTGTCCAATAATATTCTATTTAACTGTGATGGGAAGGCAACATTGTATATACAAATTAGAACATATATTATTATGACAATTAACGTTAACATTAATTGTGGAGAGGCCATTTTGTGTGATGGACTTGGGTCGTTCTTTGATTCATATACATGATATTCTGCTATAGAGATGAGAGGACGAGAGAGGGCGCTATAATATGAATGTAAGAATGACCCAAGTCCTTCATTCTTACATTCATTTAAGATTTAACTCATTTATTTTAGGCACTTCCGGGGGTAATTAGGATTTATCATTTATACACAAGATGAGTCCATGCATAAGCTACAATTTCCCATGTCAAACTGAATTTGGCCAAAAATTGGACTTGGGTCGTTCTTATATTCATATACTCAATTTATGTTCAAACCTTAACTTTTTGGTAATTGTTGATTTTGTTTGATAGTAATTGATGAATAGAGAAAGTTTTGTAGGATTTCTGTTATTATGAATACGCATATCGTATAGAATATTTTCGTAAATATTATTATGCGTTTCTAAGAAGTGAATTCTATTGTCATTACTAATCGAATTTTTGTCTGATAATTTTTTTTCTCGCTTGCTAAAAAGTTAAATGCAGCGTTTATCAAGTGTGACCTTGTGTTTTGGGTATATCCTGTGTGCTTGGCTTCATCTACTTTATACATTACGGGACAATTCCAAAATTTTCTAGTGTCATTTCAGCTGGTGAACGGAGCTGTGGTTTCCACTGAGCCAGAGGTAAGACTACGACAAGGCTTTCGCGGATTGGTGCCATGTACGGTGATCCGGAAGATATCCACAGTCAGCTGGAAGAAGGGCGACGTTGTCGAAAACGCCGTCGATGTTGTGACACTGGATATCTCCAACGGACACATCAGCGGTCAAGGATTTGAAGATGGGGAGTTCACAGTTGCCTCAAATTATTCCCTCATCTTTGAAAACGCCCTGTCTAAAGATTCTGGGAGATACTTCTGTGAGGTGACTGATTACGGAACAGGATCCAAGTATAGGAATCAATCAGATGTGACGGTATTCGGTAATTTCTCATCAGAACCAATGACTTGTAATTACGTGTGTGTGTGTGTGTGTGTGTGGTTCAAATGGAGCTCTATTTTTTCAGCTACCCAACATATCATCATGATCATGCAATATGGAGTGTAAATGATAATTAACAACGGTAACACGGCTCATAACACAGGCATAGTGTGTTCCTATATGATGTGGTCAAGAAAAGGAAAGACTACGATAACTATAACAGTTAGAAATGTTATGATAGCGTTACAATAATAGTGTTATTACAAGCAAATGCACTTACAATAAAGAGATTTTAACCCTAGAAAATCTCGTTGACATACACCAAGAATTCTGAGGCGCCATTTCGTTGATGTAATGGAGATTGGATTAGTATTGAATTAATGTGCATGTCTCATTATTTCAACAGTCTGTAGAGCCAATTTTAGGATTTGCTTGATGTCACCAATACTACAAACCACAAATATCACAGGCTTAGTGTGTTGATGAAACATGTATCCAGCACCTGGCAAACTGTTTTAAGCATCATATGTTTGTGCATTGAAACATCTTTAGGGGTTATGTTCGTTATTCCAAAGGTTCTCTATTCCAAAAATGAAGTTTCGTTTATCAGAAAAATACAGATTTCGATGAAAATAAGATATTATTGGGGGGGGGGGGGGGGGAGGGGAGCTTCAGGTGTGAGCTTCTTCAATTTGTCTCCCTCTGCAAATAAAATTTGTTAAGATCGCAACTGCTGGTCTGTAAATTAATAAACATGTCGTAAAAAAGGAACCAGAGGGACTCGAACCTTTCACGTACTGCTTTCTAGGCGGCTGGTGCATGGTAGTGCGCTGCCCGGAAAGCAGTAGATGACAGGTTCCAGTCCTGCTGCCTTTTCGAGACATGTTTGTTAATTTCAGATCAGCATTTGCGATCTTAACAAATTTTATTTGTAGAAGGAGGCAAATTGAATAAACTCTTACCTGCAAACAGATTTTCTTTATACCTAGACGGTCGTTTGAATGGGGTTCGTTAGTTTGTGGCGTCAGTAACAAAGGTTCTTTAATACCAATATGAATTAAGGTCTTTTAGGTTCATTATTGAATTAAAACATGTAGGAATAGGGTTCGTTATTCTGGAGATTCTTTGATTTTGAAGTGAAAAGACGGTGCGAACTTACGAACCTTCGGAATTACCAAGCCGTGCGTATTTTCATTGTCTGATTGGAAAACTTTGGAATAAAGAACATTACTTAATTTTGAGATTGACAAAGCTTCATAATGAAGAAGATCAACCATCTTGAGAAGGTAACTCACGTAGACAAAATGTGGCTAAATCTGTAGGTTTGCATGATTTATAAACACATTTACATCTCTGCGTCATTATGACGATGATATATGTACATATATACCATATTTGTGTAGACGTATATAAAGCATATGAAGAGTTTGTTCGCAAAAACCAATAAGTCCATATTTGCCAAATGGAGATATTTGCGATTAAAGGTCAAGAAAAATAAAGAGAAAAATAAGCACATTTTTGCTTCTTTTGACCATAACTTCAAAAATGTATCTTTTTATGTAGTGACCAATATATCATTTAAAAGTTATTATTTTGTACTTTATGACAGAGACCGTACATAAAATCTTCAGAAATGGACTTATCGGTTTTTGCGAACAAACTCTATTATATTATAACACGTTTTGATTTTCGTGGAGAAAAAAATCAAAGGTATGTATAGATCTATATATAGTACATGTATAAATGTTTATGTATATATATATATACATATATATATATATATATATATAATATATATATATGTGTGTGTTTATGATAATTATAATAATAACAATAATATATATATATATATATATATATATATATATATATATATATATAGTTGAGACAATGAAATGATGACAAAAGACGTCGCAAGAAGCCGGCTGGTGGGAAGCTTTCGACCATGTCGACCTTGGTCTTCTTCAGCTTTATCATCTGCTATTCAAGCAGAGTAACTTGGGTGTCTTGTCGCTGTCATCATTACATCGTCTCGACTATAATTCTTCCTAAGATGACAGAGGCGTACGGTATGAGTATCAGCATCATCGTACAGTATATGATATATATATATATATATATATATATATATATATATATATAATATTCATATTTGTTCTTGTTTTTATCAAAAGTATTTATTTTCTTTAAAATCAAGACGTGTTGAGCTATAGGGATATACAGATCTATAGGTGTCGCGAATAAATAAAAGCGCACAGCAAACAGTAACTTACGTCTTACCGGCACACATTAATATTTTACGTGCTCAGATCCGCCAGTCATCACCGATGCAAGTCGTGTTCTTCAGTATGGTGACCAGGCGATCCTGAGGTGTCAATATGAAGAGGCGATTTATATAGTTCAGTGGAAGAAGGGGAGGACCAAAGACGATTCAGAGGTGCTGGTTCAAATTGTATTGGACCGGGACAGTAACCGGACTCAGCGAGAGTTTCCTCCGGGCTACCAGGGTTGGTACAACATGACCGATAACTTCTCTCTTGTCATCAACTCAACAAGGATACAGGATGGAGGAAGGTACTTTTGTCTTGTGTCAGATCTGGCAACCTCTATAATTCTCTCAAACTCGACGTATGTTGACGTTGTTGGTAAGTACATCCTTGCATTTTGTGATGACGATTGAGAATAATTAATATGATAATAATACATTTATAAAGATGACACAATCAATGTCCCAGAATGTATTTGTTCTACACTTTGGCTAAAGGCGATATTATAGTGAACCAACAGAATTAAACGATGGGCGTAATTTGGACCCGACGTTTCCTCTCAAGGTAACTTATCCACATGAGTATACATTCGTCAATGATTTAAAATGTATCATGTTAGGATCGTTTTGGGTGTTAAGTGTGAGAATTAGGCATGGATAAACCAGGAAAAGCCGTCCTCAGACTAATTTTAGAAAAATTTGACTACTATAGGACTCTCTCACAACGCTTTGATCCTACAACAAGACTTTAGCACATCATGTCAGATCTCTACCTCCATAGGTGTTTTCATATAGATTCCTACCTCTACATGCTTTAGGCTGAATCAGTGCCAGGTGAAAAATTAAACAAAAACAAGCGCAGCAAAATTGTCACTACATTCAGCCTCTAAGTAAGTAGAGAATACAATAATTTGTCAATACAATTTTAGCTTAATGTGATAATTTCGTGTAGCTTTAAATCTTTCCCGTGATAAAAACATTAGAAAATCGAATAGTCATATCGCTCCCGTTCTGAATTCTGCAATTTCAATCGACGACTTTGTGGTATAGGCCCTACGTAATCATTCTTACACATATCTTTTCTTTTGAATAATCAAAAACTTGGCAAAATATTTACTTACAATGCAACATTGTTTTTGCTTAATTTGGACCTGAGCTTTAGTGAAAGAATGCGGATAAATAAAACTGGAAAATGGAAAACCCTGACTGAACGTTTCAAGGAAAGTGACATGACCTGTATTTATTAACTATAGGTGTGCCTATATATCTCTATGTTATTGTGTGTTTGAGTGCGATGACCTCACGAGAAAAAAAAACCAAGACATAACTTTCTTTTTCTTACCTTTCTTATCACATCGTTTGATTACCCTTACCTTAGCTCGCGTGTAGTGAACGAAACCGTGACACCATGTATATGATGCATTTCTATTCGTTTGAATTATGTATGATTCACGGTATATGGCTCTGAAGTGATATCATTTCTCTTCGTGGAGACGAAATGTTTACATGGTATTACTACCATTACATTTTGCTGTTATTTGAAATGTTATAACCGCAACATTGACGGAGGTGTTAACTTTTGTGTCCTACGTGCAGCCACACCCAAAGAAGCATTTCCGGAAATCAATACCTGCATGCCGATCAGTACAAATGGATCAGTGCAAACTTGCGAAATCTGTGAGGACAGAAACACGACAATAACTCTCACATGCACTGTGACGGGGTACTATCCCAACATCAGCTTGTCATTCAGCGATGCCTCAAACATGACAAGCATGACTAAAAGAAATATCTCTAACGATTCGGAAGGACTACTCACCCAGGTTGTTACAATAGAACTGTTTGTAGGAACCGAGGAGATGTGTGGTACCTCGTTGGTGAGAGCCAACCCGGTTACATGCACAGCTAGCATGGCTAGCGGGCTACCTTTCGGAACCACGAGAACAACGCAGGGTGTGTTTACGCCTACAGAGACTAAAGGAAACCAGACGGATAGAAATGACGCTGTAGCCATATGTGTTCAAGACAGCAGCACATGTAGACGTGAGTATAGAAATATATGTTTTTTGGTGTCGTTCATATGGATTTGAAGCATTTGTGCCATCACTTTGGCTGAGAGAATCACGTCCAGCTATATCTCTTATCTTTGACCAAAGAAGAACGACCTACGACATTGCGTTTCGTTATTTTAGTAAACTTCAAAATTTAATAATAACAACTAATAGACTCCTACGTTTGCAGAACATCAAACGTGTCAAAAGCATAGACTATAATCCTGTCTCATGGTGCGTTTATCAACTCACTTCCGACGCAGAATATAGGTGAAGAAACAACTTTCAGGGAGGTTTTGGCAATTAGGCGCCGTCAAATATATCAAAAAGGTGAATGACGTAAGCACGCATAGTTTGATACTCATAATCTCGCTCCGCCTTTCTTATACAATACCTTAATCACGACAAGCAGCCTATAACATGATTTACTCTTAAATTTAGTTTTGTTGTTGTTGTTTCCATGAAAATCAAGATGTGATAAAATATAGGGATAGAATTACGTAAAGAAGTCAGGAATGATCAAAGAGCACAAGGACCGCACCTTCCATATTATGTCTTAAAGACAAACGGGAATATTTTACGTACTCAGATCCACCTGTCATCACCGATGATAGACGTGTTCTTCAGTATGGTAAAATGGAGAACCTGACGTGTCAATATGAGAAGCCGGTTGTGCAATCTACTGGATGAAAGGAGATACCTGTGCAGATGCAGAGCAGCTTGTCGAACTTAACCTCTACCATGAGATAAGTTACCGAGAAGGTCTTGGGTACGACCAAGGTTGGTACAACATATCCGAAGACTGCTCCTCGTCATCAACTCAACAAGGATACAGGATAGAGGGTGGTACTTTTGTGTTGTGTCAGATCGAGCAACCGGAAGACGTATCGTCAACTCGACGTATGTTGACGTTGTAGGTAAGTTCCTTCTTTTGTGTTTATCATTATGACCTCTGGAAACGATTAATATGAAAACGATGTATTAACAACGAGAATATAATCATCCGGAATTACACGATACCTCTTCCACGCAATGACGAATGAGACATGGCGGGTCAACGGCTAATAGCTAAACGCCATTTTTGACCCGATTTTTCCTTTTAAGGAAATGTATCTACATCGTTACACGTCCGTCCATGATTTTAAATTTGTTTGGTTCGGCTTGCTTTGGGTGTTAAGTGCGGGATTTAGACATGAAGTTGATGGACCAGAATGAGCCGTCTTCAGATTAATTCTGCATAGCTTTTGACTACTAAAAACCTATTAACAACACTTTGATCATACAACGAGACTTTAGCACATTGAATTCGCCTATACGTGTAGTGAATAGAACGGTGATGTTATGCATTTCAGTGTTTAGTTTCTTTGCATTTAGGCTTTATAAAGCATATTGTTCTGAAGGATGGATATTTAGATACTAACATCTGCTATAACCTTACCACTGACTGAGGTGTCCATGCATGTGTTCTTTTGATTTGCAGCCACACCCCAAGAGAAATTTCCGGAAATTGATACCTGTGTGCAAATCAGCTCAAATGAATCTATGCAAACTTGCAACATCAGTGCGGATAGCAATACAACAATATCTCTCACATGCACTGTGACGGGGTACTATCCCAACGTCAGTTTGTCATTCAACGATACCTCAAACCAGGCCAGGGTGATTCAGAGAACCATTTCTACTGATACGGAAGGGCTACTGACCCAGGTGGTTAAGATAGAGCTGTTGGTAGGATCCGATCCGGTTACATGCACAGCTAGCGGACTACCTTTCGAAACTGCGAGAACAACACTCGGCATTTTTACGACACCAGAAAAACAGACATTTGGAACGTCATCACTAGTCCCACATCATCTGTTCCGGACAACGGCGCAAGTGAGTATATACGATATCATTTCGGGCTTTTTTTGTCAGATATAGAGCCAAGACTCTGGCTGAGAGGGTATACGTCAATCTGTTCTGTAATCCTAGCATTCATAAGTACCCTACAAGAAGGTCTCTCTTCCGCCTCCCTGATCCACTGAATTTCATTTACCTTTACTTAGCACTATCCTCGCCAAGAATACTTTTGTTTGTATCGGACCAACCAATTAATGATAATTATAATAAGGTCTTCTTTGTCCAGGGTAGCCTCTCCGGTGTTGCCACAGTTCGACCTGAGGGCACTGCCATTATCATTACCCAAGCGTTGCCAGGTACCCACTTACATATCTGGGTCGAAAGGGATATTGTGGGTAAAACATCTTGTTAAAGTGCGTATAGGAACTGGGCGGGAATCGAACTCGGGTCCTCCGTTTTGGGAGACGGAAGTCTTACCTATACTTGTGACCCACTGTCAACTGGACAGTGCCCCACTGTCAAATGGAATCAACTTACTGATGATTTAAAAGATGCACTAGGTTTTGCTGATTTGAAGAGAAAATTAAAAACATATTTGTTTCCTTTTTTAGATATCACTTGACATTGTTTGAATTACATTTTTTTCCGTCTCATTTGCATAACTTCTATTAATTACCTTGCTCATGCCAGTGGATAATGTCTGGCAATATCTTACGATATGTTGAGGACCCCAGCTACCTCTCAACTAGTTCTTCCCTCCTTCTTTACTTTTCTTAATTCCTTTCTCATTTTTCTCCATTCCTTTACCCTGTCATCAGCCCTTCACATTGTCTCTTGTTGGGTGTCCTGTCCATGCATATTTTTTTTTTTATTTACCGTGCGCGTCTTGTGCCTGTGTGTGTATGTTTCCGTTTCCGTTTTCGTTGTTTTCTCTCCTTTTTTATTATATATTCGATTTATTGAGTGGCCCACATATCTACAAGCTTGTTTTTTTTTTTACGTGGGTCTTGTCTCCAACAACACAATTATTTTGAACAATTAGTTTGATATGTATATGAACATATATATATATATAGAGAGAGATATATATATATATATATATATACATATATGCATTGCTGTAATACGCAATATTGTATCCCCCGTCCCCCACAACTTGTATCAACAAAATTTGCTTTTGAAAAATAGTATTTCATATGAATTTTATTAAAGCGAAAGTAAACAACCTACTTCATTGCGTTCCCTTGTGGGATAAGAATGTTTGTCCTTGTTAAACTGAAATAGTGAGAAGAAAGAAGATGGCAACTTACCATTATGTAAACGAAACGTAAAGCGTGAATTTTGCAAAAAAGTGGTGCCATTTACCTTGAGTGTTTTTAATTCTGCGCAAAAGGATCTGAATGGTCTCGATAACCTGAATTGGTATATTATCAATGTGACTTTTTGAAGTTTCCCATCCTAATAAAATGTGCACCCACCTTTGATTAGGACTTCTTTGTTTTTGAATTGAGTTTCATTGAATTTTACATCAGCTACTGCTGTACAAAGAACTTCCGTTATGCGTTTGGAAATCCAGTACCATAAAACCTGTGGTAGGGTCCATGGTGATCAATGACCAACCCAAAAGGTTGATGCACAAACGTAAGCTTCGCAATTATAATTTATTTCTGAATGTTTGTTGGCCAACATACAATGAACATTCATTGTCCTCTTAGTTATCAGGTTAAATATTTTCAGCAGCAGTCAATGGCAGTAGTAGTAATAGGTCGTATTGCTAATATTATATTCCACAGTTACCATTGCGGTGCCCGTGACTCTAGCCGCATTATTCGTAGTTATCATCATGGTAATTCTTTACCGGAAATATTTTCATAAAGAAGGTAAGTTCACCATACATTTTTCTTCACATGATGTTCCGCCGTCTGTGTGATATTTCAACATTATAAGTGATTATGCTGAAAAAAATCTGTGATGACATAGATAACTTTGTACCCAATTTTTAAAGCCGTTCAAGCATGGAAAATATATTAATTCCATCTCTGGTACAATAGCTATCATTCTTTGATCGTAGAAGCTCCTGGAATAGCACGAGGTAATCACGGCACAAAAGAGGTAGCTCAACATTTAGAAGTATCTACAGAGTACAAACAAGACACGCATGCAACATTCATTTCAGAAATGTTTGTCTCTCCCTTAAGTGTGTAGCAGTGATTGAAACAATCCTGAAAATAAAACGTCACGAAAAAGTTCACATAAATCCACTTTATGGTGAGAGACAAGTTATTTTCCGCATGATTTGTCTCTATTCCAGCATCACACTGTTACCTGCTGATATAGTGATATATATGGTCTGTTTTAGTAGTTATTCTAATAATGATTTATGCGAAGAACATTTCAATTTGAAAAGTGGTTTATCTCCAGAGCAAGTAGAAAGAAAACAAACTAGATAACCATCATCAGATGGAAAGATTCTTCATTATCTATTTTTTCCATTTCCCAAAGAAACATAGATATTTTACAAAACTTGAATTTATAAATTACATTACAATGTACAACAAACGAAATGTATAAGTTTGCAACATATTGAAAGTATACGGAAATGCTGATCATGAGGAGGAATTATAAAGACACTTCTTGTAGGGTACATCCCCCGCCACGTAATACAATAATCCCATGACTGGCATACTGTTATAATATACAAAACATGCATAAATACATTAGACATGGAACACTAACCAACCCTAAACAAACACCACAGATCAATACCTACACAAAGTCTTTGCCATGAGTAGAGAAGGAAGAGAGAGAGAGAGAGAGAGAGAGGGAGAGAGAGAGAGAGAAACTAACCACGTGGTGTGAAGATAAAAAGAGAGCCGCTGAGGAATTTCTTAATTTCAAAATGAAATAAAGTTTTGTTTTCCGGTTCTTTTGCAACCATTAAAGAATCAGTAAAATTTCACAATTTCATAAAGTTGATATGTAAACGTGAACCTTGACGATAAGGCTCAGATAAATTGCTATAGATAATCAAAATTTTTCCTCAAATTATGTTTGAAAGAACTTTAACTATCACAGAGATTATTCCAAAACTTGGGTCTTGCAAATGCAAATATAGATTGTGAAAGAAAGGATGAGTTCAAGGCATATGAAATTCATTAGATTGACGAGTTGGTTATTGTGCATAAATTGGCCGAGATGAAGATGATAAAGATTAGTTATTTTCAAATTTTTGTTTTTCGGAGAATGAAAAATGTGATCGATACAAAATATATTGCAAATCTTATGAAGGGCTTTGTTTTTTTGTTTTTTTTTTGTTTTGTTTTTTACGTGACAGCCTATGGAAAGAAGTTACGTGAGTATTCCCCCAAGCTATGATACCAAAATTGAGATAAAGTTAAATAAAAACTAAATATGTCATATAGAGGGTGGGGTGGGAAAATAAAATTAAACTTTATCAA
Source organism: Diadema antillarum (assembly GCF_040938485.1). NCBI lineage: Eukaryota > Metazoa > Echinodermata > Echinoidea > Diadematoida > Diadematidae > Diadema > Diadema antillarum. The sequence continues at coordinate 3,968,944 of NW_027270890.1, read as the reverse complement.
AATGATACCAGTGTCACGAGATATTGTGTATGACAAATATCATTTTTCATTGATTTATTGACTTAGGGTTGATTTGGAAGAGTTATGATTGATTTCTTGGACTTATAATCGACGATAAGTTTTGATAAAACGAGGCCCTGAATGAACAGGAGACATTTTGGAATGTTGTATGATTATCTCCTTCATGTAAATCTTCCGAGATGCTTCAAACATGTATAATTTCATCGGTATATTAGTCAATTTACTTCATGTTCTCTGATTTCACCTTTTTTTTCAAACAGGATCAGGTGCTTCAAGCTATGAGCCACTACTCCAGAAGAAGGGTACACTTAGTGACTTCCTCGATTAACTATATCTTTCTGTACATTCGGTGTGTCTCTGTCTATAGCACGCATTTCTATTCAATGCCGTCAAGGCGATTTCTCCAAAGAGTTCTGCTGTTTTAAAAAAAAAGTTCGCGGCAAAAATAATGCGGAATGGTGGAAAGGATGCACGGAGTTATTGGTTTTCCCGGCCAATTTCGCACTTTTTTCAGTCCAATTCCTGATTGCTGCATTCAATTTAGCACAATTTGGCGTAGATGGCATGTTCGTTATTTCAATTTTATAATCTTTTTATTCAATTTCAGTTTCGAGCTTTCAAATTACATTTAACATCATTCGAATCAACACTTTTTCAGTTCACATTCGTAAGACAAGGACCTTTTCGCAAATCGTTCATTCAATTTAGCATGATATAGTCACGTGATCACGTATACGCTGCGCTCGTTCATTCGAATTCATTCTTTTGCATCCAATTTCGCGTTTACTGCAGTCAATTTAGTAGACGCGTTTATGCTCTTCTTTCTTATTTCATTTTCATTCATCATAGGTATTGTTTGCAAGAATCATAACATTTGATATTTTCGTATTCATTCTTTATTCTGATATCATCTTTGCGACAGTGCTTTCAAAATATGTGTATATGTCTAATGATAAGAAACATATTATACATATAACATTATATACATTATATATCATAATTATATACATATACATTGTAATGTTCGATAGTATTATTTTATTCACAGATACATTAATCTTAAACTTGTTTTGACATTAATTGGGAGAAGGAGGTATCAATTTACATCGTGATCATTTTTTTTTCATCTGCATGTTTCATTATTTTCATTTGGTGGGTTATACTGCGTAAATCATCATTAGGAATAAAGTTCTTGGATCAGCTCTTGCCATCAATTTGTCAAGGTCATTACCCTCAAATGCTTCTATGATTCTTTCCCTGTCTTCTTGAGAGATATGCCTGTATTTAACTTGTGCTGCCATGACTGGACATACAATGACATAAGAAAGTGAAGTGAATCTATGGTACTGGTGCATGTATAGTTCTAATAACATGTATGAAAGAATAGGGGCGTTACAGAACAACAAACTTGAGTTATTTAGGGTCAAAGATACCTTTACCATATAATTAACATTGTGTTGATGAAACAAAAATTCACATTTAAATACGTATAAATCACGGTTCTCACCTTTTCAAAATAGAAATTACATTACGCCAATTTGAATGAACATGTTTGGAATTTGACTGCCCATACGCGAAATTGAATGACTGAAATACCATTTTCCGCCAGTGCTGGCGAATTTGAATGACTGAAGAGCACGTGCAAATTTGAATGCCCGTTTTCCGAATGCGAAAGGCACATGTGCGAATTTCATAGATAGAAATGCCAAATTGAACGAACAAGTTGCAATTTTGAATGACAGAATGTGCAGTGACGAGGATTTTCGCTAAATTGAATGAACCGTTTATCAAATGGACTGACAAAAGCGCGAAATTGGATGGGAAAACCTATATGTGACCCTGCACCTCAAAACAAACAAAAAGTCGCCAGACATGACTTTTTAGTTAAGACCATATTCTGAAAGAGCAGACTTTAAGCTTTAAAATGATGTATAACTCAAATCAAATGGACTCTCCTAACCTATCTAAATATTGAAAAGAAAGCACAAACCCAGGAAAAGTGTGAAGTGAGAAAAGAGGCTCTGAAGTACAGTGTCCATTCAAGCGCTTAATCTTTACCAAACCGTGCTGGCTGTGCGATGAATGGGACAAAAACAGGAAGTAAACCACCAGAGTAACAACAATGAAGGGATTATCAGATTAAAGTGAAATTCAGCCTGCCTTATTAACACATTCTGTCTATTATTAATGCCAACTTTCAAAGCAGTAGCACTATCTTTTTAAAAGTTATTAGAGTTGAAAGTGAAGAGTGTGCACAAGGTTTTTCAGAAATGAAAAAGGGATTCTAAAGACACACCTTATCACACTATTCTACCAAAAATTTTCGAGATAAACTGCTAAAAAAACACACTTTCCTGCTCGTTTTATGATACCAAATTTTAGCATATTGTAAAAGAAGACCCGCTCTTTCAGAAAATATGAAAAAGTCAAGTTCGGCTAGGTTGACCCATTTCACTTATTTTCAGTCCTCACGCAAAATCAGTGTGTGCGACTTTATGTTCGTTTTGAGGTGCACGGTCGCATATTATATTCAAGCACGTAATGTAGAGATCACGCGCTGTAATGTATGTAAATAATTTATAAATGTGTTTGTGATACATCTTTATCTTTAGACCTATAGTACAGACATGTATGTATGTATGTATGTATGTCTGATGTCAGAACTGTCACTAAACAATAGAGAAAGTTATAAATTAGCGTCAAATGAAGAGCAAATGTGTTCCTTCGTCACGGACAAAACACCAATCTTGCACAGGCTGATTTACCAATGGATCGTAGCATATTCTCACTGAAAATTGATTATGACTAGCTTGATTATCCCTCTTCAACAATTGTATCAATCAAAGCATTCAAACGCTACATATTTCACAGCCCCGACATACCTATTTTTGCAGGATAATGAGTCAACGCAATTAGTAGATTATTTGAGATTATACGAGAACGATTTTTTTCACCCCTCCCCCACCCCCATTCCCCGATTTTTGATGTTGATTATATTGTTTCTAATTTCTTGGTATGTAGCCTTTTTTTTTCCTGAGTTAAATTGTATAGCTCATGCCATTCTGGCTTTTTATGTAATTTCAGTTGTATATTATTTATTGATTTGTTGTTTGTACTGATGGCATGTTTTGTATTTTGGTTGGACCCCTGTGAAAACCAGCTTTTAGCTGACCAGGGCAATCCATCCCATGAGTGGAGAATGAATAAATAAGATAAATAAAATAAAATAAAAATATATTTCCTCAAAATGGAAGCTATGACTTTCACCCACAAAGATCATTGCCGAGATTTTTTTCAATTTGATCTTTGTAAAGAATCAATTATATGAATCTGACAATATCCCTGATTGAACAGATAATTGTGACTGTTAATTTTAATTCCACTGATTCTGTGCAACATTGCTGTCGTTTTGAAATAAAACTCATAGGCAATACTAATTTTAGTTTCAATATATGGGTACATGCACACACTTGTAGTCAGCGTGTAATTCTCAATTATTTTTTAAAAATATAAAGGAATCGTTGCTCTTTGTTGATTGGCAGGTCACATGGTTTCCTTTATTGAACTGTGGTACTTGGTATCTGGGATAGAACCTCGTAAAGCCAGTTCCCTCATGGAAGCAATCAAGGAACTCACAGGAAAAAATCTCCCCGTGGATGTTGAAGCAGAATCTATGTACTCTCTGTTGTGTGAGTGGAAGGATGGATACCGAGGACAGAATCAGCTGAAAGACCTCTTCCGATGTCTGAAGAAACATGGTCTAAAGACACAGGTTGACAGATTAAAAGGTAAAAAAGATACCATTGGATTTGTCTATTGCACTATTATTCAACAATATTTAGGGGAACTTCGTTAATTTTCTTGTTTAACTTTCGCATGATTGTTGGCAACTTTATTTTTCACGAATTGTATTGCTACCGGCTTATGTCACGTATAATGTAAAAGATGTTTTTAAAAGACGTTAACAATGTTTTGCATCACGATTCTAATAGAGAGCGTATTAAGATATCTTTACTAAATCGTTGCTTACTTGAGATATGTGTCACAAGTATGCATCATGCAGCGCAGGTGCTAAAGTTAACATCTGTAGTCATTTCTTGCCTCCTGGGTATTTATTGTGTATTCAATGACATGAGTACATAAGGACAGGAATTAAATGGTTTGTTAGGAAGTAATCTCAATGGGTTTTTCCCCGCGTTGTTTAGGTGTATTGGCTGTTCTTGTTATTCATATTCTTGTCCTGTTCGTTTTTTTTCTTTAAAGCTTATCGGACATGCCGCAAGGATGATAACGAGGAGATTCCCACCAATATGATTGAGAGATTGATATTTGAGATTGACAAACCACAAAAGATAAAGGAAATTTTGGAAAACCTCGGCGTATCTCAACAAAGAAATGACCAAAGCAACAGCCATGAAATGGAAAACTTTGATCCAAAACAATCGTTGAACTCCTGGTATCAAGAATGTAAGACAAGGACGAACCCTTGGGTCCTACTGAACTTGGCAATGGAAGATGCTCAATGCATCCCTACTGACCGGAATTTTTTCAAAGGTAACGATGGAAATATTATAAGAGGCGACTTTGTTTTTGTTTATTTTAATAGATCGGGGAAAAAGGTAATGCCACTAATAATATCATTTGTCATTCAGTGTCTCAGTGGCAACGAAACCTGTTTAAAGCAACTAATTCCCGAACTATCAACTTTGAACCTCTGTAAGCATACTATATCTCTTTATATATACATATACATATACATATATATATATACACACACAAATACAATATATATTTTGATGTATATATTGTATTTATACGTCTATATATATACATTTATATATATATATATATATATATATATATATATATACATTGTAAATATATATAGAGAGAGATGTATATATTATGATATGTGACCGTGCATCACAAAACAAACAAAAAGTCGCACCCCTTGATTTTGTGTGAGGACTCAAAAAAGGTGAAATGGGTCAACCAAGTCAATCCTGAGTTTTTCATATTTTCTGAAAGAGCTATCCTTCTTCTACATTATTCTTAAGTTTGGGATCATAACATGAAAGGAAAAGTGTGTTTCAGCAGTTTTTCTACAACTCTTTTTTGGGGGAGAGTAGAATGATCAGGTATGTCCTAGAGGCCCATTTTCATTTCTTAAAATCCTTTGTACACTTTTTATTTTCAAATCTAATAACTTGTGAAAGGATGAAGCTACTGCTTTGAAAGTTGGCACTAATCATGATCATAATGTGTTGATAGAACATACTCAATTTCAGCTTAATCTGATAATCCCTTTATTGTTGTTGCTCCGATGGTTTACATCCTGTGTTTTGTCCCTTTTACCGCACAGCTAGCACGGCTTGCTAAGGATTAAGTGATTGAATAGATCCCGTACTTCCGAGCCTCTTTTCTCAGTTCCCACTTTCCCAGAGTGTGAGCTTTCTTTCCAGTATTTAGATAGATTAAGAGAGTCCATTTGTATTGAGCTATACATCATTTTAAAGCTTAGAGTCTGCTCTTTAAGAATCTGCCGTTGACTAAAAATCCATGTCTGGCGACTTTATGTTCGTTTTGTGATGCAGGGTCACATATACATTTCTCTATATATAGAGACAAATTTTTTATATCACGAAATCGAACTAGTGATATCACAAATTCAATTTGTGATATAACAAATTCAATCGGAGATATCACCAATTCACATTCTGGATATAAAGAAATAAATTTTGTGATATCACTAATTATGATTTGTGATATCTTTAATTTACATGGAATTTCAGCACTTATCTTTCGCAAAAAAAAAAAAAAAAAATCATTTAATTTCGAGCACTAGTTTTGCTCGGGAAAGCAACTGTGATTTAGAGCGTTAGTTGAGCGCCGAAATACACAGGGAATTCGAGCTTTAGTCCAGTGCAGAAAACCAGTGGGAATTCGAGCGTTAGTTGAGCGCAGAAATACACAGGGAATTCGAGCGGTAGTTTTGCGCTAGAACTCAATTGTGAATTAAAGCGTTTTTTTTTTTTTAGCGCGGAAATAGAAAGGGAATTCGAGCATTAATTTTGCGCTGAAATTCAATTGTGAATTCGAGCGGGGCGCAGAAATACACAGCAAGCAAATTTGAGCTTTAGTTTTGCGTTGAAATTCACCCGTGAATTTGAGCGTTAGTTGCGGGCATGGAATACACTGTGAATTCGAGCGTTAGCTTAGCGCAGAAATTCCGATAGAATTTCAGGTGTTATCTTTACATAGAATATAACGATAGTAAAAGAAAAAAAAAACTAAATGAAGAGTTTTGGAAACCCGTGTTTCTTTTTATACATTCCGTGATTGATGTGTTGTCAATTCAATACTTCAAAGTAACATATTACATATGTATTCCTTTTTCCCCCGTCTCGTTTCTCGCCACTGATTTAGCAGAGACTGGTTGACTTACAACTTTTGTTTGCGTTTCTCTTAACTCTGTGAAAGATACTATCTCCCGGCCTCCCCCTGTAACTCCTCAAAGTTAACAAAAATGTATCATTGCACAGATTAACAAAATTGAAGTCCTTATTAGGCCTACTATTACTTTCTTCTCACTACAAATTCTAACTGTTTGTTTGCCATGCATACTGCTGCACCAAACTCCTCAGAAGATCTGAAAATCTTCACTCTTCTTGCTCTGGTCTGAAGACTTTTGGGCTTGTGGATTCCAGTTTTGCTCTCCCCGGTTTAGGTTCTTGAATAAATTTGCCTATAACAGATCACACTTCAAATTATTTCACAAAATCATTGACAAATTGCGGTAGACAAACTGTATACCCAACACTATTGGTCTTAATGGATACACCCCATTGTTCTGGAGGAGTGATAGTAAGAAAATGTCTTTAGGAGAAACAAGTGTGACCACCAGTCGACACCAGTGGTTGACATTTTGGCAGGTTTACGACTCCCTCTTCGCAGCCTGCACGAGTCACAGTTTCTCTATCTTATTCTCCGCTGCTAACATACACAGACCAGAGGGGTGTATCACCCCTAAATGTAATATCAACGCTAAATGTAATATCGACCCTAAATGTAATACACCTTAACCCTAAATGTAATAACAACCTTAAATGTAATACATTTTAACGCTAAATGTAATAATCGAGTCAACCCTAAATGTAATACAGTTTAACCCTAAATGTAATAACCGGAGACAACCCTAAATGTAATACATGTCAACCCTAAATGTAATATCGACCCTAAATGTAATACATGCCAACCCTAAATGTAATATCGACCCTAAATGTAATACTTTTTAACCCTAAATGTAATATCGACCCTAAATGTAATACATGTCAACCCTAAATGTAATATCGACCCTAAATGTAACACTTTTTAACCCTAAATGTAATATCGACCCTAAATGCAATACATCTTAACCCTAAATGTAATATCGACCCTAAATGTAATACACCTTAACCCTAAATGTAATAACAACCCTAAATGTTATATATTTTAACGCTAACTGTAATAATCGAGTCAACCCTAAATGTAATACATTTTAACCTTAAATGTAATAACCGGAGACAACCCTAAATGTAATACATGTCAACCCTAAATGTAATATCGACCCTAAATGTAATACATGTCAACCCTAAATGTAATATCGACCCTAAATGTAATACTTTTCAACTCTAAATGTAATATCGACCCTAAATGTAATACATGTCAACCCTAAATGTAATATCGACCCTAAATGTAATACATCTTAACCCTAAATGTAATATCGACCCTAAATGTAATACACCTTAACCCTAAATGTAATAACAACCCTAAATGTAATACATTTCAACCCTAAATGTAATATCGACCCTAAATGTAATACATCTCAACGCTAAATGTAACATCGACCCTAAATGTAATACATCTTAACGCTAAATGTTATAACAACCCTAAATGTAATACATTTTAACGCTAAATGTAATAACAATATAGTTGTAATTCATGTCAACCCTATAAATGTGATACATCTTGACGCTTAATGTAAGTACCACCCTAAATGTAAAAACCTCATTATAGAAAGTGTAACCAACGCAGAATATCGGGCAAAAGGTCAGGGGGTATATGATGGGGATATGACGCAACTTTTTACAGCACTCTTGAAAGAACAGCAATAGTTGCTTAGATTTGTTTTTGTTGTTTACCCAGGTAAAGATCACGTAGTCTTATTAATTCCTTTGTTTGCCGCAAAGTTAATTAGGTACATTTCACATAGTTTTTCTTTTTAATCTATACCTTTATCATACAATCACATAAACATTTTGTATTCCAATCGTCATTCAGTGTTCATGTTAGTTTAAAGTTTTGATGAAAAAGAAAAAAAATGGGCAAAAATTCTCTGCAAGGAAATTCTGAATATGAATAATATTGCAAGACAAAAACAAACATATACCTACTGATGAAACGGGATGATAGAGCGAGTAGATTGAGAAAATTAGAAATTAGAAAGATTTAGAAAGATTTCGCAAATTCTTTACGAACCATCATTATCTATGTAATGCTTCAATGACGAAATATCTGTCACACATTGACATGGCAGCAAATCACTGTCCGAAATATTAGCCTCATGACATTGTTCACTGGTACACCTGGTAATCACTACTATACTTAGTGACACGAAACTGGGACAATTGGTCGTGGGGAGGGTACACGAAATAAATTTAAAAATGCCAGTAAAGCAAAAAGAAATAGATGTCTTTTTTTATCATCTTTGAGTCACCATTTGTATATTGACTTTTCTATGATATATAAATGTATGAGTAAGGCAAACTGACTTAACATTTGCCCATTTTTTTTCTTTTTCAACAAAACTCTAAGCAATAAAGAACACTGAATAAAGATTGGAATATAAAATGTTTATGTGAGAGTATGATATTTAAGAACTATGTCACATGGACCTAATTAACTTTGCAGCAAACAATAGATTTAATATGACTGTGTGATTTTTACCTGGGTAAACAACAAAAACAAGTCTAAGCAACTATTGTCGTTCTTTCAAGAGTGCGAGAGAAAATTGCGTCATAATTATCTCCTTCGTATACCCCCTGACATTTTGCCCGATATTCTGCGTTGCTTACCCTCTCTATAATCAGGTGTATTACATTTAAGGTCGTAATTACATTAAGCGTTGAATGTATTATATTCAATAGGGTTGACATGAATTACATTAAGGAGTGTTATTACATTTAGCGTTAGAATGTATTACATTTAGCGTTAAGATGTATTACATTTAGGGTCGATGTTACATTTTGCGTTAAGATGTATTACATTTAGGGTTGGAATGTATTACATTTTGGGTTGTTATTACATTTAGGGTTGAGGCGTATTACATTTAGGGTCGATATTACATTTAGGGTTAAAATTTATTACATTTAGGGTTATTATTACATTTAGAGTTGAGGTGTTTTACATTTAGGGTCGATATTACATTTAGTGTTAAAAAATATGACATGTAGGGTCGATGTTACATTTAGGGTTAAAAAGTATTACATTTAGGGTCGATATTACATTTAGGGTTGACATGTATTACATTTAGGGTCGATATTACATTTAGGGTTGACATGTATTACATTTAGGGTTGTCTCCGTTATTACATTTAGGGTTAAAATGTATTACATTTAGGGTTGACTCGATTATTACAGTTAGCGTTAAAAAGTATTACATTTAGGGTTGTTATTACATTTAGGGTTAAGGTGTATTACATTTAGGGTCGATATTACATTTAGGATTAAGATGTATTACATTTAGGGTCGATATTACATTTAGGGTTAAAAAGTATTACATTTAGGGTCGATATTACATTTAGGGTTGACATGTATTACATTTAGGTTTAAAAATTATTACATTTAGGGTCGATATTACATTTAGGGTTGACATGTATTACATTTAGGGTCGATATTACATTAGGGTTGACATGTATTACATTTAGGGTTGTCTCCGGTTATTACATTTAGGGTTAAAATGTATTACATTTAGGGGTGACTCGATTATTACATTTAGCGTTAAAATGTATTACATTTAGGGTTGTCATTACATTTAGGGTCGATATTACATTTAGCGTTGATATTACATTTAGGGGTGATACAAGGGGTGATTGCCTCGGTCGGTCCTCCGCATTACAAACGCGTAATATCCTTTTATAAAACACATACGCATATAACCACACATTATCATCGATTTGGTGAAGAGTCTTACTTACGGGGGACTACACATGAAAAATGTATCATAATTAACAATAACGTAGCAATATAGCCGATAACTTGAGGACCAGAACGGTGAATTAAATGTAGGCCCTATAGTGAACATAGTATCATCGAATTCATGATATGTTGCAAAAACAATTTGTATCAATAATTCATCGAATATAATACCTTGATGATTATCTAGGTAACGATTCATGTGAAAGTCCCTAGCTTATTTATATAGTTATTTGTTTTTGAACATTGTTCTAAGAAAGTTAGCAGTAGTATACATTCCATCTGAATATCAGCTCAAAACTAATGTTCCAATTCCCTGTGTATTTCTGCGCTATTATAAACAAACGCTCCAATTCACAGTTGAATTCCAGCTCAAAACTAACCCTTCGAATTCCCTGTGTATTTCTGCGCTAAACTAATGCTTTAATTCACAGTTGAATTCTAGCGCAAAACTAACGCTCGAATTCCCTTTGTATTTCTGCGCTCAACTAATGCTCGAATTCACAGTGATTTACTGCACTGAACTAACGCTTGAATTCCCTGTGTATTCCTGCGCTCAACAAACGCTCTAATTCGCAGTTGAATTTCAGCGCAAAACTAACGCTCGAATTCTCTGTGAATTACTGATATCACATATTCGAATTTGTTATGTCAATAATTCAATTTGTGATATCACAAAATGGAATTTATGATATCAGAATTTCGCATTTTTTACATCACAAATGAGAATTCTTGATATTACAAATTCAAATTTGTGATAATACAAAGTTATTTCGTGATATCACAAATTAGAATTTGTGATATCAAATATCAATTTTGTGATATCACGAAATACCATTGGTTTTTCCCATAAAACGTATTTTTTATTTCAAGAATTCGAATTTCTATCACAAATTCATTCAGTGATATAACAAATTGAACTTTTTGATATCACGAATTCGAATTTCTGATGTCACAAATTAAGTTCATGTGCTACACTTCCGGGAATTTGAGATAACACAAATTTCATTCTTGATATCACAAATTGAATTCTTCATATCAGAAATTTGATTTTCTTTTTTATCTCAAAGTGGATTTCGTAATATCAGAAATTAACTTTAAATGTAAGAAAGGCCTGTCAAATGCTCCAATTCCCTGTGAATTTCTGATATCACATATTCGAATTTGAGATATCAATAATTCAATTTGTGATATCCCAAAATGGAATTTGTGATATCAGAATTTCGCATTTTTGATATAACAAATAAGAATTCTTGATATCACAAATTTATTTCGTGATATCACGATTTCGAATTTGTGATATCAAAAATTCATTTTGTGATATCACGAATTGCCATTTTTCACTTTAAACAAATTTTTATATCAAGAATTCCAATTTCTGATATCACAAATTCATTCAGTGATATCACAAATTGAATGAATTTTTGATATCACGAATTCGAATATGTGATATCACAAATTCAATTTCAATGCAGACCTTATCAGACACTTTTGAGTACAGCCCTTTCCTTGATAGCATAATCATGATGAGTAGGATATAATTTCAAAGAGAATTTAATAATCTTTCCATTCATATCAAGCATGCATTGAATAGTGCTTACAAACTGGAGAAATTTACAACTGAAGTCAGATTTCCATTTTTTTAAAGGGATTTATAATATAATCTCAAAAATATGATTTGCGCTTGAGTAGTTCTTCCGAGTTCATTATGTCACTGCCGGCAACCAGGGATAGCCTGGTGGTATAGTGTCGCTGCCCGGAAAGCCTTAGATGACAGGTTCGATTCCCGCTGGTGATCACACCTTTCTCATACCCATCTTTAATAAATTGAACCTCTGAATCCTGCTTTTTCAGAACTAAGTTATTCGTCTATACACAATGGGATTGAGAAGCAACCTTTCAAACAAAGTTTTAAAATGGCACAGTAAGGAGGTGGGTCTTGAACTCTGGGATTTGAGGGGTCTTTTTCTGGCTTCAGCAAGGCAAGGACTGTTTCGGGATATTGGTTGTGATCAGGCAATAGTAAAACATGTCAAGCAGCACTGAAATGATTAAAGGCCGGATGTCATCAAGTTCATCAGCTGTGTTGTTTTTTCATGGTTTTGATTGCTTGATGAAGTTCAGTCAAGTTGAAATGTCTTGGCACCCTTCAAAACATGCTGCTTGGGCCTTTGGAATCTTCCAACGCTCCTTTTGGACAGTGGTCTGGATTTCTTAGCTGTTCAAAAGAAGTTGATGCGCCACTTGATCGGCTGAGACCAATGTTCTTGGTTATGACTTGTGTGGTTATTACTGAGAACTCTCTGGCTTTCCAAGGTTTCCTGATCTACGGAGCCATGTCAGTTGAATGGATGAATTCCTACCATCTTAACCTAATTAGACAGATTACGAAGCTGTAATATTCGAGCAGCACCTTGTTTTGTCATGGATAAAATTGGTGCGACAACCTCGAGATGCTGTGCCTCGCAGTCTCCTTGATTACATCAAAATGTGTCGCAGTTGCTTGGGAGAGCAGACAGACCCTTGATCAATCAGTCCGTATCCTCAGCATTTTTTTTTTTCAGTTAGCCTTCCTCAGGTCCGATCTTCGTCGGAGTGGGATCGTTCGAGGGATGGTGTCAGCATTAAAGGGAAGCAGCCCTGAGATTTTCACTGTACTGATAATTAAGAAGAGTAAAAATATAAACTTTCACCAATTTATACGCTTGGACATCAAAAATTGTCTCCGTACGCGATTTTTGAAAAATAATTCCTGCAAGCGATCGTGAAAGAGCCGGCAAAAAGATGCTACGTAGTGCATGCCCTACTCACCAAGTTGACAGCCGTGCCTCTAAAAACCAATTTAAGTGTTCAAATGATTAGTTGCAATTTTATCATATAATGTGAAAGTTTGTGGTTTTATAATTTCAAACAAAATATTTCAAGCTTAGATATATATAATTTACGAAAAATTAATATTGTAAACATAAATTTATATGTATTTTTAAACCAAATATACCATGAACTTGACATCAAATAGGCACGGTCGTTTTCTAGCTTCCGTCCGTGTTGCATACTTCTTAGCGTAGAAACCACTCTCGTGCGCAAATCCTTACCATTTCCATACCAATGTATACATACACAGTACACTCGACTCCGTCCAGTCAATTTTGGCATTCAAACCGAAGATAACCTGTGCATGAGAGAGTCGAATTCTTAGGAAAATATTGTTTGTATCTCAATATTTCCGTAAGTAGTCAGATAATCGCCTTTCCTCGAAAAAAAAAAATATGACGTGAGCCGGGAAGGATAAACACAGGGGGTCGTAGGGATATGGTTTCGCTCCACTTTGCCGTGCATGTCCAGTCGGCACTGGCAGCAGCTAGCTCAGTGGCACTGTACTGCAGTCCAACCCCGGCTGCAGGCCCACGGTAAATTAAACATAGCTAGCCACTTTCCTTACCTCTCTACGCTTTTTTCCCTCGGTTCTCTTCGAAGTCGATGCTCGAGATGTTTCTGTTTTATAACTCATGTGAGCAAATGGTCAGGATTGCATCTGGTTTCAGGAGTTTTCTCGGTTTATAATCGAGGGCCACAGCCTGCCGGTCCACGTAAAAACATCGCTTCACAAATTGTTCACGCACAGGTAGGTCACAACACGATTTCGAGATTTTGTAGGCCCTAAGTTTCTTATGTTCGGCATCGTTGTACCGATATTTCCCAGCCACACAGCTCACCTTTCACGATACTTTTGTTGGTCTGGGACGGAAAAAAGGATTTTCCTGGGAAATTTTCTGCACGATGCGAGCAAAACTACTAATGTAAGATAGCCTGACCAGACGACGCTGAATGCGGTCGCCCCTGTAGTGTACTAGCAGGCCTGTGTAGAATCGTTTCTACCTACAAATATGTACACTCTGTACGTACTATAGAACATGCATGAGCGGCGACAGGTAGGGCTGCAGCTGCGCTTGAGACTGGAAAAGTGCGAAGGGCAAACCGCGTGCGGGGTGCGTACGCGTATCTACCGTAGATCTATCATCTAGTTGTACCGTCCACACGTGCGAATATAATACACAATACATACACACACACACAAACACACACACACACACACACACACACACACACACACAACGTAGAAACAATGTCAAATACGAGTCGGAGTAGCCACCGACGTCTTCATGCATCCGGGTAAACTAGGGAGCGTACGGATAACGAGCAGAACACGGCTGGGAAGAGTTGTGCATCGACGACGTATGACTCTCCGCCAAGACTTGCTCATTAGCATATTCACCATGCAGAGTCACACTTTTTCAACCAAAATGTACGAGCTTATAGGGTGATTTTAAAGTTTGTTTTTGGTGAAAGTAGTTCATTGGAGGTACCAACAACAACATATTTTTTTAAATTTCGTGAGGACTGTGTCCCTTTAATTGATTTTCAGTCCGATCTGTCAGTGCTGTGACTGTGATATGGGGTCACGGACAGCCAGTCGCAGTGACTGAACTTGGTAACCACTCGGGATAAAGTAAATCAGTTAATGATCTGACTGAGTTATGTCGCATGCATTAGGAGTGTTAAAGCAGAAGGCTGTCGTCAAATAAGCGTAGGCCTATAGCTTGAAGATACGACAGCCTTGAAAGAAAAGGGAAAATGGGCAAAACAGACATCGAAAACAAAAGAAAAAAAAGCATAGTCATTCTGGCATCACATTGCGACAACAAAAGTTGTATAGACACTATATGTACAGAGAATGAGGTGAGTAAGGTGAGTGCTGGTGCAAGTGAAAGAGTCAAGCAGGCGCGCGGTACTAGGTGACTTTTAAGATAACAAAACGTAAATATGCTTATTGAATAGTTTGATGTAAGGAGACGGGGGGGGGGGGAGGTATCAAAACATTAAGAAACTAGAGAAGCACTCTGAGAGCGCAGACCTCCGCCAAGCATGCAGCTCAATTCCACCACTGTTCTTTTTCTTCCATTAGAGGTATCAGTGATTTCCACCCGGCACCCGTACTTAAGTTACAGCATGATAAACATGTGCTGAAAGTCGCCCGATTTCTCAATATAGAAGCCTTTGTTACGTCATAAACCATCAGCTGCACGGCGCGCCTCACCCCAGCAGAAACTAGAGCACGCACTTCAGTGCACGCATGCAAACCTCAAATACGCGGAGACTGAACTCCCAAAATCATCGTCTTCCTATAGTTACAGGGAGATGTGAGAATGTTAAGAGAAGCAATAGAGTATGTAATCTTTGTCAACCACAACTTATAGGAGATGAATTCCATTATTTGTTTGTTTGTCCGGCTCTTTCCACGGAGAGAAAATTGTATCTAGACAGTAACTTCACAAAAAGGCCAAATACTTTCAAAATGGAAAAATTATTTAGTACAACCAACTTGGGCACACTTTTAGATTTGGCAAAATATTGCAATACCATAATGCTTCGTTTTTAATCTTCTTTGGTCATGTAATTAATCAAATATAATTAGCTTCACTTATCATCAAGCAATTTTTTTTTTTAATACTTTGTCGTGTATATAATGTACACAATTTTACAATTATTGTTATTTTTTGTTTTCTGTTGCTGCTGGTGCCCTGTTACGCATCATTGTTTTACTGTTAAAGTTCACCTTTAGATGTATCAATATGCCAAATAATTTCACATTATTTCTTATCTAAAGTTATACAAATTGATTTTTGATATATACGTATTTTTTCCTCTATGTGTAAATATGTTTTATACTTCAGTGTAAATATGTTTCATATTACTGTGTAAATAAGTTTCAAACTGGATTAAGTGTAAATATGTGTAATAGTGTAAAAGTGTTTAAAAAAATCTGCATCAAAGTGTAAATATGTTTCATGTTATTATGTTGAAATTGCGTTCTCCAATACCCTAATGGGGTGACATGAGAATAAATTACTGTCATTACTGTCATTACTGTCATTGACCCTACTAGCCAGGATATCAAAAATCCTTCATAAATTGCCCCAAAATTCTTGGATCACTACCAAAAGTTAAGCGTTTGTTACTTGTGTCATTCTCAACCTTTCCGGCAAATTTCATCCCAATCTGTTGACTACTTTTTGAGTTATTTTGCACATGGACAAACGAACGAACGAACGAACAAACTAACCAACGGTAACGAAAACATAACCTCCCCCCTTGGCGGAGGTAATAATCTATTTTGTTTTTGATTATAGTAGTCAGATATCAGCTAATCCCCATAATCTGATATAATATGCTTTTTCATGTTTGTTTTCAAAGAAAAATAAGTGATGCGCATGCTTTAATTTGTTCGGGCAGAGAATTCTAGATATCCGGTCCGCGGTGTCGAATAGATCTATGAGCGACCAAGTAGCTTCGGGTTGTTTAAATGAATATCATTGCAATGACGAGTGGGATATGAGTGTACTTTGCTGTTTGAGATGAAAGTATAGTGGAAAAACAATAGTAAATTGTTCGTTTGTATTTGAACATAAAGAGAGCCAATTTATATATATGAAAATCATTTACATTGAATATTCTAATCAGTGACTTTAAGCAAACATGATGCAGGGCTCCACCACATACTCAAACTACGTTTACCAAATTTAACTCAATATAAAAATTTCAATATAAAAACTGAGGGATAAACAGCATTAGTTAAAGGTATTTATGAAATGTTTAATTAACATAGAAATATACAGTCATCTGATTGGACAGATGAAATTTCAATGTCAGGAAAAAAAAGTTTGGCCGAATTCCGCTGTAAAAAAAAAAAAAATAATAATTTCACCCTGAAGACTGAAGGTTATCTGGCGATATTTCTCTCTCTCTCTCTCTCTCTCTCTCTCCTTTCCAATTTGATTTCATGTCAGTTGACATTGGTACTTTTGATTTTGTTTAATATCGGTTTGTAGCTCCGTTAATTCATTATTCGCTGTTATAAGTATTTTCTGAGGGTCCCACATCATACAAGCTGTGCTTTTTAGTGGGACCCTCCATTTCCATTCCAATCCTTAATTTGCTTGTACTATATACATAGCTATATTTGAAAAAAAAAAATACAATTGTGTTTTCTTCATTGTTACTCATTTTCACATGATGTATCGTAGTTTGTAAATTTACGTTTTTGCCTTATTCTGAAAAACACAATGTAAAAGCAAAGTGCTTACTCACAAATGTTTGGTAGCCCAATCGGCCCAGAATCATAAAAAAATGAAAATATTTGCATAAACAAACAGTGACAAATAAAGAACGTCTTGCTGTCGCGCTACTTTACTGTACAGCATATTTCGAGACATGGAGAGAAAGATACAAACCATTATTAACAACTGTCAGTATTCACGAAATTGCTCAGCCATGCCTACTATTGTGGAATATACATTCGTGGTGATATGTAAAAAATGGAATCATGTAAAGGGAAATCTGCTGCATCGATGTGTGCTTCCTTAATAGATAACGGTCCTATATCGTACGTGGAGCTCTGGGAGTTAGCGAACTTCAAATCTGAAAAGGATTACCTGATGAAAATATATACACTGTGTGGCAAAGTAGCACACGACCGCGGGAATACCCCTCTGACGGCGAATGACGTCTACCTTGCGCTATGTCAGTGGAAGAGGAATAAAAGCTCCAGGGAACACCAGAAAGATCTTCTTACAGCAGTTTTGAAGGCAAATGTGATGACTGAGGAGGCACAACATCTGGAAGGTGTGGAAAAGCTTCGTGGCAGCCGTATGTGTGCATGTGTGTGTGTGTGTGTGTGTGTGTGTGGTTGTTCTTATATTTTATGCTTGATTGTTTGTTGTTATTTTAGGGCTTTTCCTTTAATGTTTTGTATTTCTTTTGGTATTTTTTCGTTTGATAAATGCACTTGAATAATACGATGCTGCAGATTTAAATTTTTGTAACGCTTGATGGTAAGGGCTGCGGAACTGGGGGGGGGGGGAGTTTGGGGGCTTTAACACTTTTTTCCGCACACACACACACGCCTGACCTTTTTGTTCTACATGAGAAAAAGTACAAAGTCGGAAAACAAAATCACAACAAAACCCATAACTTTCCAATTACTTATCATGTGGGGGGGGGGGGGGGAGGGTATGAGTAATTAATCAATTGGCCCTTGGTCTCCCCACATTAAGAAAATTCACACGTAGGCGTAACTCTACCTCGGGATTAATAGTTCGCATGATGTAAATGACATACACTCCACCCATTGAATTTCAAAAAAAAAATCTTTTTTTTTTCATACACTCTGTTTCAATATGAACGCTTTTATAGGCATTATTGGATATGGATTTCACAATTGATTGAAAGCGACATTTTCGGAAATAAGGAGAGGTTTGCTATACACTATGCGAGAAGTCCTGAAAAGGACTGTAAAGAGAAGAAATGCGTAAAGTGAAAATATGTTGTATTTTTATTTCCGTAGTATTGACAGAAATGTTACTTTCCACAAGTGGTATTGTTAAAAGCTTATGTGACGTATAATATGAAATAAAATACTGGGTGCGTTTATGTATTACAACTCTAATTGGGAGCTTAAAAGTATCCCATCTAAATCACGGTTTATTTGGGATACGTTCTATGCAATGCTGCTATTACGTCATCATGAAATATTTATTATAATTTCTTGCATCTTTGTATCTTTTTCTTGATAGTGTGTTATTTTGACATGAATATAGTTTTTAGAAGGATTATTAATCTTGATGCTCTATTTCTGTTTTGGTTTGCATGGATTGTTTATTCTATTTATGTGCTTCTCTTTCTATGTTTCGTTTTGTAAAGGTTTCCGGAAGGATGTTAGCAAGGGAATTCCCCCAACATGATTAAGAAATTTGTATGGGAGATCAACGACAAAGAGAAATTAGAGAAGATCCTAGATAAGCTCAACATATCTCAGCAACGCGATGATCAACATTTCCCCCTTGGTGCAATAGAATGCCTGAAATCATGGCGCCCTGACAAAACTAGCAAAAATCCTGTGGTCTCGCTAAGCTTGGCAGTGGAAGATACTGAATGCTCCACTACTGACCAAAATTTTTTCAAAGGTAAGATTAGAAGTATTAGAGCCGACTGTGTTATCATTTCTTTCAAGTATGGGCCAAAAAAAAATAATGTCACTAATACATGTATTATCATTCGTCATGCTTTGTATCAGTGGCCACACAAGCTGCTTTACACACTATATTCCAAACTCTGAAACTCTCAGGCCCGAATTTACGAAGATGATACAATCTTGTCCACTGTTTAAACCAGGGACAAAGACCATGGAGCGCCAAGTGACGCATGGAATATTTTGTAAGTCATTTGGAAATGACTACTAGTATTTTGTAACGAAATGACATCATTTCGTAATGAAATATTCCGTGCGACACTTGCCCCCCCCCCCCCCCATGGTCTTTGTTCATGGTTTAAACCATGGACAGATTGTACCACCTTCGTGAATTCAGGCCTCAAAGTTTATGCTCGATCTCGGTCTCTCTCCATTGGAATGTAAGATTGCATCCTCACATAGCAAGCAAGTACAGACAGAAAACGCGGTTCTAACAAATATATATCTAACTATTGAGGTAATTATTTACACACATAGGCACCCGCACACACACACACACACACACACACACACACACACACACACATACACACACTTACCTACGTCTTTTTTTCTGATACAAACCAACAACCTGATAATTCCCAGACAATAGGCAGGATAGGGACTCAATGCAGGAACTGAAACTGTAAGCCTATATTGCTGTTGCTTGCATCATTGACAAAATCTTTCCTTCAAATTGAACACAGGGATATACTAGTACAGTGAGTTTTGGTGATATTGTACTATTTGACACTTTTCAATGACGTAAATTGTTATTCTGCTCCAACTGAATGCCTACTTCAGTCCATTACTATTCCCTACCTACGTTAATGGCCTTTTTGTCATTTCAAATTAATGTTTCAATTAGATTCAAGCATATCAATTCACGGATTTCCAGTGGTCTTTTCATGACATTTCTTCGTTTTACAATCGTTACACATATATGGACCGGCTGTATTTTTTTTTTCATAATGATATTTGCATCGTAAATATTTCTGTTAATAGAAAAAAAAACAGAACAAAAACGCTTGATTACTGGCTTACTTTATTCATCTCAAAGAGAGTTTTTTTTTGTATACGTATATATATATATATATATATATATATATATATACATATGAAGAGCTTGCAACCAAAAGGCGGTAAATCCATTTAAAAATGATGGATTTAGCGCCTTCTGGAAGCAAGCTCTTCTTTTATATAAATATATATATATATATATATATATATATATATATATATATTGTGGCAACGTTTAAACTTCCAGGTCGCCCAACATTGAATTATTCATCAAAACATTACACCAAATCTAAATTAAATCTTCCTACAACAATTGTATAAAATTATAATTAAAATGATGTAACCAACCATGGTTATTATACAGAAATTACCAGGTATTATGAAGTGCTTCAAATACCACGTACTGATGTGACGAAGAAATATGAAACAAAAAAAGGCAGTAGAAAATGGATAATCTATTAAAACATTGTAATAACTATGAAGCATAGGTAACAATAACGAGGTATGACGCAGGACTTCATCACATATTGGGGCTACAGTATGTAAACCAAGTCTAACTCATTCAATATCAAATAAAGGTAATCATGAAAGCGTGTTTATGATAGAGTTATATCTAGTCCTATGATTTGATAGATGACAATTGAGTGTGGAAAAAAAATGCGAATTCTGCAGTAAAATAGATTTAGTTTGCTATGAGGACTAGCGGCGATCTGGCAACCCTGCCATGCCTGGGTCGCGGCGACTAGGTGAAATACGTGTACAGTTATCCTTCGCTGAGCTTCGAGTTATTCTTGCTTGGTTTGGACGAGAAAACACAACGTAAAAGCAAAGTAAATACTTACAAATGTTTGGTATCCCGATTGGCCCAGAAACAGAAAAATTTGATATGATTTTTGCATACAGAAACAAAAACAACTAAACAACAGTCAATGTTCACGAAATTGCACACCCATGCCTACTAAAAGTGATGAGGCCTACTATGACTGTGGATTTTACATTCGTGGTGATGTGTGTAGAAAATGATATCATGTAAAGGGAAATCTGCTGCATCAATGTTCTTCCTTAATAGATAACGGTCCCATATCACGAATATCTTACGTGGAGCTGTGGGAGTTAGCGAACTTCAGATCTGCAGAGAACTACCTGATGAAAGTACGTACACTGTGCGGCAAGCTGCAAGTCTTAGACGGCCAAGTATCCCCTGACCGCAGGGAAACCCCTCTTACACGGAATGCCGTGTACCTTGAGCTTTGTGAGTGGAAGCAGCATGAAAGCTCCAGAGATCATCAAAAGGATCTTCTACTGGCAGTCTTAAAGGCAAATGGGATGGCCAGCGAGGCACAACATCTGGAAGGTGTGGAAAAGCTTCGTGACAGCCGTATGTGTGTATGTGTATGTATGTGAGTGTGTGTGTGTGTGTATGTATAGTTGTTCTTATATTTTTATGCTTGTATGTTTGTTGTTATTTTAGGGCTGTTCCGTTAATGTTTTGTTTTCGTTTTGGTAATCTTTCGATTGATAAATTTACTTAAATAATACGATGTTGCAGATTCATGTTTTTGTAATGCTTGATGGCAAGGACTGCGGAACGGGGAGGGGGGGAAACGAAGTTTAGGGGCTTTAACACTTCTTTCAGCACACACACACACAAACGCCCGACCTTTCTGTTCTACATGAGAAAAAGTACAAAATCTGAAAAAAATTACAACAAAACCCATAACTTTCCAAGTGTTTATCATGTGGGGGTTGGGGATATGAGTAATTAATCAATTGGCCCTTGGTCTCCCCACTTTAAGTAAAGAAAATTCACACGTAGGCGTTACTTTTCCTCGGGATTAATAGTTCGCAATGATGTAAATGACATACACTCAACCCATCGAATTTCAAAAATAGTTTTCTCTTTTTTTCAACACTCTGCTTCAATATGAACGCTTTTATAGGCATTATTGGATATGGATTTCACAATTGATTGAAAGCGACATTTTCGGAAATAAGGAGAGGTTTGCTATACACTATGCGAGAAGTCCTGAAAAGGACTGTAAAGAGAAGAAACGCGTAAAGTGAAAATTTGTTTTTTTATTTCAGTAGTATTGACAGAAATGTTACTTTCCACAAGTGGTATTGTTAAAAGCTTATGTGACGTATAATATGAAATAAAATACTGGGTGCGTTTATGTATTACAACTCTAATTGGGAGCTTAAAAGTATCCCATCTAAATCACGGTTTATTCGGGATACGTTCTATGCAATGCTGCTATTATGTCATCATAAAAATATCTATTATCATTTCTTGCTTCTTTGTATCTTAACCTTAATAATGTGTTATTTTGACATAAATGTATTTTTTTGAAGGATTATTAATCTTGATGCTCTATTTCTGTTTTGGTTTGCATGGATTGTTTATTCTATTTATGTGCTTCTCTATCTATGTTTCGTTTTGTAAAGGTTTCCGGAAGGATGTTAGCAAGGGAATTCCCCCCAACATGATTAAGAAATTTGTATGGGAGATCAACGACAAAGAGAAATTAGAGAAGATCCTAGATAAGCTCAACATATCTCAGCAACGCGATGATCAACATTTTCCCCTTGGTGCAATAGAATGCCTGAAATCATGGCGCCCTGACAAAACTAGCAAAAATCCTGTGGTCTCGCTAAGCTTGGCAGTGGAAGATACTGAATGCTCCACTACTGACCAAAATTTTTTCAAAGGTAAGATTAGAAGTATTAGAGCCGACTGTGTTATCATTTCTTTCAAGTATGGGACAAAAAAATAATGTCACTAATACATGTATTATCATTCGTCATGCTTTGTATCAGTGGCCACACAAGCTGCTTTACACACTATATTCCAAACTCTGAAATTCTCAGGCCCGAATTTACGATGATGATACAATCTTGTCCACTGTTTAAACCATGGACAAAGACCATGGAGCACCAAGTGTCGCATGGAATATTTTGTAAGTCATTTGGAAATGACTACTAGTATTTTGTAACGAAATGACATCATTTCGTAATGAAATATTCCGTGCGACACTTGCCCCCCCCCCCTCCCTCCCCATGGTCTTTGTTCATGGTTTAAACCATGGACAAGATTGTACCACCTTCGTGAATTCAGGCGTCAAAGTTTATGCTCGATCTCGGTCTCTCTCCATTGGAATGTAAGATTGCATCCTCATATAGCAAGCAATTACAGACAGAAAACGCGGTTCTAACAAATATATATCTAACTATTGAGGTAATTATTTACACACATAGGCACCCGCACACACACACACACACACACATACACACACTTACCTACGTCTTTTTTTCTGATACAAACCAACAACCTGATAATTCCCAGACAATAGGCAGGATAGGGACTCAATGCAGGAACTGAAACTGTAAGCCTATATTGCTGTTGCTTGCATCATTGACAAAATCTTTCCTTCAAATTGAACACAGGGATATACTAGTACAGTGAGTTTTGGTGATATTGTACTATTTGACACTTTTCAATGACGTAAATTGTTATTCTACTCCAACTGAATGCCTACTTCAGTCCATTACTATTCCCTACCTACGTTAATGGCCTTTTTGTCATTTCAAATTAATGTTTCAATTAGATTCAAGCATATCAATTCACGGATTTCCAGTGGTCTTTTCATGACATTTCTTCGTTTTACAATCGTTACACATATATGGACCGGCTGTATTTTTTTTTTCATAATGATATTTGCATCGTAAATATTTCTGTTAATAGAAAAAAAAAACAGAACAAAAACGCTTGATTACTGGCTTACTTTATTCATCTCAAAGAGAGTTTTTTTTTGTATACGTATATATATATATATATATATATATATATATATACATATGAAGAGCTTGCAACCAAAAGGCGGTAAATCCATTTAAAAATGATGGATTTAGCGCCTTCTGGAAGCAAGCTCTTCTTTTATATAAATATATATATATATATATATATATATATATATATATATATATTGTGGCAACGTTTAAACTTCCAGGTCGCGGAGATATTATATAGGCGTAAGACAGTACAATTAGTACTAATTATATTGTCTTACACACATATATATATATATATATACATATATATATATATATATATATATATATATAGATATAATATAATATAATAACATTCATGCTTCACGCCAACATTTCAATCCGGCCACCACTATCATCAAATTTCACTTTCTGGTTGCCCGACAATAAAGTTTGGTGGCTCGAAAAATTGAAGGTAAACATTACCAAGATTGAATTATTCATCAAAACATTACACCAAATCTAAATTAAATTTTCCTACAACAATTGTGCAAAATTTTGATTAAACTGATGTAACCAACCATGATTATTATGCAGAAATTACCATGTATTATGAAGTGCTTCAAATACCACGTACTGATGTGACGAAGAAATATAAAAAAAGGCAGTTATAGAAAATGGAATAATCTATTAAAACATTGTAATAACTATGAAGCATAGGTAACAATAACGAGGTATGACGCAGGACTTCATCACATATTGGGGCTACGGTATGTAAACCAAGTCTAACTCATTCAATATCAAATAAAGGTAATCATGAAAACGTGTTTATGATAGAGTTATATCTAGTCCTATGATTTGATAGATGACAATTGAGTGTGGAAAAAATGCGAATTCTGCAGTAAAATAGATTTAGTTTGCCATGAGGACTAGCGGCGATCTGGCAACCCTGCCATGCCTGGGTCGCGGCGACTAGGTGAAATACGTGTACAGTTATCCTTCGCTGAGCTTCTAGTTATTCTTGCTTGGTTTGAACGAGAAAACACACCGTAAAAGTAAAGTACATACTTACAAATGTTTGGTAGCCCGATTGGCCCAGAAACAGACAAATTTGATATGATTTTTGCATACAGAAACAAAAACAACTAAACAACAGTCAATGTTCACGAAATTGCACACCCATGTCTACTAAAAGTGATGAGGCCTACTATGACTGTGGATTTTACATTCGTGGTGATGTGTGTAGAAAATGATATCATGTAAAGGGAAATCTGCTGCATCAATGTTCTTCCTTAATAGATAACGGTCCCATATCACGAATATCTTACGTGGAGCTGTGGGAGTTAGCGAACTTCAGATCTGCAGAGAACTACCTGATGAAAGTACGTACACTGTGCGGCAAGCTGCAAGTCTTAGACGGCCAAGTATCCCCTGACCGCAGGGAAACCCCTCTTACACGGAATGCCGTGTACCTTGAGCTTTGTGAGTGGAAGCAGCATGAAAGCTCCAGAGATCATCAAAAGGATCTTCTACTGGCTGTCTTGAAGGCGAATAGGATGGCCAGCGAGGCACAACATCTGGAAGGTGTGGAAAGCTTCGTGACAGCCGTATGTGTGTATGTGTATATATGTGTGTGTGTGTGTGTGTGTGTGTGTGTGTGTGTGTATAGTTGTTCTGATATTGTTATGCTTGTATGTTTGTTGTTATTTTAGGGCTGTTCCGTTAATGTTTTGTTTTCGTTTTGGTAATCTTTCGTTTGATAAAGTTACTTAAATAATACGATGTTGCAGATTCATGTTTTTGTAATGCTTGATGGCAAGGACTGCGGAACGGGGGGGGGGGACGAAGTTTAGGGGCTTTAACACTTCTTTCAGCACACACACACACAAACGCCCGACCTTTATGTTCTACATGAGAAAAAGTACAAAATCTGAAAAAAATCACAACAAAACCCATAACTTTCCAAGTGTTTATCATGTGGGGGTTGGGGATATGAGTAATTAATCAATTGGCCCTTGGTCTCCCCATCTTAAGTAAAGAAAATTCACACGTAGGCGTTACTTGTCCCCGGGATTAATAGTTCGCAATAATGTAAATGACATACACTCAACCCATCGAATTTCAAAAATAGTTTTCTCTTTCTTTCAAAAACTCTGGTTCAATATGAACGCTTTTATAGGCATTATTGGATGTGGATTTCACAGTTGATTGAAAGCGACATTTTGGGAAATAAGGAGAGGTTTGCTATACACTATGCGAGAAGTCCTGAAAAGGACTGTAAAGAGAAGAAACGCGTAAAGTGAAAATTTGTTGTTTTTTTATTTCAGTAGTATTGA